>NC_088300.1:5763610-6117477 GCF_032854445.1 Liolophura sinensis | reverse complement strand
TGTCACTTATTTGGATTCTCTGTCTCTGTTTTAGAAAAAGACGATGAGAAGTTTTGGAGAATTTGCTGGGCTAGGAATTTATGGTCCGTAAAAAATAAAAACGAAACAGCATATCTAGTAGGACTAAGCACGTTGCATTCAGATTAAAATCAGTGTATGGTAACCGGCAATGACCATTAAAATAGTTTGACTTCTCAACG
Source organism: Liolophura sinensis (assembly GCF_032854445.1). NCBI lineage: Eukaryota > Metazoa > Mollusca > Polyplacophora > Chitonida > Chitonidae > Liolophura > Liolophura sinensis. Next base: position 6,117,277 of record NC_088300.1, on the reverse strand, counting down.
TTCTACTGAAGACTACAGTGTTACGGTTTATTGTGACCGAGACAAAGTCAGAGCCAGTAACAACGCACGTGACTGTATGTGAAAAGGTAACCAGGACAGTCAATAACGCATGTCTCTGATACACCCACTCATATACGGAAAATGTTTTCCCCAGGCTGTAATACCTGAATACATGTGATAAAAATATATATGCGGGGAGGTAAGGGATGGATCAAGTGTGACCCTCCCGTGCCACGCGCTGAGGAAGGTGTTGACACGACTCATGATAACGATTCCAATCAGAGCAACGTAAATTTGGTCAATAATTGGAAATAGACGTATGCAAAAGATTAAATTGTCTACACGTGGCTGCATGGAGAGAATGTGGCAAGTTTGTCACACACCACACTTGCTCTACCGATCAACAGCTATTAGAGTATTAATAGACAGAGTGAAATCATCGCACCTTCTGATCAGATTCATCTGTTTGACTTGTTCGTGATGGGGCGGTCTGGTGATATTTGATACACTGCGGTTGTTTAGGATTTTGATAATATTTTAAAACTTAAAGAATCTGTTGCTTGGTGTTATTGACGCAACACGTTATCTGAGTGAGATGAAGCAATCTTACTAACGATATTGCTGCTAATCAGATTAGCTAAAGTTTGTTTTGTCATTCCTTAATCTGAACTAACAGCTGGCGCCTGAGTTGTGACATCCACTTTGATATGTTCATGATTCAAGCGATGTAACGATTCATATTCGAAGGCAAAGCTACGTTGGTCACTCCTTGTTAGTGGTCTCGCTGACCGCCTGGTTTAGACTGCGTCAAGTTTAAATAATCCACTTTTGACCTTTTGGGTTGGTATTCAGCTCGCCCTGCATGCTTCAGCTGCAACCTGACGTCAGGACGCAAAAAACATCAGGTCCTCAGGCGTGGTTGGTAAACTGACAAGAGGTAGGATTTCAATGGTTACAGTGGACCATTTGCCAACTATCACACAGTCATGTTGCTTTGGTTTTACTCCTCATGCTTTTGTCTTCTAATAGCGCCCATTCGAAGCAATCATTAGTTGTCACGTAAGCAGAAGCTGAATTGATACCAGCGATCTCAATTATCTGCCCTCTTTACAAATATTCTAACTTAAATCCATAGCGGAACAATCAGAAGTTGGATAGGTACAAGTGATCTCAATTATCTATCGTCTTTACAAAAGTTCTAACTTAAATCTACAGCGGAACAAGTGAAATGAGTCGGAAAGATTAGACTTGATTGGCCAGTCGTCATCAATCTGACAACCCTTGGCACTTAAATCCACAGCGGAACAAAGGGAAACTGGATGGTCACAACGATCTCATCTGACAAACCTTCTGGCATAAATCCATAGCGGAACCAAGGGGAACTGGATGGTCACAACGATCTCATCTTATAAACCTTCTGGCATAAATCCACATCGGAACAAGGGGAAACTGGATGGTCACAACGATCTCATCTGACAAACATTCTGGCATAAATCCACATCGGAACAAGGGGAAACTGGATGGTCACAACGATCTCATCTGACAAACCTTCTGGAATAAATCCACAGCGGAACAAAGGGAAACTGGATGGTCACAACGATCTCATCTGACAAACATTCTGGCATAAATCCATAGCGGAACAAGGGGAAACTGGATGGTCACAACGATCTCATCTGACAAACCTTCTGGAATAAATCCACAGCGGAACAAAGGGAAACTGGATGGTCACAACGATCTCATCTGACAAACATTCTGGCATAAATCCACAGCGGAACAAGTGGAAACTGGATGGTCACAACGATCTCATCTGACAAACATTCTGGAATAAATCCATATCGGAACAAGTGGAAACTGGATGGTCACAACGATCTCATCTGACAAACCTTCTGGCATAAATCCACAGCGGAACAAGTGGAAACTGGATGGTCACAACGATCTCATCTGACAAACCTTCTGGCATAAATCTACAGCTGAACAAGTGGAAACTGGGTGGTCACAACGACCTCATCTGACAAACCTTCTGGCATAAATCCACATCGGAACAAGTGGAAACTGGATGGTCACAACGATCTCATCTGACAAACCTTTTGGCATAAATCCACAGCGGAACAAGTGGAAACTGGATAGTCACAACGATCTCATCTGACAAACCTTTTGGCATATATCCACAGATTTACTTTATCCACCGACTTAGTCTCAACACTAATGTCCTCACGCTGAACTATTTAATCAGCATTCAACAATAAAATTGTTTCAGGTGTTGGTGACAACCATGTTGTGCATGATTTAGGTACAGAGAATGCATGTGTGTGAATTATTATTAGAGAAAAAGGTACAGAGTTTTTGTGTTTTCTGACATCACCTCCGACTTCATCACCCTGACCCCTGTGACCTCGGCGTTGGTCACGATTTCTGTACAGTGTTTGCTAGTGGTGGCGGTGATGTATAGCGAACATAGAGAGCGGCGCATGCGCTGTAAGGGTTATGCATAATGTGGTAAACTATAGCAGTCGAGGCGCCAGAAGGCGTATTGGCAAGTTTCACAGAGCGAAACGCATCACTGTGTTTAGGAATCAGTAGTTTTTTTCAGTAGGAAGATCAAGTCACTTATTACTTAGCAGTGACAACCTTTCGGGCCTCCATTTCTGGAGAAGTGAATCTTTCTAGCCTGACAAAAGCGATAAAACCCCAGGTGTTAGACGGTCATTAGTGCAGCCATTCTGTCAGCGGGGTGCCGTAAATGCTTCGAAGTGGCTTCAGACCAAACACCTCAAATAGGGAACATTTGACCAGAGCCACGTTGTGGCGACTGTAAACTGGCATTGAGTAAATCAGAGTTTATTGGCGTGGTGCAAATCAGATTTTATTGGCAGGGTTGGACTTCTCGACATTAACATCAAAAGTTGAGCAGCACAATTAGTGTAAGTGCCACATCACCTATAATGGCCATCAACTTAAGTATTTCGACGATAATAAAACCAGACTTAGGTGTTTAATGTCATGTCCGATAAGTACTTGCCCGTTAAGAAAAACACATACTTCAGTGTTTGAAACTTATATACTCTGCATGAGAAATGAATAAATAATAATGAAGAATTTTGAGGCCGTTTCGTGGTTAAGAGCATGTTAAGACCAAGGAGCAGTATTTTTTATCAAGGTGAAAGACGGCAACATCCAAAATTCTCACACGGAAACAAAAATAGGCATAAATAAAGTTAAAAAAAGAAAAGAAAAAGACAAATGAAAATATCATGAGTTGAAATGATAAAAGTAAGAACATATTTAAGCTTCCTGATATCCTAATATATTTAATACAAGCAATATGTGGCTTGGAAACCACGAGTGATTCACACAAGTGCCTGTAACGTGGAGCTACTGCGTAAAGCTTTCATGTTACTTTGTGAAAAGCCACATAGTCGATATAATAGAAGGACTTACAGAATACAGAGTAAAAACTTTTCATGTAAATGCCATAATCACATGCTCTGGAGATAGATGTACTTATTGGCGAACCTACCTCACATGGTAAGTCGACAATGAGAAAAGGTTGTCCCATCTAAAATAAACTTAAGTCGATAGCCATCCCAAGAGAGTTTGTTATGGACTCCCAGGCTTTTTTTCCAAAGAGGATGATTGTAATTAATAATGTTTGACTTTAAATCATTGGACAGTGTATGAGATCTGCATACCCGTTTATCGCGCATAGTCTCTGTCACCGAGTATTTGACTGTTGCCATGGATATCAAATTCAAATTCATATTTATATGGATACAAAAAACGCATACAATAGCACAATACTAAATGGTAATATAACTAGTAGTGGCAGTAAAGTTGCAGTGGACTTGTTCACCACCAACAGTACCGTACATAAGTAATGCGAGGATGGGTAAAGCTACGTCACAAATCAGAGAGGTCAGTAACAGGCAGTAAAACGGAATCTGAATTAGTAAGATGAAGAGATGTTGTAGATTTACGGACAGAATTCATCAATCACTCCTGCCTCAAGGGGAAATCAAAATAAAGACCTATGCAAGAACTGTTCATGTGGGAGAGCAAACACGTCCAAGTCCCATCCTTCAGAAACAATTGTGTCATTACACAGTAATCCAACAATTTCATATTTCACAAATCAATGACCGAGAAGAATAAACATGATGTACATGCCATTTATTTCTGTTTAACGCCATACGCCAGAATTTTTAAAACAACAGTCCAGACTGTTCTTCAGCAAGCCACTTGCTTTTGAATAATTATGACGTCACCTTCGGCAATGAGTCCTTGCCGTCAAAACACGAGCTTATGCAGTTTGACATTATGAATTATAAAAAGGTGTTCTGGCTTCCTTTTCTTTGCAAGTATATGAACTTTCAAAATATCCATGTGTAGAGATTGTGTAGTTACGTGTCACAACTTTTTGTTCAATCAAACAGACGTTTCATACCTTCCACGTTATATACAGATATGCACACCACATTGATGGATGATGAGTGGTCTCCAATAAACTATAGATTCCACACGACCACTGATTTTCACCAAGGCCTCACACAAGATGACAGCTAGCGAATCATCACCAGATATTAAAGGGAACATTTATAATTTACTGGCAGTTTGTATCCATGACATGGAAGTGTTTTAGTCTCGTAGGATCTCGTCTGTCTCGCGATAACGTACAGCGGATAATCTGAATGCGGATATTTCCAAGCATAACAACATACATGTGAATTTTGTAAAAATATAGGCTTACTGATATTTTCTATAACCGAGTTAAATTTTTCAAATGCTAATGTGAATAGGTATTAATATAGTTTGTTTATAGGATGGTCTAAGCGATGTAGGGGTGTGAGTGAGTAGAAATGCCTCTCTTTCCATGAAACCGGCCCCGGAAACTGTCATACACGTATTAAATACTGTAGTGTAAACAGTGTTCACAAATCAAGTCTATGTTTCTGTTTATGCACAGTGATAATAATATTTTATATTTGTTGGTAATTAGTTAATTACTAGGGATCTGATGGGTTTAACAGGCGCTTTCCACAGAATTTTATAGTTGAGCCTAAGGATAAAGCAACAAATCACAAATTGTAATACAAACAGTATTTATCTTTATTTCTCTTTGCTGTGACCCTCACGGAATGTAACATTACATTTTCTTTAACATTTAGCATTTTAACATTTCTTTTCTTTAATTTTATGGATGGTCTTTCAGATACAGATTTTATCCGTGAAAATTGGTACCATCTTTTCCATAAGCTATGCTTTCTTTTAGTAATTTTCGATGTACCATACTGAATTAGAGTGTATATTGCAGGTTCAGTTTGTTGATCCTTTTTGCTTTTGTTTATGATCTGAATAGATAACTGCATGGATTTATGCTCAGAATAACTACTATGTTGAGGGCACTTATTCAAATAGCTGCCATATGAGTGATTTTGATTGGCTAAAATGTTTACAATTGCTTTACCATTAATGAATTTGGTTTCAGGATAAATCAGTCCACAAACGCTGCCACTTTCACTTATCTGCTCTGACATTCTGGATTCTCTGGCTTTTCATGCTTTTATCTTCAGCGGTTGTTCTAAAATGTTATTCCTGACGTTGCTAGTTTCCACTGACACTTTCTCTTGAAGAGAAGTGACATTATCAATTATCTTTAGTTTTAGATTTTTTTTATACTGAAAGTATAATTTTTCGATGCGATTCTCACAGCTGCCTTTATAGCCTCAGCAGTAAAAGCGTTGTGGATGTCATAACAGATAATATGAGCTATGACCAACGCTGGAGTTTACGGGTGAAAAAGTGTGATAACTGCACAACAATATAACCTGACAAATGGACGATTCTTTAAAACAAACATGGCCCTCGCATTACACTGAATATAGAGTGTAAAGGATGTACAGCGGTGCACTTCCTGGTGCTGGAGTATAGCAGGAGTACGAATACAGTTCCCAAAATATTTTAGGCCTCTTTTCTTTGACCTGTGTTTTTGTTCTATGTTGTATTGGTAGACACATACTTACCGCGTATATATTTGCGTGTGTTAGTTAAAACCTGTAATCACTTGGAAATTGAAAGATCACTCCACTGTGGTCATGGTGGCGCTTGAAGACTCACATTTTACACATATTTCCGAAGCCCTATGATTTCTGCCATCAGGCTGTATGAAGAGTTTACCTGTAACGCCTCACAGGAAGGTCAAGAACAAACCCATGGATTTGGGTTTAAACATGTATGGACATCTAAGCTATAAATAAATGCAAAATCAATTGCATGGTTGAAAACAAAAGCCTTCTTTTATTTTCTTTGATATCACTTCTGTGACATCAACATTTGATCGTTGTATTGTTTTACATGTATATACGTGGGTTCACAGTGGCAAGGATAGAAAGCGAGTTTTCCGAACTGAGCAATCGCCGTCGCTGAGCTTGAATTGCCCAAAAGTGAGTGAAGTTATAGTTTATTTCTTTTGGAGACTCGCCTATATTCAGCCGTCTGTAAAATGAGCAATACTCGTTACCAAAATTGCCTTTAGTCGGTGTCGCGTTACAACCCTTATTGCAAAGAAATTGCAGTTAAAACACTTTTTTAAATTCGTAATGTTAAAGTCCATATGCTCTGTTTCGACGGCAAGAACCAATTTCCTCGGGTGACGTCATGATTATTAAAAAAACAGTGGCATGCTGGATATTGGGCGGAGTTCAATAAGTTTCGATGGAAGGTAACACTGTAAACCCTGTTTTTGACACTACCATGATTGAAATTGTTTACATGTTTTAGTATAATGTAACGTTAACAAGTTATTTTATCTCTTGTGGTATGTGATCTCACGGCAGTGTGATCTTAGAGATGGATATTAGGAAATTAAAGTGATCTAGTTATTCGCAGACAGTAGTGCCGGCTTTTTTGTTGCATGCAGTTTTTTCTAACCGATTGTTGGTGCAGTCATTATAAAACAAATCACTCTCCTCGTCCATTGCCCAGTATGCAACTTGCATTTCAATAATTATCATGTCACCCGAGGCAATGAGTTCTTGGTGTCGAAACTAAACTTGTGGAGTTTAAGATTATGAATTAGAAAAAGTATTTTAACTGCGACTTTTTTTTTGTTACGTGTCACTAACTAAAGGCAATTTGGTTGCGAGTATGACTGATGTTACAGAGAGCTGAATATAGGTGACTCTTTAAAGAAATATGGTTTTTAACTATACTGCTTAGCTTGGTATTTTACAGAGCTTTACTTTCGACTTTTTGTGAACACAGACAAATTGTGTGCTTCTTAGTGCGGAGCGAGTGATATGTGAGACCTCTTGTGAGACTGGTGTACTTTGAAGAACATGTCTGCTCATATGTTGTAAGATACACAGATACCCTTGTAGATTTAGAGTCTGCTTGGCTCCCTCGGATTGTAGAATTCATCAGTTTGTTGACAGTACAGTTCGAAATGGCAGGATCTTGAGGGTATCACATTTATGTAGTCGACCATATAAATCAACACACGCGGTATGTCCAGCTGAGTATCTAGGAGATTTGTTCGACTTAGCTTAACTCCGATGGGAATGTCGTTCCCAAGCTTGAAATGGACAGTTGGATTCCAGAACTGCAGTCAGGGTTTTCTTAACTACAATGAAATTGGGACGGACTGAAAGGAATTCGATGAAATGGCGGGTAGAGGCTTATGTTGACACCGACTTGTACGTAGACAAATATGAATAGTAAAACCATTTTCACTCTTTCTTTGTTAGCATAGTTTTGTGTCACACAGCCAAATGGAGATTCGACTGGTCACACGCAAACGGTGAAATCCGGCCTTATGTCAGTTTACCTCATTTAAGGTATTCTACCTGTCGGAAGTAGTAACTCATGGGCTGCCTAAGCAGCATGTCACAAGCAGATTTAGTTTTAAAAAGTGCACTGATGTTAACTGCAATTTATTAGACGTTGCTGGTCTAGAAATACTCAGAATGTTTCGGTACCATATTTATTATTTAAAGAGGCCAGGCTTCGGGAATGCTTATCCTGCCAGCATAACCCGGCATATGAAGGAATATACAACACCTACAATAAATCGCATGAAAATATGTAAACACTTTTTAATGTGTACATTTGTCAAACAATAGAGATTTTTGTGATAAACGTGTTCAAAGTTATTGCCAAAATGATAATTATATTCGCACAAAGACGTGAATTTAGTAAACCCGACACACAGCCAGGAAAGGCTTTATTTCGACGAATAAAACATTTAAAAATTCTTCTATGTCCACAGTTTATCCCGCGCATCAATAAGCCCGCGCTCCTTGCAATCTGTGTAATGAAAACAGTACGTCAATCTGTGGAGGTACCGAAATAGCATATCCGAGATCCTAGATATGAAACCCAACCAACATGCAGACCGTGGTCTGATTCAAGAAAACCAACAGCGAGGGATGGTCCACCTATCCAAAATGTCTCAAATACAAACTATGTGTATTATATGAAAAGATTTGGTATGGTAAGTCGTGGAATCGGTGCCAGTGCAGGTAACTGTGCACCCCAAGAAGCGAAAATTACTATAGCTATGATTGACAGTTCCAGACACCTTCTCTTAAGGTATCACTATCGGAGAGTAAAGACTTTAAAAAATGCACGAAGGCGTAATTATCTCGCCATTATATTAATCCATTCTTTCAAAATGGACTTTCCCCGAAAGGTAACACTGACGTTGAATGTAGACTGCAAACTAACTCTTGCGAGCTAGGCTATGAACACGCTCGAACCACATGCTATAATTTTTCAGTCACACTGACTATAAACAATAAACAGGTTTACAACAAATCACGGTTGATTCAAGAAATGGGGACCTTATTACAATTCATATTCATATAATTCATAAAGAAAACATATAGTTACATTGACAGTGCGTGACCAGAATGATCGCTGGGTTAAACACTCTAACACGATACCAGATTTGAAACTGTAAATAGCCCCAAACCTAAATCAAATACTAACTATTTAGTGTCAATCTGGACGAGTTCATTTCTAGAGTATAACAATGAAAAAAAAACAAAAAACAAACAAACAATAAAAAAAACAAACAAAAAAAAAAAAAAAAACAAACCAAAAAAAAAAAAAACAACAACAAAAAAACAACCAAATGAACAATGTAATAAGCGTATGCTGAAAGCTCCAAACTTGTACTGGAGCAAGTCTATATCCGTGTTAGCCATGTATAGATCATAACATGAAGAAGGGATAGCTTACTCCAGTTAGACTGAAATATCATTATCTATATAGTAGACACTGCTCATCGGTGATTGCATTAGTAGACCCTACAACTGAAGGAAGAAAAACACTGTACGACAAACGTAACTTTCTGAAAAATTCTTCAGCACTTCTTTCAACTCCATTTAAATCGATAAATAACAGATTTAACCGTTTCAGCCTTATAATTCCTCTACATACTAAAAACAGTAGGACAAATGCATGACAGACGAATGATAGTGAAGTTAAACTGGCCAAAATATGACAAAACTGATTACCTTAAATTTTAGGTTTTACATATGAAAACATGCGTTAACCAAAACGCAAGTTTAACAGCACACAGAAATAAATAATTCAAAGTTGCAGTAAACATATTCTGGTTAACGTCGATCTTCATACAGTAAATTTTTCACCGAGAGTGCATTTTTGGCACGTTATTTCTAAGCAACCATCTCTTCTATGGCGGTGTAACTTTCATGATCTCTTCGGCTAAATGTTACACGCCTGATTCGGAAAGTTACAGGATAGGATTTTGAAATTCACACTTTCTTATCTTACCTCTGTGGGGCCGATTCCCGACCTAACCGAATTTTCTATGCGTAATTAGCCTGATACTGGTCTGCACCATTATAACGAAGGGTCAGCACAGGTAGGCTGCATTGGTGATATGGGGTCAGCGTAAATAGGCCACTATACTCTCGACCAATCAGATGGCGTGAATTGCTAGTTTCTTGTAAACCACAAGGTCGACCAGCTTTCGTCATCGTTGAGAGTCTTTGAGGTGGCAAATTCCCATCTCAGCCACCAGCGCCTCTTTGGTCAGAGTGTCTCTTATGGTTGAGGGGCCTCCGTGGCTCAGTCGGTTAGCGCGCTAGCGCAGCGTAATGACCCAGAAGCCTCTCACCAATGCGGTCGCTGTGAGTTCAAGTCCAGCTCATGCTGCCTTCCTCTTCGGCCGTATGTGGGAAGGTCTGCCAGCAACCTGCGGATGGTCGTGGGTTTCCCCCGGGCTCTGCCCGGTTTCCACCCACCATAATGCTGGCCGCCGTCGTATAAGTGAAATATTCTTGAGTACGGCGTAAAACACCAATCAAAAAAAAAAAAAAATCTTATGGTTGACTTTTCTGGGGATAGTGGCTGTTTCCCCTCACTTTGCATAATTTAAGCAAGTATTTACTATTATTATATGCCCCGGATCCAAGCCAGGGTCAAGTTTCGTTTTAAGCTAATGAAATTTTACGGCTGTTTCAAATAAACACGCCATTCCAGTAAGTGATTTTCATAATGGCTGAAGTTGTGTTTTTCATTCCGAGGGATGGTATTGTGGTCATTATATAATGGTTATGTTTATGGCAACGCACAGTAGCGAAGGACACATGGTGGGATAAAGTGCAACTACAAGGCTGGGAGAAGACTGTGTGCTTTGGGTTGAACATTAAATGCCACTCGATATGTTAGAAAACATAACATTAACACTAGTTCCTTCATCACTTGTTTCTTTAACGGCTGAAATTTTAAGTCAGCGGATTTTTACACTTAAAATTTGCTGTTGCCTTCAGGCAGAACTACAGTTGCCTCTGTTTTAGAGCAAACAAATGATTAGGCCTGGGTTTAACACACCATAAAGTGATACAATTTACGAACACGGTTACGAAAACTCCATGCAGGAAAATTGTTAAAAAGGGATCCACATGAAGAATTCCAGTCTGGGCAAATAATAATTAAAATTAATTTGGTTATGTTTTGATCTTTGAGAAAGAGCTTTTCACTTATACGATCGAAATCAGTTTTATACGTGAAAGAATCGGTGTGCAGGCTGCTGACAAACTTTCCCACTTGTGAAGTACATATATGTACGCCATACTGGTAGATGACAGGTAGTCTCCAACCAACGATACAGGCGGCGCCAACGGCCAAATTGTCACCGAGGCCTCACACACAGTGAGGACGCTCTAATCTGCAAATTCCTTGTCCCCAAAGCCTGGCCCCTTGGCATTGTTTTCATGTGGTTGTTTATTAAATTTGAGGACAGCACAGCATTTTGAGTAATAAATAAGACTTAACATCATTGCATTGTCTATATCTAAACCTGTTCAGGTAATGTTTCTAGGGGACGTGTATCTTGCTACTTCTTGGGCATTACATAAACATTAAAAATGTGAATATTTACCAACTATCACATCGTCACTACTACTCTGCTTTTACTCTCTATACTGTAGTCTTTCATACCAAAGATAGTCATTAAGCACTTTCAATTTCGTGCGGTGCCTAGAATGGCGGGTGTCTTACCTGCATCATTGGGGAAATCATGACTATTTCTCTGTTACATGTCACCAGATTTACTTGGTATTTGCACAATACTTCTTGCATATTACTAAATGCATAAATCCCCATACAAGGCTCGATTTATTGCAGGTTCAAGAAGGTTATCCCTATTTACATATCTGTCACGTACATGGTATTTAACAACATAGATGGCGCTGGTTGCCCAGTGTAACCGTCTATCTTGTATGTCATGTGTAACATCATAGATGGCGCCTCTTGTAGCATGAGATCTTTACATATTAACGGGAAAGACGTAATCGTCCGTTACTTTTGAGTCATAATCTGATCGGTTAGGGTGTGTAACGCTCGTCATTTTCAAACTGTATCTAATACCGCTTAACCTGGGGCTAGTGGCCGTAAAGGTAGCCATGCTAATTACATCAGCATAATGCCTTTATGAACAGTTGCAATGAAAGCGCGACTGAGATACTTGTTTAGCTGTTATTTAACATGGAACTCATTCACGGACTACGAATTTGAACTTTGATATGGAATTCATGCCTGGAATATTCATTGTCTGTCCGGCATCATTGAAAACTGATGACCGCTTCTCTCTTGTGTGTTACCGGCTTTATTTCTTATTTGTATAATTTCTTACATACCTTTGTCTTCGGGAGTTAGTGTTAAACGTTGTTGTGGAAATGGATCTTGCGATGATCGACTTGGAACGCCCTTTACGGACTACGAATGGTATAGGAATATCGGACTTGACGCTTATATTTGGGTACTGGTTATTCAGGTTATGGAAATGGGTCTTGGAATTTATCCACTGCAATTTACCAGTAGTATACGAATGTCGAATTTAACGTTTAAATCCACTGGTGTATTTGAATTCGCGTGTGATAGGTTTTGTCAGTAGCCATGGTAGAGTAACTCTGCAAGGCAGGAGATTTCATAAATTTTACTAACTTGTCTTCAGTAGGGATTTGTATTAAAATTATATTACTCTACTACTTTAATGTGATTTGAGCATGCGCCTTGTTTTTTAATAATTATGACGTCACCCGAGGCAATGAATTCTTGTGGAAACTGTGCTGATGCCCCATGAACTAGGGAAAGGGTTCTCACTTCATTTTCTTTGTAAGAATATGGATTTGCAACTATGGATGTATAGAGCGTGTGTTGCTACGTGTCACTTGATAAAGCTAAATTTTGAAGCCAGTCTGACTGATTTTGCAGACAGCTGAATAAAGGCGACTGGCTAAAAGAAATATAGCTATTGAATGACAGCAGATGCTGTCACCGCTGCAGATAAAGGGGCGTAACTCCGAGGATGTGTTCATCAGTGGTACTGATCACAAGAGTTATGCCCAGTTACTGGTGTAGTAGCTTAAATAAGCGCATTGATCATTCCGCAAAAATATATGTCCCCTAACAGCTTCCATTTTTCTATACATGTACATCATATCAAAACATCAACCTGTGCAGCAATTATAGTGTACCAGCAACCTATAATGTCTGAGTGGCAGTATTGTCCCATCACTGTACTAGACCTTGGCAAATCTTGGACTTAATTGAACCACCTGCGCATGTGTAACCTATAGATTGATCCGATAGAAATAGAGCAATAAGATAAAACAAAAGAGAATGTTTAACACAAATTGAAAAACATGGCAAAAAGCGAATATAGCCATCGTTGCGAGATTTCAGTGAAAGGTAAGCGATAGTATAGAACTACAGCACGGAAGGTAAAAACAGAAGGCCTGATGTTTTCTAGTACATGAGTGTGAATATTATCAAATGGTCTCATGTAACCACTGGCATCTTGTCAATTTACCTTTAACTAGGAGTTTATTCTAACTATTCATGTAACTATTTAAATAGTAGCAACTTACACTGTCAGTCGTACCATGACTTAAGCAATATAAGGTAACAGGAAAGTACAGCTTATTGTAATTGCAATTTATTAGACATCAAGTATTCCTTAAGCCTAGAGTTACTGAAATTAATGTGTTGTCATCAGTAAAGATGAAAACAATGTATAAGGATATCGAATTGTCGCATGGCAATAATTCGTCCTCCAAACGCAGGTTTTAAAAAGAAGGGAAGCCTCAGGGCCCATTCCTGCATCAGGAATTGCAGAGAGTTCTTAACAATGATGTAATATTTTTGCTTGAAATAGTACACGATCATTATGCAGCTTAGTGTGACTTCGTGGCATTCAGTCTTGTTGTAAGTCCATCAGTTCCATGGCTTGTTTTTTGTGCGAACACAGCTTGCCATTGCAAGACTTAGTTTAAGCTGAACACAATATGCAATATTTCCCCTAAGGCAGTTTTCAAAGGTGAAAACAATGCTCTGGTAAAATACGAAGAAGGAAACGAATAGACGAATTCTGGAACCTGGGTTCATGATGAATGACTAGAAGACGCATCAAGACGTGAGGACTGTTTATATTAGCAAAACTATCTTTCGTCTATCAGAATTCCAGTGCAGTAGTGACGTTTTTTATGACGAAGGAGACGTTTAATTTGACACTTTGGAGAGGGCGAATTGATCCGTCCACACTGTTGTGGCTCCTGTGCATTTTACTCACCATGCTCCAGTGTTTTATATTCTAATAAATATTATTTGTTGTGGTGCTTTGGCAGTGTTACTGGTCGTACTACCCAGTAGTATTGCAAACTTTTAATATGCATATAAGATGGCTGGTCTGATTAAAGATGCGGTAAACAGCCTGTAAAATAAGTAAATTCACAATACCAGAATTATAAAAGTCATATTTCCTTTAATGCTGATAATTCCGCTCAATTACAAATAGAGGGGATGCCGCATTTACAGTAATCTCCAAGGCAAAGCAAAATAGATAATTAAGGGAGATAACTCTGGAGCGAGTATCTGATAGCACTGAAGGTCTCGGATTCACAGACAAGTTTTCACGTGTAATAAACTACTGATGTGGATTGCTACCTAAATAGGTCTACTTTTCACTACAATCCAGCTATAGCTAGGACAGGACAGGCAAGAGTATTTGTAAAAAGTCCTTCAGAAAACTATACCGCTCAACTCGCAAGCCCTGCATAGAATTGTATTTGATTGGTGTTTTACGACGTACTCAAGAATATTTCACTTATGCGACGACGGCCAGCATTATGGTGGGAGGAAACCGGGCACAGAAAAGAAAAACCCACCACCATCAGCAGGTTGCTGGCAGAGCTGCCCACTTAAGACCGGAGGAGAAGCCAGCATGAGCTGGACTTGAACTCACAGCGACCGCATTGGTGAGAGGTTTCTGGGTCAACTGAGAAAATAGAATTGTACATCCGCGGTGCAATTGATTATACAATGGATACACACGTTTCCCAAGCTGAGCTTCAAATTTAAACCGTTTTTCCGATTATTCTTAATGAAATGTATGAGAAAAGCAGCCATCAGCCTTCAGTGAAGCTTGTACATATACAAATGAAATCTGTGTGGGTAATGTGAGTAATTTCCAGCTCGAATACAAACAAAGGTATCTCATTTTGCGCTTTATTAGCATCTGTTCATAAAGCACCATGAATGCCTATATAACCACAATAGGCCGGCCAGAAGTCCTGAACGTTTTATATCTAGAGCACCGACAGAGGATAGATGTCAGCATTATCCACTAATGATTCCATGTTATACCAGCAATAATCACCATCTAAACAATTTTTTTTGGTTGCGATTATTCTGCTTTCCATTTGTTTTATTGCACTACGATGTACAGTAATATGGCTTGTAGACCTTTACAAATATTTTTTGATAAAAAAAGACAAGCTGATATCACAAAAAAAATAACTTTTGCTTTTTTATGTTGAAATTTAGATGTGCATGGCCTTTGCATCAAACAATCGCTTTAATGGAACACCCGCCCGAGTTGTGAGAACACTGTCTGCAAAAAGACTGAGCAGACGTTAAATTTTTTGACCTGGCACGTACCGTAGAACTATTTTTATATAAAAGCGATGAGTTTCTGATACTCTTGACTCGCGGTCATTTCTTTGTGGCTGGAATCCTTTTATTTAGGAGCGAATATAGCCTATAGCAGTCTATGGATGACTTCGTTTTATTGCGTTATTGGGATCGCTAGACCGGGCTTTTTATATCTTGTCTGAAGGTTAAATTACAGTCGGAATTACGGAATGGTCATTTTACCGTTTGACTGAGCCCTCCCTGTGGAATCTCTAATAACCTTACTTGCTATCAAGGGTCCAGAACATTTTAAAAGAAAACCATTTCTTTCTTCATGGCATATATCGCATACCTTAAATCCAAAGAAAACAGGGACAAGCCATGTACTGGACACAGACCCCAATTACACGAATGTAATTCCGTGTATTTTAGGGTGTAAAGTCTTTTCTTGCTGCCAGCCTGCCGCTTTTGGTGTACAGGTACATGCTTGGTATCAAAATGATGGAAATTGTCTAGGCTTTGGGCAGATGTGAGTTTTATTAATGAAAGTTTGAAATTCTGGGCGAGGGGACACAAGGAGACAGGTGGTTATGCGGCTGCGAGTGACGTCCCCTTGGCGTTGCTAGGCATCCCTCCCTGCTGCCGGCGTAGAAAGGCCCAGATTTTGACGGTCAGTCCATGTATTTATGCCTACTTTCTCACAGGCTGAGCCAGGTATGCACCAAAGCTTATTCGCCACGGAATGTTTGGGTCTGAGCCCACCCGCCCATTTGTTACCTGTGCAGGAGAATTGTTGTACCTCGGTCTAAAATTACTTAAAAATATTTATTTACTGTAGTAAATTGAAAAAAAAAAGACTAGATAAAAATCATGTTTTCTTCATATCAAACGGCTTAACTCCAAGGACCTACATAAATGATTCTTATTTATTTACATCTGCGTCTGACTATACGCTATACAACTTTGACTATACAATTTAAAGTTCGATTCTCTTTGGTTTTCAAAAATAATGTGCAGTAAGAAATTGTTCAGAGTTACATGAAGGATTTTGTGTCGATCAGAAAATCTCTCTTACTAAGCCTTTTGAAGGTACCGGTAGGTAGTAAAAAAATTCCATATATTTATTTATCTATTTGAATGGTATTTCACGCCGAATTCCAGAATATTTCACCTAACGACGACGCTCACCATTATGCTTGGAGGAAACCGGGCAGAGCCTGGGAGAAGCCCATGACCATCCGTAGTGGTTACTGGTTGACATGTAAGTCGTGGCCCCAACTATTAACTCGGAGGTCCACCGTTTAACTCGTAATTCCGACTCTTAAACTCTGGGCATTCACTTTTAATATTGTTTTTTCACTATTCAGGCTTCATATTCTTTTGACCCCACGTCACGGAGCACCAATTAATTTTGTAGCAATCAGCGGTTATTGAGCTTCCGGGGCCTATGCAGCATGTGGACAATCAAATAATGTGCAGGGATAGACTTTTAAACTCCGAAATAGTTCTGAGACAGTATCCCCATCAACATCCCCATCCCCAATATTTAATTTATTACAATTATTTTCGCCATGCATATCATGTTAAGGTTGTATACTCTTTAAACCCCATACATTGGTGTAACTTTGAATGGCTGAGAAATCATCTACAGTTTTGGGTCGCGGAGCCTACCGAGCCTAAGCGGTCCCTGAACCCTCACCTAACTGGTCGTACGATTATCGTCTTGTGAGCAGAGTTCTTAGCAAAACTTGACATTTTCTAGCTTGATGTACTGATGTTCATGAGTTTCATTATCTAAATTCGTCGTCCGCCGTATTTATCCCCCATACTGATAAAGTGCATTAAGGTAGGCTATCAGATTGTTTGTTGGGATAATTTGTCGTGTCTGGTTGCTTGTTAGAATAGTGTGTTTTTTTTTTTAAAAAAGAAGAAAACTAGTCTTTGGCAATTTACCTTTTGATGGATTTTTTTCTGTTTGACATCGTGAATTATGGTTCTGACCTTTCTTGTAGAGCACGATTCATCCATATTGCAAAGTCTTGATCCGCCAGGCCGGTTTTCTGAAATACGATAAACTAGAGGCAGGCAAGAAAATATATGTGAGCAAAAAATATCGTAACATACACCAGGAAATATTTTGACGGAAACTGGAAGCACACTTCGATAATCGAGGCGGACGACAAGCCCTGTGCTTATTTTACGGTGTACAATAAAATAGGGGGTACACTATAAACGGTTATCTTGCAGTGCACGCATGGATACACTAGAGACACACTAGAAGATTGTTGTACTGCATGGTTAAACTAGGGACACGTTAGGCGATTATTGTACTGCTTGGTTAAACTATGGACACACTAGGTGATTCTTGTAGTGCATGGTTAAACTATTGACACACTAGGCGATTCTTGTAGTGTATAGTTAAACTACAGATACACTAGGCGATTCTTGTAGTGCATAGTTAAACTACAGATACACTAGGCAATTCTTGTAGTGCATAGTTAAACTACAGATACACTTGGCGATTCTTGTAGTGCATAGTTAAACTACAGATACACTAGGCGATTCTTGTAGTGCATAGTTAAACTACAGATACACTAGGCGATTCTTGTAGTGCATGGTTATAATAGGGACATACTAGGCTGCATAGTTAAACTACAGATACACTTGGCGATTCTTGTAGTATATAGTTAAACTACAGATACACTAGGATATTCTTGTAGTGCATGGTTATACTAGGGACACACTAAGAGATCATAGTAAAGGCACAGGAAAATTCAGCTGTCTAAACGAGGATTTTGTGGTACATTGTAAAACTTGCGGTGCACTAGGGGTCAAACCGTGGAAGACATGTGCAAGATTTGGCCCCAAAAGAAAGAACTTTGTGAACTGATGGCTTTCCAAAACATTGAACCATAATGTAAATGGCTTAAGGCTTAAGTCATTGAATGTCACCCACACTAGATCAAGCTTCCATTAAGGAGGCGCCATTTTATCAATCATGCAGCAAATAATCCGATACTGATTTTATTGAGACAAACCCTATTATCGTCAATGAACACACAGCAAGCGACTAGTGTGTCCGCTGGTGAATTGCCAAATCAAAAGGTTTTGATCCTCGCCAAAGATGATTTTTATTATCGCTGACAGCCAACGGACAAAAGAAGATACCTCATATCACATTAAACATACTAAAGCTCACTCATAGCCAGAGATTTCATGTTAGACATTCAAAGGCAAAATAAAGCATTTTAATATGTTTGGAAGGAGGAAAGAACACTATTAAAAGAACGCGATGTTCGATAACTACATAGGAAGATTTTGACTTGTTTTGGGGTTCAGTGTAGAACGCGCATGTGATTGTTTCACAGATTTAGTTGATCTTGTGTCCAGAAGTCACGTTGTACCGTTTGTATCTGGACAGACTGTGTTGCAGTCTTCCAGGCATTGTCTTGCGCTGAGGCCAAAAGCACTCCTTCCGTTAGACTAGGGTTATAGGCCCAGGTTAGAGTAAACTATCTTTTACAGAGTTTGCTCTTCTGATGAAACTGCAATATCCCGGCGACATTACGTCGGGAATCAGTGTTAGAGCACGAGATTAGTCGAGAATTGGGCGAGGAAGCAAGATTTCAACGTTGTCTCGAAATTAAATTGACAACCCCAGGTTCAAATAAGAATGGCGCATGTGCGCGATATTTTGATTGAATATGCCTGGAATCGAGATGTAATCTCGTCAAATTGTCACGTTATCGCGTAAACCCTCGCTAAATCTTGCAATGCCGTTCAAATATCGCTGTACCAGTGAAAAGGTTGGGGGTTGAGAGAGAGAGCATTGATTCACTCGGCTTACATGATTAACGGGTAACACAGAGTTGAGCAAAGTTTAATTCTCGTGAGATACATCCGTTCAATGTGTCTAAACAGAATCTTAAATATTTCTGATCTGCTCACCCCCATAACACGGCTGTTAAATTTCGCATACACAGATGTCAAGCTGGAGGCCAAAAGATTGTTTCACTCATGTCTACTTGCATGATTGCTCTCTTCACCCTGTTGAGCAATAAAATGACGTTTTTTGTTTGGAAAAAATCCTGCTCGCCCACTTTTTGTCACTTTCCCGTGAGCAAGTCACTATTATGTAACAGAAAGAAGAGAAAAAGACACGCCTTCTAGATCAGTGCTCGTATGTGTCCATCTTGCAGACTGGATTAGACTGGTGTACAATTTGTTCAGAAGTGAAAGGAGAACAAAAGTTTCAGTTCCTGGCAGCATAGAAATGGCATTTGCGGACTGTGTTAGAAATTTCTGACATTTATGGTGTTTTGGATCATTTTAGACTCGTCTTTTCTCTCACAGATTGCAAAGTGAAGCTGAGTTTTACCTAAGTGGCGATGATTTGCAAACAATGGCGTTCGTAAAGTTTGACGTATACATTGACTAAGGCCAATTCCAGTTTGCTTTAAAAAGACTGAAAAAAAAAAGAATAAAGAAAAACAAAAAAAAAACAAAACAAAGAACCTCTCAAACATAACATACACTCAACGCTGTTGTAAACGGAATAATTTTAAAAGAATTTGCCACACTTGGCCAAAACAGTTTATGTGAATATTAAATCCAGGAATCTTGTATTTTCAGAACCGCCCTGTTTGCGTCACCTCTTTAAGCTAAGCCTTAAGGGTCTGCTGATGTTTTGAAGTTTAGGATCACATACTTGTCTTGTTACAAATGAAGAAGGACGCAATTTCAATGATTTGATATAGGTAATTCAAAACACAAAGTGTTAGAAAGTGTTTATACGTTCTTCATGCTTATAAGCAGTTAAGAAAGACATCCTTCATTACGACACCTGCATTGAGCACTGGAGAGTACTTGTGCAACTGTACTTCCACTTGCTTAAATACCACTCCACTTTCCATTCAAACATCGGAGGGGTAGCTACGATACAATGGTCTCTGATTTGGGCTAACTTAATACGTTTGTAATTACTGTCTTGGTAGTTCTTCGCTGTTCAGCCTTAGCTCGTTATAGTTCAGGTGTTGGATTAGAGACGAACTGAATACGTTGATGAGGATGGTTACTGGATGGGTTATTTTCCCTGGAAGAGGAAGCTTACGCGGTCGGCTATCATACTGGCCAAGGAGTGGTTCTGCCTAATCACAATATCTAAACAGGCATAGCTTGTCGATAGCTTAGGGGAACTTCTTCTGGAATCAATTCCACAGTCATAATGAAGCCACTCCAGACCGCAAGCTGTATTCAGATGAGAGAGAAAGAGTGCTCATTTGCACTTCCAAGATACGCTGGACTGTATAGCCCTGCGTTTCCTCACTAGGCCTATATCTTCTTTAACCTGAATGTAACGTCAACCATGTAAGCATAGCGTTTGACAAATATGCAAACAAAGATACAAAGTTATTAGGCTAAAAGAAACATCATTCTAAAACTACTTATATACACCACAACAAAAAGAAATGACTATGATGATCACAATATTTTAATGATAAGTGTGTGAATGTCAACATAAA
The DNA here is from genome assembly GCF_032854445.1 of Liolophura sinensis. NCBI lineage: Eukaryota > Metazoa > Mollusca > Polyplacophora > Chitonida > Chitonidae > Liolophura > Liolophura sinensis. The sequence goes on along the minus strand of NC_088300.1, from coordinate 6,096,320 downwards.
AACTTTAAAACGTCCTAATGTGACCGGAGTAATAGCTAAAGCAATGTTAATCCAGAGGCAACCAATTCAGCATATTCTTAATTTTAATTAATGGAAAAATACGCGAATGACTACCACCGATAGTTGCACCGGATGGGTACACATTTTTCTCACAAATACAAAAAATTGAACAGCTTTCAATTGTAAAATAGTAATCAGTTCCACTAGTCTTCTAAAACTGGGGAAATTTACTAAATGTAATTAGGAGGGCGTTGCAAACTCAGCCTTAATACGCTTTCTTTATAGTGCACATACAGCAATTTTACCCTGAAAATGGGGCGAATTGGCTATCCATAATTGGAAATTTCCGCGACGGATAAGGTAAGTGTCAATCGCCCTGCAGCCAATCCAAGGTTCGCGAATGAAGTGGCGCTGAGGTCCAATAGTGCTGGATATGAGCAATTTACAGGTGGTTAGTCGGCTTAAGAAATCATCCGGAAAATAATTAAACACAAAGAAACGTTTGGTGTTGACAATGGCTTAACACGAATAGCCATTGGAAGGACAGTGATGACACAGGTTGACAGTAACAAAGCTGATATTGGAGAGGGAAGCCTGGACAATACCATTGCCGTGAAGCACTACCTGATTTTTCTCTCGTGGCCTGAAGACTATATACTGGCCTCTCCTACATGCTTTATCTCCAAAATCTGGGGCAAGTCATTACTTCTGGTTGGACCTTCCCATTCATCATATTCCGCCTCACTCTCTAGTACATAGCTAATCAGGATATTCAAAAATGAAATGCACTAGCGAATTCCTCGTGACAACAACCAGTAGCACGTGTGAGGCGTAGTAACACAGAATCTGCTTATATACACGATGTCTGATGTCGGATTGTCGAAGCAGGCGTTAGTCTACGGATAGAAAGATGATCCACCGACCGGTCCAGTAAGAAGTGGGAATTAACTTTGATCTCTCTCACAAGCACCATGGCTAATAATATCAACAATACGTCCAAGACTGATAGCGTGGAATTCGAAGTCGATATGTGGAGAGCCGTGCCACTAAGTTTGATTCTAATGGTTATAGACCTGGCCACGATCATTGGAAACTCCCTGGTTATTTTGGCTGTTATTTACGATTATTCTCTCAGAAGTATGGCGACAAACTTTTACGTCGTATCGCTGGCTGTGGCGGATTTAATGATTGGTGTGTTTGTCCTGCCTTTTTCGTCCACCTATGAGATTCTCGGGTACTGGATATTTGGTCAGTATTTTTGTGTGATCTGGGCTATGGTAGATGTACTGTGCTGTACAGCCTCTATCCTCAGCTTGGTGGCTATTAGTTTAGATCGCTATGTCGCAATCAGTCGCCCGATGCACTATGCACGATATTCTACCCCAAGAATTGCCGGATTGGGTATATTCGGCGTGTGGTTTTTGGCGACAGCAATCTCTATCCCGCCGTTATTTGGATGGCGAAGCGAGAGATCGGATTATTTTCAGTGTGAACTTACATCAGGCAAGGGATATGTAACGTACTCCGCATCGGGGTCTTTCTATATACCGTCCATTGTATTGATATTTGTCTATTCTCGGATATATGTAGTTGCAGCAAAACACACGAAAGACATTAAAAAAGGGCAAGTCGTGGGAAGAATTAGAACGTTGGATTACGATGTGGAACCTGGAAGGGACATTGGTCCGGTGCAATACAGACCCAGTACGGTCAGCTCAGTCTCTCAAGAACCCTTCTTAACGGATCATAAGCACAGACAGAGGGAAACTCTAGCTAAGAGACTGAAGAAATTTACCAAGGAGAAGCGAGCAGCAAAAACATTAGCGATTGTGGTAGGTGCTTTCTTAGTCTGCTGGAGCCCGTTTTTCTTCGTCTATTTGATTGGAGGCGTATGTGATTCTTGCCATGTCCCGGAAGCAGTTTTCAAGACTTTCTTTTGGCTTGGTTACTGTAATTCTTTCCTGAATCCTATCATATATCCTTGTCTCAATAAAGATTTCAAAAGGGCTTTCACCCGGCTGTTCCAGAGAACCTATTGCACCCGTTACGCTTTGGATTACTATGACTCTCCGCGCCGCTCTATGAGAGTGATCCGAGCCTCACGCAAGTTACGAATGAGTATGCCGGATTCTCACTCCTCAAGTTCGCCACCAGATTCCCCAAACTTAGCTTTGACAAGGAGGCAAAGTATTTTTAAAGAAATGCAGACGAGGCGAGCCTCTGCTAATGTGTTAAATTGTAACAGTAAACAACATGACATAGACTCTTCAAACTGCCAGAGGTCACCAGAGAACCACTTCCGTTCAACTGAGACCACGCGACGGCGCCCCTCCATGCCTGTTCTCATGTTCTCTTATTCTTCTCCTTTGCGGAAGGCGACGTTTGCTCAGAAAAGTTCAGAAGGAGAAACAACCACCACGAACCAATTAAGTCCACATATGTCAGAAAGTGGTACGAGCAGTAATGCCCAACCGGAATGTGTCCACCCGCCTTACCCATCGTCATATTTCCACAGTGAGCCTAATATTGCTGATAATGTATACCAAGATTCAGGATTAAAGGTTTTACCAACAAATTTTCTTGGAGCTGTAAACAGCCAAGATGGGCTGAATTTGTCCTTATTGGATATTCCAAGAGTTCTTGACGGCGAGCTTAGCCGAAGATCCAGTATAAGTAACTGTAGTAAGTATAAAAGTACTGCAGACTTTAGTACTTGTGGATACAGTAGGGTAGGATCTGAAGCCAGAAGCTCATTCGATGCATCTGACAGTTATTTCTGGGACTGTATAGCTCAATTGAGAAGGAAAAGCGCGGAGGCAAGAGCTGCCCACAAGTTGGGCCTCTCTCGGGTAGCGTCGTGTGAATATGAACAGAGTTTGCAACATTCTCACTGGCCGATAGCCTCTAGAGCCGATTGCCATTTCTTTCATTCATTAAGCCATTTGAACGTACAACACTCAAGGAAGTGTAAAGCCTTTCTCTACAAACCTGCACCACTTCACTTTGACAAATCAATCCAGACTCTGTTAACGGGTGATTGCTTTCATGCTACTAAAATTCCGGTGACCTGTAAACATTGTGACACACAATGAGTGTCAAAAGTGTCTAAGGTAATTTAGTTTTATTGCAGTAAGTAGACACTTTCTATCTTCGGTAGGCTGCCAGGAAGAAGCTCACTGTATAAGTCAAGGGTGCTACCGTCCTAGTTGTTTCAGCGGACATCCTTTACTCTCCACGGAAGAATGGTGAAAATGACAAATATTAAATTCAACACTTAATTGTATGGCGCCAGGAAGTGTTCATGGTATGTAGACAATTTTCTGAACAGACAATGTGTTGTCAGCAGTACGGATTACCCGATGCATTGTCTTGCGGTAATAGTTTTGGCTGCTTACCACTCACCAATAATTGTGGACGAAAGGACGTTAGTGTTATTCCCTTGTAATTCCCTACACGTTTGACTTCACTAATCAGGGCGGTACGTGGTAATAAGAGGTGATGGACTGTGGTCGGAATACCAATGAGAAGTCACATTCCAGACACCAGCCAGTGGTTTCTCCATCCCTCAGCTTGAGCAGAGCCAACCTATTTTAGAATGAGTATGCGCTAAACATCAGCTACACATCATTATGCTCCTATTCTTGCATACGACACGGTTGTTAACTGGTTGTACTTGTTAGCTATGTGGCAAAACTCCCAATCATTATCATTTCGAATCGATTTACATATTGGTAAACTGGATAATTAATGTTATCCACCTGATTTACAACATTCTTTTTGTTATGATTCACTTGTATGTAGTTTGTAACAACAGTATGTTGCAAAATAGGGGAAAAACGATTTTACTCAATATAGGTGTATTTTACCTCATTGCACTCTTTTTTCGTTGTACTTCTTTATCGTTTTATTTAATGGGGGTAGTTAATCTACAGATTCACCCTTATGTCTGCCAATTTTTTGTAAGATAAAATGTAATCTGAAATAAGTCCCTTGGAGAAAATGCTCACATGCATGCTTGTCTGGATTGGAGAAATGTAGTAGTATTACCCAAATCAGAGAGGCTGCTGCAATACCTTTGATTAATTGAAAACACTGGGCCTCTCAATGAAAATCTTATTTATCTCATAAAATTCAACAGCTTAAGATGTCATCGTCTGCAGAGCTTGCTTAGACTGACGTTACATAGCGTAATGAAACGCATCAAGTAATTTCATATTTTCGGGTTTTAAGAACATTAAGAACGTAACAGCATTTACAAAAAGAGAGACAGTGTGAATAAATGAAGAATCATCCGAGACTGGCTGCAAATTCACGAAAGCAATGGACTGTAGCCAGTTGTTTTGTTCATAGCTTCATCTCTTACCAGGCGACTTCCCGGCTGAGCTTCTTTTCTCTATGGCCGATCACTGATAGCTCTGTGACCTTCTCGTCTTTCTAATGCTCCTAGGATGTGCGCTTCTTTCTTTTAAATTTACACAGCGGTGTAAGAAATCAATGATAATAAATGTATTGATGAACGCTAAAGCCAGTGGTCTAACTGCACAGATATAGCAAATCATGAGTATCAGTTTTGGCCTTCAGAAACTAGCGTATGTTAGTCACACACTGCCTTTCAAGACTTTATAGTCATTTTTGAAGAAAGCAAAATATGTCAGGGAACTCAAAGTCTTTTCACTGTATTTTAAAATCAGCTGAAATGATTTTGATCCTTATTTAGATGTCCGTCATTTTTAATCGGAAAGTAAGCAGTCCCATGGGCTGTGGATTCTGAAAGTAAGCAGTCCCATGGGATGTGGATCCCAAAAGTCAGTAGTCCCATGGGTTGTGGATCTCGAAAGTAAACTATCCCATGGGCTGTGGATTCTGAAACTTAACAGTCCCTTGTGATGTGGATCTCAAAAGTAAGCAGCCCCATGTGATGTGGATCTTAAACAGTTGCTACTGATGAACATAAAACTTCATGAACCAATCGCAGTATACGAACTGAATGTTACACGTGTACAAAAAAATGCAGTATCACATGACTTATGCTGAAATAACTTCCTACAGGCGAAGGAACTTGAAGGTTCACGGCGCTATTTAAATGGCCCTTAAAATCTTAAATTGACAAAATAACTGTTCCTTTTTCTATCTTCTAACTTGTTCCTATCAAGGAATGAAATATAAAAGTTCGCCAGACGTTACACTCAATAAACTTAAAACATAGTAAATACCAAAAGTAGTCTAAAATAATTTTACTCGGTGAGCATCATTTTTCTCATGAACATTTTCCCTGATTTATCGATCTAGTGCTTACACATGAACACATTCTGGGGAATGAAAGTTGGGTTTATTCACATTCTCGGTTTGTAAAGCGAATGCGAGCTCCAACGAACTGCTGCAAAATCTTCCACCATATCATCACATCCAGTCAAGCGTGGGCTGGTTAAAATTAGCCGACACATTTGCTTAATTTTCGCAGCTGAGTTGCCCTAGCAAGCATGAATCAGTGGATTTCATGGATAGGAAATGTCCTCAATACAGACGAGCATGTGGTGAGCACCTAGTTAACTGTGTGCGCGCTATAGCTTTGCAGCTGTGAACATGTACTACTCATCATTATTGTGAACGTTTCAAGTGTTTTCTCAGTGGGTACATAGCACAGAGAATATGTTCTGTAGTGGCACGAAGGTTTCAAAGCTGAATGGAAATCAATGTGTGAATCAAGAAAAGATTGAGAACCTAGCAAGCTGTTGTAAATACCATCAGTAACATCCTCTCAAGTAAATGTCATTTCAAATGTACAGAAGACATGTCACCGCCGATAGATTTACTGTCTAACAATCGTATGAACGTGTTTGTTATCGATAATTACGACGCTGAGAGAAGGATTGGTCTTTTTTGCTGTCAGCTTCAGTTTAATTAAAATAATCTTAGGATCCTTACTGGAATGGCTATGAAGATTTTGACTCGTACAGGAGCGTACTTAACCGTTTATGGGGCAGGTATAAACTTTGTTGTATTGCTTGTCGCCATTACAAATGGAGCTAGTGCAAATTGGCTGATAAAATAAATTACACCGGACTAATGTTGATACATTGCACTATGCAATATATAATTCATATCATAAGTTTTACAAGCAGGGCGTGTTCTGGTTAGTTTAAAGCACAGTTGGTCGGATGTTAAAATTCAATTCAGCATATCCGTGTAATTGTGATTTGTGTGTGTCTGCGTTGCATAAAGTGACGGCTGAATGAGGGATATTTTCGGAAAAGATTGCATTTCGTCTTCAGGGAGCGAGTCCATGTCAACCTTTGGTAGCCTTTGTAGCGGAGGCAGCTCGGCAAGCGAGACACAACACTGTGCTGAATGGCGAGTCGGCATGCCGGCAGATAACAGACGATCAAGTGCTAGAACCCGCAATCGATAGTGTAAATAACACATATCCACTTAACTTGGCATCTCTCCGAAGAGTCCGATGCTAGAGAAAAGCTCGCTGCATTTCATGAGGTCTGATTATCGGTCACGGAATATATCGTTTAACAATTTCCATGGCTGAACATTCGCTAAGACAGCTCCCACGGCAGGTCGGTGTGTAGCCACGGTCGAAAAGAAGGAGGATGTGAGCACAAAGGTTAAACACTGTTTTTCTGCTTCGTCATCCATGTCTTAAGATCACGAGGTTGTCTTAGACTTAACTTAGATTTACTCTTATAACTTGAGGCATTCTTTCAAAACTAATTTTAGTTTTTATGACAAAAGCTTTTGACAACTCTTCGAATTAAAACAAACAAATGCCAAGTTTACCCTTCATTTTAACGCAGTAAACTGGCCTGAACTTCAGGCTAAGTCAGGTTTATTTACTTATTTGGTTGGGGTTTTAGACCCGTATTCATTAATATTTCACTCATATGACAGGGGCCAGCATTATGATGGGACGAAACCGGCAGTCCTCCCAATATACGACCTGAGATAACTAACTGAGATAACTAACTAAGACTACAAATTTTAGACTTTATAGAGCAAAACATTTTAATTTTAGATGTGTGAGAATTTTTGTCTTTACACTTTTGATGAATATGGGACCAGATGAATTTCAAACTCGTACACACCACTACTACCCCATACCCCCAAACCGCTTCACATACACTTATCTCTTCTGTGTTTTGTAAGGCTAAGAATAAAGTCATAGGAACGATAAAAGACCACAAGGATTAGAGCTCAAGAAAAGTCCTTCAAAGTGTTTGTAATTTGCTTAATGTATGCGAAAAGACAGTGGAAACTATTTACCTAGGCTCACTCACATGTGCAATGAGTTTGTCGATATTCAACTCAATGCCACACGTCCACAAATCGACGTTCCAAAAGAGACAAGCTAGTGTGACGTGCTTCATTAACTGTTCGAACAAACCCATTATGGCCAAGGTACCGTGGGACTAACGCTAGCGAGGTTTAATTGGATATGACACCTTATTTCTACAAGGTAGATAATTGTTTGATGGAGAGAGTCTCTGCGTAGCACGAACCACGAGGCTGAAGAACCATCCGGATATGCTGTTGTTGTATTCACCAATGTATCATGCATCTTGACTTCTGATTTTCTGACACAAACGTGAAGAATAAAACTATAATGATTAACATAGGAACTTTATTAGCTAACACATTCTGTATTCGAATCATACATATTAGTTCTCTGTTGTAGAAATTCTTTCAACCAAAGAACAATGCGTGAAATTACTTTCGCAGAAACGGAATAAAATGTGTCAGAACTCTGACAAATACAAACAATGTGGTTTTTATGGTCATGCTAAGTGTAAACATTTGCGGGAATTCCCGGACCAATAAGGATGGGTGTAATTAGTATAAAACAGTGTTCCTGCTGCAAGGATGATTTTGCATAACATTGCATATACAAATATAGGTGACAATTTAATATCACATTATAGACATTTTTATGTTCTAATTTCGTTTGACATGACTGACATTTGTTGTCTCTGCGAGTGAACATTTGGGAGTGAGAAATAGATTTCTGTTCAGGAGGTAGCTCTTGAATGTACTAACAAGCACATTTCTTTGTGTTCGTATATGTCAGGTGACCTATGATTTCTTGACTTCAAAACCTAACCAAGGTAACTTGCTACATAAATAACAGACGACTGAGATGGCAATAATCAGTATCAGTTTACAAATAGCATATAGGGCTTGAGATTGCCTCCCCGAGAGGGAGTCACGATCGAGCTCTGTGGAAAAGAAGGTGCGCTTTATTATAGATAAACCTTATGAAAACATAAGAAATAGCCCATATTATCATATTTATGCCGGTCTGGGTTTGTGAACATATCATCATATTTGTGCCGGCCTGTTTGTGAACATATCATCATATTTATGCCGGTCTGGATTTGTGAGCATAGTGATTTAAACACATGAAAAGTGCTATACACGTGATGTTAATCAGTACCGATGACAAAGATTTACAATATTCTTGAACAGTGTTCAGATTAATTGCAGAATGCAGGTACAGTTGATTTATACGTGACATAATGTAATATAGGATATGGTCTCTCAACCAAGGAGCAGTAAAAGCAATTAGTTCGTTACTTACAGTCTCGTATACATATTTTTATCACATTGAAACATTCTACTTTTTTGTAATGTGGCACTATGTTTATTTAAGTGTGGATATTCAAAGTTCAAAACGAAGGCTGACTATTTATGCCGAGAATATATATCGGGTATCATACACAAGGTTTTGTCGAATCACTGGTGTTAAGATTGTTCCAAATTATTGAGATCAACTGAAATGCACCTTGTGGTTTTGTAAGCCATTGCTCTTGTCTGTGTTTATACACCAACTCTTTAGGGTCCATTTCTTTGGGAAACTTCACCGGAAGCTGGGCGCCGGAAGCTTGTCGCCGGAAGCGTGTCAGTACTACTCGGAAATCGGATCTGCCCAAAGGGATCGTGGCAAACGATGCTGTGAGTGTCCGTTCTCGCCCCAGATAGGACAATTTATAAGACAATGTTAAAACAGACATAAGTCCCGCATTTCAAACAGACGTTCGTTTATTTGTGTGACAGCATTCCGTTTATCTTTTTTGTACCAGTGTTGGATACACGGCTGTGAATCTGTCCTTGGTTTTGTGACGAAGTATTGTAACCATCAGTAGACGCTTTTGCTAAGTGTAGATTGAAAAATTGTTATTTAAAGGAAGAAATTAGTTTTAGCTGAGTATTAAGGCTACAACATTAATACTTAACAGAATGAACGCATACAACTTCATTGTATACTTGAACGACCTTTTCTTTGGACTTGATCATTGAGTGTAAATGACTAAATTATATGTTCTTATTCAAAAGTAGTGAGGCAGGGAAGTACATGTACCACAATTGTCTTTTCTTTTCCCCGTAGAACTGAAACCGGATCTCAGGTTTACGCCGAATAATAGAGAAATTGTAACAAAAAGGACAAGCTAGCTGAGACAGTATCCACGCAGGGCAATAATACAGTTCTTAACTTCACATGAACTTTAGTATTGATAGATTTTAATCCTATATGGGAAGTCAAAAGCTATCTTTATCGCAATGAGCTATTAACTGACTCCATTAACTGTCACCTGACTAAATAACCGAGAGACAGCCTCAATATAAAGTGTTGTTTGGGTGTTTATGTCCTATTTTAGGAGTACATCGCACGTGTTTGGAATAGCCAGTCATTATATCCGTTTCATTAAATGCTTATGGTCGTGGTATATTGCCCTCTTCCAGATTATGTGACGGCAGTCGTTCAACCCCGTGTCTTCAATTTATCTTCTCTGGCCCGATTACTCTTTTGGATCTGCCTTCATGCTTAGCATGTAGAAAGACAAAACCGCAAAGCAGGCACAAGGCATCCGCATCGATTGGACTCAAGTGAGTGATTTCTCCGTGTCGGGAGACTGCCAAGAGCCAAACATGTTTAGAGACCAGGGGCCGGGTATTCCTGCTTCGCACCATCGAAGTGGGATTAAATCCGATTAAATGAAGCCCGCGCGGAAAACCAGTGTGTTGAGATTTCCGGTTTTTGGGTACACTTGAAGTTTCCTGTTCATGTCTATGTATACGCTAATTATCTAGAAAATTTTTTTTTATTTCCGAAGAAATAAACCAGGTGGAATAAAAAAATTTTGTATAAACCATCTGAGATTTACTTTACAGGGTATTATAGGTGTGCAAAAAATTAGGAAAACTGTCAAGCCCAAAAGAATTGCTTGTGTTCTTTAATATTGATGACTGATTGATTGATTTATTGCTATACACAAGAATTTTCACATAAACCCCAGATCTTGGCAAGTAATTGACGAACTTTCCCACGTTCTGATATACAGAAGTGCATATCATATATTGGCTGAAGACAAGTAGTCCCCAACGAATATTAAGCCTCTTATTTCATCAAGAACCACAACCATTGAAAGTGGGAGAGGTGGGGTGGGGTTGGTGTGTGTGTGGGTGTGGGTGTGGGTGGGTGTGGGGGGGGGGTGTGGGGGGGGATATACTCCGAGCCTATGCCCAAAATATTTCGTAAATATTTGTTATTTATCTAGGAGAAACTTGTGTACAAAACTTATATTTACAGTGTAGCATATTCTGCTGACTTTCCTTTTATATACCAACCCCATGCGATGTAATATTTTACAAGTGTTACAACTAACACAATGTGAGTGCTGTGTACAACACAAGCCTTTGCAGCCATTCAGCATGGTAAGGTTACATTCCTTTACAAGGTAAATCCCGCACCAAAGGCGGAAAATGTAAATCCATGTGCATGTAGCGACATATCACCTACAGGCAGTATAAAGCAACTGAAAGTTTTGGATGATATTGGCTCATCATGGAAATGTCGACGACAATTGAAGTATGCTTGTGTTAAAGTTGAACTGTAGTGTTAGCTCACTGGTGAGATACAATGGCTATCCAACTATATACTGTGTATTCGCTGACTGAAATAATCTTGAATTCAGGCTGTCGTCTATAAAAGGAAAAATAAACCATTCTAATGAAATAAAGTGTCTTAAATTACGGCATCGCCTTTATAAACTTGTAAACGTGTCCCTGAAAAGGATACTTATAATCAACGACCTTGCCATAAAGTTAGAAAACGATCGCAAGAGATATTGCTTCTTCGTGAGCTAGCATCAGACAGCTCGCCTAGAACTTATCAAGGGTTTCAGAACGTGGTACTGAAATGCTAAACGCCATCATTAGAGTTGTACCCTTACCATATTAAACTGTTTCGTCTAATCAACACCGGTCGCCAAGACTTTTACGTCTTCCGGCAAAGACTATAGTTCACCATTAAGTCAAATCTGCGGCTAGTATATTGTTTTGGATGAGGACACCTACCCTTGGGCACTGCAAGAAAACTGCAGCCCCGTATCGAGCAGATAAAGGTTGCCCTCAGCTAACGGAGGCGTTCAACTGTCAGTAAATGCGGAGATTTTGAAAGGGAGCTACACAAGTAATAAATCAATAGTGCCGTAGTGCTTATCTTGAAGGCTGTACATTCGTCAAAGAGTTATTCCATGGACTGCTCCGGACCTTATCGCTTCTAACCCACGAAAATTAAACGGATGTACCCGATAGTATTTAACCTTTTGTTTGATTTTATTTTGTGCCCCAACAGACATAGGATTCGTCAAATAGATGGCAGTTCCCGTGGGAAATTTGTAAGCTCCGGCCAAGGGTTCAGTTGGTATTGGTGTTACAGCCCCTCACTGCATGGAAAGGTTTAATTAGCAATCCAGTGCTGAGTTTGGGCGGAAAGAATTACTTTTGAAATCCTTCTGATTGTTATCATTAATACTAATTTATAAGGGTATGAAATTGCATACATGCATGTTTCACCACTTTTAGTTACCATTATCATCTCGACATTAAGAATTTTCTCTTTAACCATCACTGAAGTTACTGCACTGCTATTATATTGTGTCCACAGTCATGAAAGGCTATGTATCGGAATATCTGGCTTCCTCAAGCCACATCACCAGGAGATCATCATTTTCTTTCCGATAGTCGGGGCTTTATTGTCCTCGGCAGATTAAGGTATTAGTTGGTGTAATATATGTTGTCACCTGTTAGTCCAAGTGTATGAGATGTTGGCCACTTTCGGTTACATGATTTGGGCGCCATATTGAACTTAGTATTTAATCTTTAGAAGCTCATTCTTGAACACTTATCTATCCATTTTACTTAAACTTATACGAGTGGTTCAATAAAGGAGCATTTACATTGATATTTGATAAATAAAACTACCACATCAGTGTCAAAGAAGTGTATTTTTAAATCATCCATTATTCTATGTGACGCCATAATAGATTTTGAATTCGTATTCAAAAGACTTCTTCTTATTTTGCTTCCTTAGCTGGGGAATGCAGCATAATTCCTTTTTTCGATGATGTATATAGTGATGTATTAATTTCTGCATTAAACAGCATTGTCAATTTAAATCACGCCCCGGTTTCCTCCCACAATAATGTTGACGTATATAGTGACATTGATGTGAAACACCAACCTAATAGATAAATAAATGTATTTACGTCATCTATAGAGCCATGTTGGATCTAATGTTCATCTCCCCGTGGAGCGTACACCATCTGTAAAAATTATAAATAGGTTTCAGTGTAATTCCAAGTTACAACAAGAATTTTTGTTTTGAAAAGTTTTTCCATCTTACACATGTTTATGAAATCTGTATTTGAACAAAGAACCTTTTGTCAGTGGGCAAAGACGTTCAACAGGCTACAGTGTTCAGGAACCTTGTAAGTGATATATAATCTACGGGTCTGTAAAAGTGATAGGGTAAAAAAAATTGTTTTGAATGTTTACTTTATTAATAATAATCCCAGATTTTAGAGGTTATACTGTAAATCGTTTTGGTGTCCCTCGTCGTCTAAAAGAACATTTTGGGACTGAGAAAGTATACTTTGCAAGCGACAAACGTAAATTTGCAAAAGCACAATGGCACTGACGATCAGGCATATATATAGATGAGATTATAAACTGGGGGTTGGGGGTTAAAAAAAAAACATTTTCTCTTCCCCCAAATTTTTTTTCACCACATCACTTTTACGGTTCCATAATAATCCCTCGGTGGAGGGAGATAAGGGTAACAGGGTCAGTGATGAACTAACATTGGCCTGACCATAGGATCCTCCTTTACTACTTAACACAGTACCAGACAAAGAAGCTTTTCGTCAGAAAAGTTGGGGAAAAGGGGCATTTAACTAGCTCTCACGACATTCGATAAACACTTGTGTGTTTTATAAGTTAAAGGTGTAAAATCGTATAACTAACCTATATACCCTAAGTGCAGCATAGATCACTTAGAACACAAAACTACAAACTTAACACACAGCCGTCCAGTTTGCCCCAGAGGTACGTCATTTAGAGTATTCACGAAAATCTTCACAATATGATAGTTTGGACATCGACTACCCCGCGATGACACTGGTCAGTGGCCTAATGAGTATTAAGCCAACTATTGCCAGGTGCGCATTAAGTACAATGGGCATGTGTAAATTAGGTTTTCACACAGTGCTTCATCACCATTTGCTGTTCTGTTCTTTCTATCACTGAGCTCCTGATCTGCCGCTAGGTGACTTCCTGTTCTACCAACCAATGAATCCTGGTCTCTCCGTAATTCCCTGGTCTCATTATCAATGAGCCCCTGGTCTCTCTCTCAATGAGACCCGATCTCTCTATCAATGAGGCCCTGGTCTCCCCGTCTAAAACTGAGCATCCGTTTCACTGTAACCGAACCCTTGATCTCCTCATCAATGAACACCAGGTACCCATGTCATTGAGACCCTAGTCTACATATTTGAATTAATTCTTATAATATAATTATTTTTTCTCTAAATTTATTAGGATTCAAGAATTTAAATTTTGTTCCTTTGCCTTTCTCGCATACAAGGGATGATTTCTTTCTGTTTTCTTTTATAAAATATAATAAAATTATTAAAACGTCCTACAATCCTACTGTAGTTTTTGTAACATTTAACAGTGGTCAAAATCCCCAGCACAACCCCTCCGAATGCTAGGGCCTGAACCAGGAATACCCCGACCATGCATCTACAGGCTACTTAAACTGTAAATGATATAGCAGGCTTATTTTATCACAGTTCAAGTAAGGGAAAAAATATCCTTCTAGTATGTCAAGTTTCCGAGAAAACTTTTTCATCGCTTGGACCTTCATCGCCAAAGTCAACAACTTTTATCTACCATAGGCTACTGCTTTGACTATAATACGAAAAATAACTTCGACGCCAGATAACTAGAGTAAACAGAACGTTCCTTTGCTGCCGTTTATGATGTCGCGCTGAAGCTGTGTTAAGACGAAGTTTCACTAAACTTTTACTGGGTTGAAAAAAATCTAAAAAGTATTTAATGCCGATTTAAGATCCTTAGAATGGTAGTCTTTCAGTGAACATAAACCCTCAGTCAGGTGCTGTCCTTCACTTAAAGTTACATCAGCTCCTTTGGCATGTCTGTGTCTGCCGGTGTGCAGTGGGATCACAGTTTTCCTCCATCTTTACAACCTTCATACATTTTTCCCTACCAGAAGCACACGAGATGCGAGTTCCAACCCCTTCATGGGCAGAGAATTTCGTTTCCTTCCATTGTTCGGAATATACAAATAAAATGTGCACATCCCGATTTTTAATGAAATCAAGGCAGAATTCGCGATCATGTGTTTGTCTGTAAAGGGTGAGTAGGTAAGTGGAATTGTGTGGAATTTCTTTATACTTATTTTAACATAAACGTGACAAGGAAATTTAATAGAAAATTCTTTACAACTTGATATAAGTCAACATACAATGTGATGTCTAGCCACCTCAAGCTCACAAAGAATGAAAATGTATTTGCATTTTTTTCTGATTGCCCACATATCACATCGTGATATATCGGACTTCAAAAATCTTTAAGGTGGGGAAGAAAATGATTTGTCACCGATATTGGATTTTACATGCCAAAACTAGCAGCATAATTATTGGATGCTATATCCGTTTTATTTTCATAAGCCTACATTATAAGTAGAATATACCGAATAAAACCTTAATTTAATAAGAATAAAAATTTCCCCAACTGTCTTGTACAGACCCTTTAATCCAGAGATTGCTTTATAGTCACGTGTTTACGGTCAAAAATTTATTGAATGCTCTGGGGGTATTCTGACTCCAAGATGGACTAAACCTATACAGACAACATATAAAGATAAATGGTTGTCAGTCACGGCCGCAGTATGAGTAGCTGCTCTGTGAGATGTACCTACACGTAGAGGAGCACTGTCTCGAGCCACAGGGCGTAGAGAGAGTCACTGAAGTTTGATAAATGGACAGCTTGTGATGTTGAATGTAACGCGCGGCAAACGGTAGGCGGATGGAAAAAAGCCACAGAAAAGGACCCGGAGGCAGCGAAACGGAAACGCTTTGCAAGAAACGGCACAGGAAGAAATACACCGGAAAACGATGATGGTATCATTGGCGAAAACTAATCTGTAGCATTCGCCCACTTTCCTTAATGAGCATGACGCTATGCTTTGTGAGGGTTTTCATCCGAAAGATAATGACCTTCTTTATTCTGGAATACACAGACCTGTTCCCCAAAATTACGTTATGCAGGAAGCTTTTCCAGCTATTCAAGAGAGTTTTGAGTTTGACATTCAAAAGTGTTACTTGATATAAATCGTGTTTCGGACAGAGCCATCAGTTTACACCATCGTTAATCACTGATAAAGTCGCTGTGCTGAGTATCAACAGTGTAGAATTCCTTTTGACTGCAAGTGTCTCAGAACACACATTCCAAACTCGACAGGTAAATTGTAACACTTGATAAAAGCAACAGAACTAGTAGGAGTAAAGGGGCTTGTAGTCTAAGGAAGTTAACGTATGGGTAGATGGGCAGCAAGTGCCATTTTCAAAGTCTTAAAGTTAAGGCATTCTAACCAGTAGCCAAATCTTTGAGCGAATTTGGCCTTATTAGCTATTCAACAAGATGTAATCAGACTTCGTTATTTATTTATTTGATTATTTATATACAGATGCTGAAAACCTCATTTTGTCTAAATGCTGAGCACAGTATATTTAGAGCTTTTAGTAAAAGACTATTTCATGAACTGTGGAGAAATCTACTCCTGCGTTCACATTTGCCGTACCATACTTAACATATGCAGACTCAGTTAACGTACGGTCGAAGACATAAGTTTCACTTTAGCTAACAACTCCCATCAGACGTTTGTGAGGTGATGAATTGAAAATGGATTATGTTAGTCTTTTCTCATCTAACAATGTGATTTTAGTCGTTGTAAAGGCGAAAGCGGTTGTTCTGGTAACATTTTCCTCTAATGGACATGCGCACGAAGGAATTCAATCAGTTAGGAAATGGCAGTCTAGCAACTTCCTTGATGTCAGCGATGCGGAGAAAACTCTGTTTCACACGCAAAATGTCATAGGACCTCTGGACTTATGACGGGTGACTGGGAACACACTTATCAGTTTTATCATCACCTCGAAAATTGACCTCTTCACCCGGATGTTTTTCATCTTCAGTTTAAGCAGACTTCAAGAGAATATCACCGGAGCGGCAAGTCACCCCCTAATAGGTTGGGAGAAGATCCTAAAAAATCTTGCTCTTCTGCAGTACCTCTGCTTTGATGGAAGACTTTCATAGCGAGTGTCAGTAAAAGCAAACAAGCTGATGGGTTTGATATCTTTTCGTACATGACGCTTGTGTTTCTAGTAAGGCACCCTAAGTATATTAGCTTATGGATCCTTTGTTAAGGCCAGCTTATTTATTCGACTGGGGTTGTTTTTTTTTTCGCCTATTGAACGGCGGTCAGATTCGTAGGTGGAGGGTTCTCAGGAGTAGTCGGAGTAAAGCACCAGAAATAGTTAGGTATCTGATGCATAAATCTCCAGCGAGAGCAGGATCCGAGCCTGTGACCCCATAGGTTAAGAGAAAACCAATTTTACCTAACCTAAACCAGCGAATTTTCGAGAGATATAATTATTGTCGTCTTAACCCAAGAAAGTACTGAACAACATATATTTCATTCAACCATATACATGATAACTGAACTTATGTCCACTTTAATATGATATACGAGGTTGTCTGTGGTAAAAATTGCCCAGAGTCGAACAACACATTCAGGAATAGTGAAGAAACCCGCTGTCACCCGCTGTCAAAACATTGAACTCCGCCCAATATCCAGTATACCTGTTTTTGGAAAAATTATGACATCACTTGAGGAAAAGAGTTCTTGTCGTCGAAACCATCGAGTTTAACATTATATAAATTAGAGAAAGTATTCTATCTGCATTCTCCTTGTAATAATTTAGACCTACAGCATGATCATGCGTAGAGCTTGTGTTCTTTTGTGTCATGGACAAAAGGCAATTGTGGTAGCTAGTATGACTGATTTTAGGGTGATAATAGGCGACTAGCTAAAAGAAATAAACTTTAACATACTCATCACTGTATATCTGAAATATATTTCGCACCCTGACATATTGCTCGTCTGTATGTATATTTCCCTTTCCTTTCACCGTTTCTCTGCTTTTTTTTCATAAATAGAGCGCTTTTTAAGATAGAAGATCCAAGTTACCAATTATTATTTAAATAAGGTATCAATTAAATGTTACAGGAACGGCCATATAGATGTTTGTATAAATCCTTCAAAAAACCTGTCACACGTTTCAGATCTGAATGAATCGTTTGTTACGTCAAGACACTTGAATATATATGTGACTGAAAAATGCAGTAACTTTTTGACACTAAAATTGACCTTTTTGTTAATCGATGTGTGTCTTTTCCTTGGGGTTTAAATTCACTTTCATAGTACTTTGGTCCTAATACGACACTATGTCTTAAGAGATGACGGATATATAGTTATAGCCCTGTCTCAATGGAATGCCATGCCGATGGTAACAGAAATTTCCAGTGCTTGATCTATGCAATCGTAAACCAATATTACGAGCTTAAAAGTACATTTCTGTAATCTGAGTGCCGAAATACACATGTGCATTTCATGAAAGAAAATATTACCACACATATGCGGATATTTTTTCTTAATCTATTCTATGTTCTGTATTAAGGTATGATGGTAGCTTTGGTGAATTCCACGAAAATATTAAATACAGGATTAAAATTATTCACCTCGGACGATATGTTACAGTATCTACCCGAGTGACTATCAGCGACGAAACCATGTTAAGTGGGTGTCAAGACTGCCAATCATTCGTTGTATTCTCTTGGGCGTGGATATGCATGGTACGCCCGATCGGCCAGCAATGTTAATGTGTTCATGTCACTGGTAAAACAACACGTAAAGAATTGGCAGGGACGATTTCAATCATAAGTAGAGCAAACCTCTATATGGAATTTTGTATACAGCCACATATGAGTATCATTATGATAGAGGAGTATAGGGCAGAAATAGACAGGTTAAGAATCTCTCGTACCTTAGCAGTCCAAACTGGTAAGGTGGCACAAGCCTAACATATTTCCCGTTGACCAAAGGAAATGTAATACATGCAACGTTACTGAAGATGAATATCACTTCTTACTTATTTATCCATTTTATAAAAATTGCAGAGAGAAGTTCATTTCCCAATATTATATTGTCAAGAGAGCTTGTAGACGACAAGCAATGCACATTTTTCACTACAGAACTTCGCACTGTTGGTGGCTTAGATTAATTAATTGGGTCTTTAAATTTAACGTGTGTATTGTCCTTTCTCTGTTTTGCCAGCTGTATAGATGTTGTACATGTTACATATCTACTGTCAGCTATCATAAAATAAATTGTTACGTGCCTGTATGCTTATGAACTATCGGCAGGATGCATTACTTAACCAGGCCCATGAAATGATTTAGTACAACACAGAAAACCAGTCTTAACACACAGTGATACGTATCGCACATAGGAAATGTTACCAGAAGATCCACGGCTCACTAGGCACTGTAGAACGAGGAAAAGAGGATTTATTCGGAGACTAGACTTCTTTGTTATTTTTGTGCCTTACTTTGAATCGAGTTTCTCACAGTCGATTGATCACGCCATTAGATGTGCGTGGAGCACCGGCTCTGATGCCAGGCTCATGAATGTCGCCGTATAATGAGCAATGACACCAAATAGATGCCTAGACGTGAGGGCTGTGCTCCTCTATGTCTGTTGTGGTGTGGTCACAGCAGAGCTATCAGTTATCGAGTTTCTGTCAGATTCGTCCGCAGGAGAACATCTGTTGCCGGTGTTACAAAATAATACACCAACAACTCATTACTTATTGATGTAATGGGAAAAACTCTTTTCTCCTCGGCTGACTTATAACCAAAACATAATCAATCCTAAGCAATATATGACTGGTCTAGTCATTTGAGCGGCCGTGTCTATGGCGAGAGCAGTCGGACGGCTCTAATCCGATGAACCATGTAATTCGGTGTAAGTAGATCTATACTCTGTCGTTGGATACTCCAGAGAAAGCAGAAAGCAAGAGGCAACAATAAAACAACACTGCGTTAGGTTATGTGACTCCGTTCCATACCAACTGTTGATTTATTCCAAATTTTAGTACATGGCGATTTTGTTGTATAAGAACAAAATGTGAAATATGAAACACTCAATTCCTGGAGTCTATGAATCCATCTAAACATTGTACTTCTTTCCTAGTTCTTTGTTGGTTTGTATATTTCACCGGTAATACGTGTGACCATTTGCCAATAATCAAGCTGTCGTCACTGCTCTGGCTTTTCTCTGACTCTATGCTGTAAGTCTTATTATACTGTGTTAAACCTTGATTAGGGAAACGTCCTTCCCATTATTCATCTGAGACGTCCCTTTTGCCGCTTTCATACGAATCCGGCCTTCCCATTCTTCATCTGGGACGTCCATTTTGCCGCTTTCATACGAATCCGGCCTTCCCATTCTTCATCTGGGACGTCCCTTTTGCCGCTTTCATACGAATCCGGCCTTCCCATTCTTCATCTGGGACGTCCATTTTGCCGCTTTCATACGAATCCGGCCTTCCCATTCTTCATCTGGGACGTCCCTTTTGCCGCTTTCATACGAATCCGGCCTTCCCATTCTTCATCTGGGACGTCCATTTTGCCGCTTTCACACGAATCCGGCTTTCCCATTTTTCATCTGGGACGTCCATTTTGCCGCTTTTCATACGAATACGCATTTTGACACGTACAGACACATTTATGTAAAAAATTTAATTTTACGCGTGTCACTCTGCAGTATCCTTTACTTTTAGATTTACGATTATGATTTCTTATGAACAGGTTTATCACCAGCTTTACTTCTGCACGTTTAAATAGACTTCAGTATTCTGGGGCATTACGAGTGTTAGCCTCATCTTGTCATCTGTTCTCATAAATTCCCACCCATGCACTCTCTATCTGAAATTATAAAAGAAATGCTAAAAAATATGGAAAAACATGAATACTGGTATATAAGAACGAGCATGCTAAGAAACAGTAGTTAGCAGTATGAAACAACGTTCTAATTTCCGCAGTGAAATATCAACGGCCCTAGGATAAAGTTGTGTGTTCTGAGGACCAGGAATGTGGATAACGATATTGTGTACAAGCTGGCGAAGAAGCTCCTCCCAAACACCGGCGTTGTTGGACTGTATACTTCACTAATGAGAACGAGATATCGCGGAGCGTCAGTTTCATCGTTACACCTCGACTGACTGTTCCCTTGTCTTCTTTAACACTGGTGTGACTCGTAAGGTGTTACTGATGTCCATCGTATTTTATGCTGGAATTCAGGAACCTAGCTGTTTTCTCGATGGAACTTGAAGGGCCAATTGACTTTAAAAGTTTAAAACCACGAGTTTTATCAAGTATACTGGAACAGTTATAAAGGGAAAGAATACTGTGTTTGAGTTTCAAAAGTGATCAGAAAACTTTATTACCATAGGGAAATTGGACGACGCAATAAATCTGCCGAGTGCTTAAACCGTGATTGTGTGGTCACTTGTTAGTGTCGTGTGTACTAAGACCGAGGTTAGGGTCTTAAGTAAAATTGCGACCGGGATGGTCACCGTCATTTATCTTCATTCCATGTCTAACGTAGATGGGAAAACTCTCCAAGGAGTTCTCAGTAACAACAGTCATTTATTATACATAACAGCATGGGAGTGACCAGACTTTGAGGTCCTTACAGGTCAACTCCTAAACCCTTCTTCCTTCTTTTCTCTTCTTGAGAAACAACCATATTTAAACTTACAATTGTTTGTTTACCTCACTATTAGTAACAGTTGCTGGTTTCAGGTATAGACTTGTTCTTTAATTACAAACACTGACTGATTAGTCAAATGAACATGTGGAAAGTTAATCCCCACACTTAATCTATTTAACTCGGCATGTTAACAAGCTGGACACAGTTGACTGCCCAGTCTATAGCTTGATTTAACTATTCGTATGTCACACGTCTATTATAACTATTTTACATTTACATTAGACTTGATCACTACATGTGTGTAACCAGCTTGTCTGTAACTGGTTTACTAGTAGTGTACATGAATTATTAGGGTGATCAGTATATAGCTGGTCATATATGCCTCCTCTCCATCTTGACGACGTTCTCGTCGTCTTTGAGTAGATTACTGTTTGGCAAAACAGGTATGTTAAACATAGAATCATTGAAATACCAATAATAAACATGTACAGTACAGGTATGTTAAGTTCTGCTCTTATACTGTATAGTATGTATCATCTATCATGACTATATACATTATAATGTATTTAATCGGTAAGTTATGAAAAGTTATATGGAACATTTAAGTCGAAGTATTTTGAAAATAATTAAATGTGTCAAGCTGTACTAAATTTCTGCACAGTAAAGTGAAAATTTATCGTTAATACCATACATTTTTCTGAAATAAACAATATTTATCAGAATACAATTAACATTTAAGAACAAAATAATACAGTAGTAAATAGGTGAGTGTGATCCTTTAGGGGTGCCAGCCAGCATAAAATAAATCTATTTCTAAAGATAAACGTACAAAATATCAGATGCATATCAATAAAACTATAAATAGGATGTAGCTGCTTGCTGATTGGTTTACTGAAAGAACAGCATTAGAAAAGAAAATAGGTATTCTAGTATATTGTTTGTACCTAGTATGCTATCTGATAACGGCTGAGTATTTCAATACATTTTGCATGGTTTGACTGGATTGTACAAGCGTATATTTATCACATTTAATGTTTTGAACATACAGTGTTCAGTGGTTGCTCAGACCAAAGAGAAATAATGTTATCTAATGGATGAAGGTGAGCGGCCTTGAAACATTAGATTGTCTCAAAATTCTTTCATTTGTTGGTTTGTATGAATACCATGCAATATGTATATTTTTAGATTTGAAACATTATGACAAGCTTTCATAATGTTCATTGTAATAGCACTAGCAATAATAAACTTTCTAATGTAGCAATACTAACATGTTAATTTCTTCGTTTTCTTGTGTGACCTGTCTAACAGTCTGATCAGCAAGTAAGTTTTCCTTAACCCATGCTGGTGGCTTTCCTGATGTAAAGCGCACTTAACACCATAACTCTCTTTTTTGCTTTGTAGATTTCAAAATTTTCTTTATTTCGTGAGATTTTATCTTTCTACTAGACAAAGATTCACTTTGCTCATTTGATTGTCCTGGGCTAGGTATATCTTTGTTCACGTCAATATCCTATTTGGATTTGTCTATTTGTTTTGTTTGTGAACTTAAGTTTTTTTCATATGTCTTATCTTACAGCTCTTCAGGGTTTTGTTCTTCAGAGTGATCCTCATTATCTGGTGGGTTGGTTGGTCGTTGTTTTGGATCTGTGTAAGGTTTTAGCCTGTTTGCATGAACTACAGATCTCACTAAATCGTGACCCTCTGCTTTCCTAAGTTGTATGTATTGTTTTCATGAAAGATACAAATGTAATAAGGTCCAAGCCATTTTCTACACAGTTTGGGTGATAACCCTGGCTGCTTTTTCATGCAGTAGAGCGACACTTTGCCATTCTCTTTAAACTTTGGCTGTGAAGATGATTTATCGTGTTGTCTACCATACTTCTTTTGAGCCTGTTCGATATTGTCATGTGCTATTGACCTACAGATTTCTAAGTTTGTTTTTAGTTTTCCTAAATGAGCATTTGCATCTTTGCCAATATTCGGAAATGGAAGTAATGAAGTGTCTACAGGTACAGTAAGTTGGCTATAAACAAGTATAAAAAGGGTTGTATCCAGTTGACTCAATGGCAGGAGTCATTCTATATGCCATCATTACCGCTGGTAAAACTTCTTTCCAGTTTGACTTACAGTAAGCTCTCAGCTGCATGTGAAAGTATGCAGCGTTTGTTTGAGGGTCTTTTGAGGGTGGTAACTGCTAGTTTTCAATCTTGTGATTTGAAACAATATGCACAACTCTGTTACCAAATGTGACAGGAAGTTTTGTCCTCTTTCAGAAAGTAGCTCTCTAGGAGCACCATATCGACGTATTATTTCTTAATATAATACCCTGGCAATTTTACTGGCTTCTTTAGTCTTCAAAGGAAATGCTTCAGGCCATTTAGAAAAAGAACATGTAAACAACAAAATATATGAATGACCATCTTTAGATTTGTGTAAAGGTCCAAAGGTCCATATGAAGGCGACTAAAAGCTGAACCAATAGGTAAAGGTCTCAAAGGTTCCTTCTTAATGTCTCTTAGATGATTGACAAATTTAACATGATTTTACATAGTATTCTATGATGGATATCATTTTTGCCCAATAGTATTTTAAAGAAATTGCACGCTGTGTTCTGTCTTGTCCTTGATAACCTAAACTATCATGATATGATTTCAGAATTTCATCTCTCATTGCAAAAGGTATACATAATCGTTTGACCTCTCTTTCTGCTTTATTTCCCTTACCTCTAGGAGAAAAGAGATGATACAACACCCCACCTTTCCTCTGACAGATGGTCGGCAAGTATTTGCTACCTTTTCATCATAAGGAATGATATCATCTTCAAGAGATTTTATGTATTACAAAAAACACCGGATCCTACTTTGCAATTTTCTAAGATCTTCTACAGAAACTGTGGAAACTTCCTGAAGTGCTACTAACGGTTACAGCTGTATGTAAGACTCTTCTGCTGTAGCCAGAATATCTGCTGTCTTCGGAGGTAGCGTTTCTGCAGACATTATTAAATTTCCATCATTTATTTCATTGGGATTATGGCCATCACTTGGAGAGCACATATATGGTCAAGGGGATAGAGCATCTGCATTGCCATGTTTCCTTCAGGTTTATGAACAACAGCAAAATTATATTGTTGGAGGAACATGCACCATCCTTCAATGCGGCCGGTTTTATTTCATACTCTGGAGACTAGTCAAAGCACTATGATCCGTTATTACTTGGAATTTACTGTTTGCAAGATAAACATGGTATTGTCTGATGCTTTCGATGCCTAAATATTCACGTTCTGTTATACTCCAGTTTTTCTCAATATTTCGTAGTGTTCTGCTGCCGTAGACTATTACAACTTCTTTATTTTCATTGTTCTTTTGTCCTAAAATATATCCTATGGAGTGTGTTGAGGCATCTGAATATAAAATGAATTCTTTTGTGAAATCTGAAAAATGTAAAATGGGAGGAGACTGGAGTGCGTCTTTCAGCTGCTTAAAAGCTTATTCACAGTCTTCTGTCCAATCAAAGACTTCGTCTTTCTTCATCAGCTGATTCAAAGGATGCGTTATTTTTGCACAATCTTTAACAAATCTTCTATAATAGTTACACAAACCTAGAAATTATTTCACATCTGTAGCATTCGTAGGTACAGGAATTGTTTGTACAGCTTCAGTCTTACTACAGTCAACTGAAATGCCATTTTTGGAAATTACATGTGCTAAGTAATTTCCTTTTTCAGCACCAAAATAACATTTAGAAGGTTTTAATTTTGAATTATTTTTCTCATTCTGTGAAACACAGATGATAAATGCTTAAGGTGAGATTGAAAACATTTGCTGAATATCAAAATATTATCAACATATACAAGTGCATACTTCCAAGCCATATCTCTTATGGTTTCTGTCATTATCATTTGAAAAGAAGCAGGTGTATTTGTCAATCCAAATGGTAATTTCCTAAATTGATAGACGCCTTTATGAGATACAAAACCTGCTTTGTGCTTTGTTTCTTCATCTAAATCTATTTGCCAATAACCGGAAAATAAATCAATCGTGGAAAAGATTTGTGCTTTGGATTCACCAATAGCATCAAAAACTTCCTCTAATCTTGGCAATGGGAAATAAACGGGTTTAGTTATGGCATTTCGTTTCCTGAAGTCTATACAGAACCTTAAATCACCGGTTTTCTTTTTCACTAATATAACAGGAGATAACCATTCAGAAACTGAAGGTCCTATTATTCCATTTTTTAACATTTCATCAATTTGTTTTGAAATTTCTTCTTTCATCTTAGGATACGCCCTATAAAATCTCTGCCTAACAAGGAGCTGCATCACCTGTATCTATTCTATGCTCTTTGTATTACATGTAGATAATTCTGATAAGTCTTTGGCAAAAATGTCCCTATTTTCACCAATCAAGGCTAGTAACTGTTTTTTGTGATTCATTTAAATCGGAATTAGTGAGATCGACGCCAAATTCCTTTGCAGTTTCTATGTACTTTTTGATGTTGTGATCCTTGACCTCTGAATTTCAGAATTACAGAAATAAAATTCTGTTATGTTTTATCGTCTTTCGTATCAACGTAATGAAGAATATCTGCTTCTTCAAGAAAACTAAATCGACCATCAATTTGTCTATCTTTCAATTCTATTCCTGAATTTGTAACTATATTGTCTTCATTATCGGTATTTCATAAAAAACAATTTCATAAAAAATCTTTTTGTTGTCTATGATTCGTTTTAAAACTTTTCTTGTTTTTGTTCTGTCTTTGTATAAGACCTTACAGGTCAACTCCCAAACACTTTATATAATCAGCTATATAGTGATCACCCTAATAATTCATGTACACTACTAGTAAACCTGTTACAGACAAGCTGGGTACACACATGTAGTGATCAAGTCTAATGTAAATGTAAAATAGTTATAATAGACGTGTGACATAGGAATAGTTAAATCAAGCTATAAACTGGGCAGTCAACTGTGTCCAGCTTGTTAACAAGTATAGTTAAGTAGATTAAGTGCAGGGATTAACTTTCCACACGTTCATTTGACTAATCAGTCAGTGTTTGCAATTAAAGAACAAGTCTATACCTGAAACCAGCAACTGTTACTAATAGTGAGGTAAACAAACAATTGTAAGTTTAAATATGGTTGTTTCTCAAGAAGAGAAAAGAAGGAAGAAGGGTTTGGGAATTGACCTGTAAGAACCTCAAAGTCTGGTCACTCCCATGCTGTTATGTATAAGAAATGCCTGTTGTTACTGAGAGCTCTTTGGAGAGTTTTCCCATCTACGTTAGACATGGAATAAAGATAAATGACGGTGACCATCCCGGTCGCAATTTTACGTAAGACCCTAACCCCGGTTACTTTGGTTGAACTTCTTGCCTTACGTTTTCTTAAGCGCATGAGCGCAAATTTCAGAAAGATGATCAAATATATACATATACGTCATATGACTGTAACAACATTTTGTCAGCAGGTAAGTACCCAATAACACTCACAAAAAAATAAACTTACCTAATAAAAATCTAAAAGATATATAAGGCTTCTTTTTAAATTTTAAAATATTAACTGGAAGAATGAAGACTTAAAAAGTTATTATTGCCTTTAAATCTAAATGAGCTACATATGCGATATTCCCAGTTCTACATGTAGGTATCTGACGCGCTAAATATTCCCAGTTCTACATGTAGGGAATTGACACGCTAAATAATCCCAGATCTACATGTATGCTATTGATACGCTAAATATTCCCAGTTCTATATGTAGGCAACTGACACGCTAAATATTTCCAGTTCTACATGTATGCTATTGATACGCTAAATATTTCAAGTTTTACATGTAGGCTATTTATGCGCTAAATATTCCCTGTTTTACATGTAGGCAATTGACACGCTAAATATTCCCAGTTCTACATATAGGCAATTGACACGCTAAATTTCCTCAGTTCTACATGTAAGCAATTGGTACTCTAAATATTTCCAGTTCTACATGTAGGCAATTGACACGCTAAATATTGCCAGTTCTACATGTAGGCAATTGACACGCTAAATATTCCCAGTTCTACATGTATGCAATTGACAAGCTAAATTTCCCCAGTTCTACATGTAGGCAATTGACACGCTAAATATTCCCAGTTCTACATGTAGGCAACTGACACGCTATATATTCCCAGTTCTACATGTAGGCAATTGACACGCTAAATATTCCTAGTTGTATATGTAGGCAACTGACACGCTATATATTCCCAGTTCTACATATAGGCAATCGACATGCTAAATATTCTCAGTTCTACCTGAAGGGAATCGACACGCTAAATATTTCCAGTTCTACATCTAGGCAATTGATACGCTAAATTTCCCCAGTTCTACATGTAGGCAACCGACACGCTAAATATTCCCAGTTGTACATGTAGGCAATTGACACGCTAAATATTCCCCGTTCTACATGTAGGCAATTGACACGGTAAATATTGCCAGTTCTACATGTAGGCAGTTGACACGCTAAATTTCCCCAGTTCTACATGTAGGTAACTGACGCGCTAAATATTGCCAGTTCTACATGTAGGCAATTGACACGCTAAATATTCCCAGTTCTACATGTAGGCAATTGACCCGCTAAATTTCCCCAGTTCTACATGTAGGCAATTGACTCGCCAAGTATTCTCAGTTCCACATGTAGGCAACTGACACGCTAAATATTGCCAGTTCTACATGTAGGCAGTTGACACGCTAAATTTCCCCAGTTCTACATGTAGGCAATTGACGCGCTAAATATTCCCAGTTCTACGTGTAGGCAGTTGACACGCTAAATTTCTCCATTTTTACATGTAGGCAACTGACACGCTAAGTATTCCCAGTTCTACATGTAGGCAATTGACACGCTAAATTTCTCCATTTTTACATGTAGGCAACTGACACGCTAAGTATTCCCAATTCCACATGTAGGCAACTGACACGCTAAATTTTCCCAGTTCTACATGTAGGCAATTGACACGCTAAAGATTCCCAGTTCTACATGTAGGCAACTGACACGCTAAATGTTCCCAGTTTTAGACGTAGGCAATTCAAACGCTAACAATCCCAAGTTCTACAAATAGTCAATTGAAACGATAAATGTAGCGATCGAGGAAATGACGAATTTTGTGTCTTTTTCTGAGTTTGACACGACGGTTCTTTTTTATTTGGTTGGGGCTGAATACACATTTTATCTTACCTAACACATGTTGGAACTGACGACAAACAGGCTTCCCTGCAAACCGCTGTAACGATAAGCTGGGGGGCTGCTGGTTATATTCACCTCGCCCACTCACACGGGTGTTAGGTAGGTTGCCTTTTAAAGCTGGTCTGTTTGAAGAGCTGGGGCCCTACCCTTATCTTCCGGAAGCCCCACGGGAATATCAACTGAAAACATTTATTAACGATGATACATGGAGTTCACAACTCAAGCTTACCAAAACGACTGATTGCTGCACGCTAAATATTTCCAGTTCTACATCTAGGCAATTGATACGCTAAATTTCCCCAGTTCTACATGTAGGCAACCGACACGCTAAATATTCCCAGTTGTACATGTAGGCAATTGACACGCTAAATATTCCCCGTTCTACATGTAGGCAATTGACACGGTAAATATTGCCAGTTCTACATGTAGGCAGTTGACACGCTAAATTTCCCCAGTTCTACATGTAGGTAACTGACGCGCTAAATATTGCCAGTTCTACATGTAGGCAATTGACACGCTAAATATTCCCAGTTCTACATGTAGGCAATTGACCCGCTAAATTTCCCCAGTTCTACATGTAGGCAATTGACTCGCCAAGTATTCTCAGTTCCACATGTAGGCAACTGACACGCTAAATATTGCCAGTTCTACATGTAGGCAGTTGACACGCTAAATTTCCCCAGTTCTACATGTAGGCAATTGACGCGCTAAATATTCCCAGTTCTACGTGTAGGCAGTTGACACGCTAAATTTCTCCATTTTTATATGTAGGCAACTGACACGCTAAGTATTCCCAGTTCTACATGTAGGCAATTGACACGCTAAATTTCTCCATTTTTACATGTAGGCAACTGACACGCTAAGTATTCCCAATTCCACATGTAGGCAACTGACACGCTAAATTTTCCCAGTTCTACATGTAGGCAATTGACACGCTAAAGATTCCCAGTTCTACATGTAGGCAACTGACACGCTAAATGTTCCCAGTTTTAGACGTAGGCAATTCAAACGCTAACAATCCCAAGTTCTACAAATAGTCAATTGAAACGATAAATGTAGCGATCGAGGAAATGACGAATTTTGTGTCTTTTTCTGAGTTTGACA
Source organism: Liolophura sinensis (assembly GCF_032854445.1). Lineage (NCBI taxonomy): Eukaryota > Metazoa > Mollusca > Polyplacophora > Chitonida > Chitonidae > Liolophura > Liolophura sinensis. Next base: position 6,066,804 of record NC_088300.1, on the reverse strand, counting down.
CGACGGTTCTTTTTTATTTGGTTGGGGCTGAATACACATTTTATCTTACCTAACACATGTTGGAACTGACGACAAACAGGCTTCCCTGCAAACCGCTGTAACGATAAGCTGGGGGGCTGCTGGTTATATTCACCTCGCCCACTCACACGGGTGTTAGGTAGGTTGCCTTTTAAAGCTGGTCTGTTTGAAGAGCTGGGGCCCTACCCTTATCTTCCGGAAGCCCCACGGGAATATCAACTGAAAACATTTATTAACGATGATACATGGAGTTCACAACTCAAGCTTACCAAAACGACTGATTGCTGCTGGGGTAAATGTCCAAGGTATAATGTAACTAATGGATTTATTCTTGTAATCCGGGGCATTCCCCACCTAAATTAATTCGGGTTCAAACTGTGCAGGCTGTTTAGCATTCCTAGCTTTGCGATGACGTTTTGTGAGCAAACTGAAGACGTATTTGCGATGACGTTTTGTGAACAAATTGATGACATATTACTCATGCAGTGCAAGGAAACAAGGATCAGTTCACCGTTTTGCCCGGATCAGAATTGCACGCAAAAAGGTAGCCTTAAGCACACTGAATGAGTAGACTAATACTCTTGTTTCACTTACATCCGAAAAAAGAAATATAATTTATATAATTAAAGACATATATGACCGTTCCCAAGAAATTTTCTAATGTCCTAAACCTCAAACTAAAACAAAATTCCACTATACCTTCTTAATCTTTCCCCCAATCGGTGATCTACCTTCCTTATTCTGATGTTGAAGTGAAGATGTGAAATGGCTTTGGAAATAATAAAACAGGGTTGCCTTGAAAAAGTCTTACTACATTATATAACTATTCAAGCTGAGACCACGAGTTGAAATTATGTTGGTATTTCTAAAACGCATACACTTTTGTAACTCTATTCTAAGACGCGTATAAGTGCAGCGAAGCGCGTGAATTTTTACTAGCAGTTCGACTATGGTATCGAAATGTAAAACAGGTGTCCATGTTGTAACTACATTGAGAGTAATGTAAATATACAACTGGTTCAGGCAACTGACTTGTTTAAAGCTGTACCGTATAGACCAGTGGAACCGTTCACCAATGTCTTGAAAGACGTTAGAGAGCAGTAGTTCTTGTTAAGAGAACAAGTGAAAGTGGTTTGCTTATGTCCGATTGAGGCAAAGGCATGGGTGTCCTCTGTAGAGCTGTTGTGGTGTTGACACTCGGTGACACAGGCTAACAGCTACCTCAAGTGCGATCTCAGACTTTAATAATGTTCGACGGCCGACGGCTATTTGAGATAGAACGATATCAGGACACCCATTAACACGCTGTAGAAGTAATTTCCACAGGGAAAAGTCAATTCAAATATGACCAGCGGATATTCCTCTAAATATTGTTTCTCGAGTCACTTTCGAGAGCTTTGTGCACCTCGCTGTTAATTATGTTCATTTCCTGTCAAATCAAATTGCTAAAACCGTAACAGGAGATATGTTACGAGTATGAACGAGCATGCTACGACTAATCTTTGACTATACTGTGTGGGAGCATTCTGTGAGTATTCGGTGAGTGTCGCTGCTAATAGCACTGGAATGTATGCATTTAAACGCTTTGAAAAGCCGTTAAAGCTGTGAAGCCCTGGCTTAGAAAAGCCGGCGAGGTTGGGTCTTGAGACATTTCAACCATCTTATCAACCTGGCAATGTCCTACATCTTCTACCATGATTTACTGAGTCAGGTTAACTCTTGAAAGCCATTAATTTGCCATAAATATGCATAATTCACCGCCCAATCAGGTTCCACTTTACAAATTATAGTTACAGGCTCTGAGTTCGAAACAAAACAGCGCTGGAAAGTAACTGTAGTGACAACTATGAGGTGTAGTTGGAGGAAATTTGTTTCACAGCAGAAGTGCTAGCACAATAAATAACTTCCTGCACCTCGACTTCTTCAATGTTATTGGGGCAACGGTCATTTTGAGGGCAGAAATTTGTGGCGAAACAACAACAACATAGACTAGTCTAGCTGGTCGACCTCTTACACTATCACCGGCATTGCCTGATAAATCCGTGACTTTCTGGTGTTCGTTTGTGTCGACTAAAGCACTTCGTCGTTCATAACGCTGCTTGTTGCTGTTGTCTAATGTTGTGTCCAAGAATAAATTAGATCCGACCCTACACACATTTGCGTCTAAAACGAAGAAATACACACTTGTAAGAGATGATCAATAATTGGCTGAAAATCCTCTCGCGGAAGTACTCTGTTGGCAATGACTTTCGCTGTCGAAAGCATAGGTTTCTGAACACTTTCATATGTACGGTACAGTAAAGTAAGGGCAATTACGAAGCCAATCGCGCAGCATCAACCTTGCTGACAAGAAGATGGTTGCAACTGAGAGAGGAAACCTATTTTCATGTAGCACAATATTTTGTTGAGAATGCAACAATTTATGATGTATCGTACACGAGCACAGAACATGAATTTAATTTTTTTATTGTACATCAGTTATTTTCTCTGACATAATCTATTGGCACGTGGAACCAAGGCTACCACGAGACGCCACTGTCGTCTGCCAGTTTAATAAAAAGGTGATCGTATCTTCTAAAAAGTATGAATGGCACTAAAGAAAAAAAGAGTGTTCTATTTCCCTTACGTTATTGTTGAATGTGGTTGTTGCGTCCAGTGTGAAAGAGTCATAATAGGAGAGCTAAGAGAGAACTCTTTTTCTGGTGAAGATAACAGAAGTACCACAGTACCTTGTTACCTGCCAGAAATGTATTAGAAATGTATTACCTGCCAGTAAAGTATTATAATTAAAATATCATGGTCTTCTGCAAAATGATTCCCGAGTAGTTATTTACAGGTACACAATTGCTGGAGATAACTGAAGAGATGAGCGTTTGTGAAATGAAGAAATGAACGTCTTGGGTGTGGCCCGACCCAGAAATGAGTCAGGATCTACCGCCCCCGAAGCGGGCGGTCTACGAACTGAGCCATTGGAGCTGGTCAACAATTTCTGACATTTAGCATTATACACTAGGACATTTGTCTGCCTTTAACGACAAAAGATGTCGATCTCAATACTACCCTATTGCAAACTCTGGACACTATATCAGACCGTCGAGCCAGTCTCAAGATCAGGGTTAGAAAGAAGACTGAGATCATTGTATTGTGAAGACAGCACAGGTTTATATCAAAGCAGGTGCTAAACGCGCAGTTGGTCTACCTCTCCTGACATCAGCGTGTGATAATGTTCTGGTAATCGAAAACCTTTTCCGGCTATAAAGTTACAACTTAAAGGAATGTTACAATAACTATGCACAGTACGGACGTTTGGTTTGCCTCCTATTTCCTATTGAGTTAGTTGTATTCAAGTTTTATTTCGTGTATATAACATGTGTATTTTGTAATTTGCCGTGACGGTCACAAATGACACACACGCCTACATGCAGATAATAAATTACACAACCTCGCATAACTGTCCCCTGTCACTCCACTAGCAATATAATCAAAACAACCTAGAAATGATAAGAGATAATTTGTATAAAGTAAAATCGGGGTTAGGAAATAGTGTATCTTACACATTAGCGCTTTAATTCACTACAGTTGTCACGATTGTTATTCTGGATTTTCGGCACGTTTTGAAAATGACATCGTGGTATGTTCAACAGCTGTCTGACAATATATGTCGTATAGTCGATCTCTCCAAGCTGATGAAATATAATAAAAAGGGACCAGTAAGTTGAGAGTTGTTGCCCCTGAAACACCGCCCTTTTCGTTATGCTGATCACAACTCACATCATGGAAGAGAAAGAAGTCATCTTTTAAGTGGGAATTTCCATTCGTTAACTTCATGAAGATATTTTTTTCTTTGCTATATACCACCATGTTCCTAAAAGATATAGCGTCAATGAGTTTTGGAGCGCGAGTGAGTATGTTTCATTGTGAGGTTTGAGGTATTTCTCACCAACCATGATAAATACTGAAACTGACATTCTATCCAGTTATGACAGTCATCAGACCTGCTATAATCCCTCGTTGCTGCATGACTGAAAAAATTGTTAAGTGCGACACTAAACCCTAAGCACTCACTGATGCACTGGTATATTTATTTATTTGATTGGTGTTTTACGCCGTACTCAAGAATATTTCACTTATACGACGTTGGCAAGCATTATATTGGGAGGAAACCGGGCAGAGCCCGGGGAAAACCCACGACCGTCCGCAGGTTACTAGGCAGACCTTCCCAGGTACGACCGGAGAGGAAGCCGGCATGAGCTGGACTTGAACTCACGGCGACCGCATTGGAGAGAGGCTCCAGCCATTACTCTGCGCTAGCGCGCTAACCAACACAGCCACGGAGGCTGGGTGCAAGACGACGTGAATATTTTTTTACGGAATGTCGCAGTCACTGCGAATTTATGCTTGTTTGGCTTTGAAATAAAATCGCACTTGCAGAACGATGCAACGAAACAACCAAATGTTTACATACATAGGGAGTTTGTCATGTTCGTTTCAGTCCCCGCAATATTCACACGATTCCATAGCCTCTGAGCAAACGAACTCATATGTTTAATGAACTCTTACATTCTACAGTCTTGGCACCAAAATACTCAACAAGAAAAATGTAACCGTGAGGTGATATGAATGCTCCTGATACAGATATTGCAAACTGTTCGACGAGGTGGTTCTCTTTGAATCTTACTTGTTGATTAGGTAAGGTAGTGGTACTGGCCGGTTCTTTACACGTCTAGTTTATTTCTGGAAATTATTCCCTATAGATTATATCTGATCAACGAGATGTGGCTTCACTGATAGCTTTTCACACGCTCTGATGGTACGGGTAGTCTTTTAATGGTATCCTGATGTGGTGTTTGTTAGGAAATGTGCATATCTGTACTGACTGTATGTTTGTTTCTATTTTACACAGTACAATCAATTCATCAAAATACTCCTCAGTAACACATAACAGACCATATCAAGACTATAAACTAATTAAACCCTCACATGGCATGACGTTATCTTGTTAGACACTGGCATGGACAAGATCGTGCAGAACTTTCTCATTTTCAAACTTAAAGATGCAGAAAAGGGCACAAAACAAGCCTTGTGCTTCCCTCTTGGGCGCACTACCCACATTTTTCGAAATTTCTGACAACAACAGCGTCAAATTAATAATCTAAAGTGTACGGTTTATGTTGGTTATGTTTCTTTGGCTGTTTAATGATATGAAATATGATTCTTTCAAAAATCACCGGTGGGGTGCCCTACATTAACACATGAGATATGAGAAATACAAGGAGATATGCATATATTAGTCCGTGTCATTGTCGTTGAACATAATTAGATTTTAATCTTAATTTCTGGTGGGTTTGTATATGTTGTGTATATTCACTGTTTGATAATGACTATTTTGAGCTTTTATTTGTTAAGCTATGTTTAGCATAAACCCAGATGTGGTCGAAAGCAAATTTGTACCTGACGTCAGTAGATCCTTCATACTTGAACATACTTATACCAGTGTTTGGTAAACACTAGTTCTCTCCCCTGCAATATACTCCGCCAATATTACCATATGTCACTCGGTCAGTCGTAGAATATCTTTGATTTGCATGAGCTGTATAAAAATATACAGTGCCTTTTGAATTACTATGACAGACGATTATATAACTGTGCGCTTCAACAATAGTTATCACCAAGAACTTTTGACTCGCGTGTCAAAACTGAGTAGAACGATGAAAAATGGCACTTATAAATATACAAATTTCATTACTCTTTCTGTTTTAATTTCTGAAGCTAAAGTCCAAGTTATCAAACACAACCCAGCTAATATAAGACAAGCAAGTGACCTTGGTGACAGGCTAGCTGACAGGGTGAAGGGTGTGGAATGGAATCACATTGAGCTACTGATTACATAACCAGAACGCTCGAATTAAACGGAGCAGACAATGGTCTGCATGAATGCTGAAGGTCTGAAGTCCCCGAGTAAAGACGAAAGTCAAGATTAACAAAAATTCGTGTTGTCTCTACCAGACGCGCGAGTCGAGAATGCGAGATTAATGAAATCGCGTGATATTATTGCTAATCTCACCCAGTTTGTTAAAATTCGTGAGAGAATTAAAAAAACAATTCGCCATTTGACTAATATCACGTTCTCGAATTCTTCGTTTCTGTCAAACTTCGGGATATTAGCAATAATGTACTAGCATGACGGTTTCGCTGATCTCGCATTCTCGAGTTCACGTCTCGTGTGTCCCGTCATAAAACCTGCGGATAGAGATTTTGGGAACAAATCGCGCTTTTCGTTAACCTTGACTCTCGTATTCTCGATCGCGGAAAGTGAGTGGCTGCAACGGTTTTCCATAGACCAACGTTATCCATGACGTCTAAACTGTATGACTGATACCTTGTCTTATCTCATGACACACATACCACGTAACTAGGCTATGCATGGCACAGATGACACTTTCTCAGTGATTTAATAAGCGGTAATCAGGGTTCCGTAGTTAAAAATGTATATGTAGTTACGTCCAATATTACCTTTAGTCTGGACTAAAGTTCCCTTAGTTTTGTATTAGGTCAAGACTGGTATTAAGGTTTAAATCTGACTTTTAAGACACTTTTGAACTATGGGTCCCAGGCAAACGTCAATTCTTGCTGGAAGACCTTCCCACGTACAGCCGGAGAAGAAGCCAGCATGAGATGGACTTGAACTCACAGCGACCGCATTGGTGAGAGGTTCCTGGGTGGTTGGAGGGCGATTGTCACTAATTGCCAAATGTCATTAAACGGCAAAAGTCTATTACTTACTTATCATTACCTTATCTACCTTTAGTGCTCTCTCCAGTTTTCATTTCATATGGTGGGAACTCAGCAGGCTTGTGGTAAACATATTTGCAAGTCATTTCGTTCTTATCAGACGGACGGTGCATATATCACAATGCTTGCATATCGCTTTGGCTGGTGCATGTTTGTACTGAACACCCACACTGAACTCTTAGACTGCAGCATCAGCGTATCCTTGCTTCTACCGATTGCCGGTTAACACCGAGTTGGTAAACTTACGTATTTGAATGCAAATGTCTTAAACATAATTAACACGGTAGTCATAAATGTTTGATACAAATCATGGCTGTTACATGTGGATTCAGCTTTGGGTATACACTAAAACATAAACGGGACCCATGAATTTGGTGAGAACAGAAGCGCCTTAATCGGAAGTCCAGACATTACATCTCAGCATTCGTTCCTCGGTGCAATGGGCTGAGGTAAAGAGATTTACCTTGACCTAAACTTGGTCAGATTTAACACAAAGTCTTCTGAATCAGTCCTGAGAGACGCATGGCGACCTAAACACCAAGGTTACCGCCACGACTGACAATATATCAGCCAATGAAATATCAGCAGGTCATCATAGGGTGTTCTTTAAAAATGCCTGCCAAAGGGAAAATGACAAAACATCGTGAAGACATGGCCCTGGGTTTGATAGTCATACTTGTGGTGGCGGCCGTGGCGCGATGCCAGGAGTTGTTGAAAAACGCGGATCTGGAGGGAACCGGGAGCTGGGATTGCTACGGCATTAAGTGCTATGGTACAAGCGACCATCACAGCGGAAGCCAGGCTGTGAAGGCAACATCACGGTAAGTTTGCTTTGCTAAGACCAATACCCTCCCCCGAAACATGGAAATAGCTTTGTGTTGCCTGCGTTTTATTATCACCAACAAAGTCAGATAAATGTTCTCAGTGACAACGAGGAGAGAAAAGTATAGCTTGACCTGCGAGTAATTGACTTCTGACACTGCCAATAATAGACAAGTTTGATCTTTTCACTCTTTGTGACATACGTGGGCTTGTTTAGGCTTAGCCTGATCCCTGATATACTCTCGTGGACCAAAAAAGAAAACGAGAAATGGCTTAATAGAAAACAGATGGTAAAAGTATAAATATATGTTTATTATTATTATAATAATAATAATAATATATATATAATATGTATGTTTATTTTGTTAAAACCGCTTAAACCTCTGTTCATATTATATGCATATTTGTCAACGAAGACAAAGAAGTTAAAAAAACACTTCGAAATTCAAATTGATATTTTGAAACTACAACTCAACTGAGGGAATTTATTCGGAACGCGATGTCATCGCGATGTTAACGACTGACGCGTGAATGAAACATCCGCCTATACTTACCTCTTTTAGCGAATCGTCTATTCACCTCTCTGTAAAATCAGTCCACTCACTACCAGAATTGCCTTTAGCCAGTGACACGTAAGAACACAAGCTCTACACATGGATATGTTGGAAGTCTATATTATTGCAGGGAAAATTAAGATAGAAGAATTTTTCTGATTCATAATGTTAAAGCCCATAAGCTCGGTTTCGACGGCAAGAACACATTGCCTTGGGTGACGTTGGAATTATTTAAAAACCAGTGGCAAGGTGGAGGGCGACACCAGTCACCTATACTGCTATCGACTTAATTGTAAACCCTGTTACTGACACTGCCACATTTGAAATTGTTTACACGTTTTGGTATAATATAACCTTAACAGATGAATTTTATTTTATGTCTTGTAGTATGTGTAGTATGCACGGCGGTGTGGATTTAGAGATGGGTGTTATCTCTAAAGGTTTAGATGGAAATTAGAGCCACGATATCTGTTCGCAGAGACAGTAGTCTGTGTTACTGCGTGGAGTTTGTTTAAACCGCTTTTTAGCTTTTGAATAATTATGACGTCACCCGAAGCAATGGGTCTTGGTGTCGAAATAAAGATTATGGAATATAACATTAACAGTTTGAAGAATTTTTAACTACATTTTCCTGGTAATAATATAGACATTCAACATCTCCATGTGTAGAGCTTTGGTTGTTACGAGTCAATGGCTAAAGGCAATTTGGGTAGCGAATATCACTGATTTTATAGACAGTTGAATATAGGCGACTGGCTAAAATAAATAGACTATGATATTTACTCGTGACGCTGATACGACTACATTGGCAATGGGATATTTTAGGTCATTGGTGACTTTCGTAAGTGATTGTAGAGTAGGCGAACCCAGAGTGGGCGAACTCAGAGTGGGCAAACACAGCGTAAGCAAATCCAGAGTAGGCGAATCCAGAGTAGACGAACCCAAAGTAGGTGTATCCAGAGTAGACGAACCCTGAGTAAACGAATCCAGAGTAGGTGAATCCAGAGCAGGCGAAATAATAGTAGGCTAATCCGGAGCAGGCGAATCCACAGTAGGCGAACCCAGAGTAAGTGAAATAAACACATTAAGCTTTAGAATTGTTTTGGAATGATTCTGCGCTCTTGATTTATAACCTTGAAATACATCTCATAATTCACATCTATAATACTCTAATGTATCTCTGAGTTTTAATAACCGTTTAGTATACATTGATAACTTTTATATTCCAGGCATGCCTTTTTCGAGGGCCCATCGCAGAATGTGTGGGTCAAAGAACACACCACGTATAAATTCCAGGGCTGGGCCAAACTGGTCAATGACAACGGAAAGAATCAGTACTTAGAACTGGAGGTAGAACATAGTTATAAGAATGGTAGGTTACACACGGAATTAATTTTTTTTTTTAATTCAAGACTAAATTTACTCTTGGGCGCTTTATGCTTGCAAATGATGTCAACTGTTATAAAGTAAGAGACTTGATCACTGCCAGTCTTCTGCTCTTTAGATACCTTTCAAAAATCTTTAAACTAAGAGAAAACTTTAAAATATACTTAAACATTCAAATAAATTTATTGGACATGGATCACGTCCTCCTTTCAACCTCATGAATGAGGACGAAATTCCCTATTTCTCTAACCATTCCTTTAAAAAGTTAACGTCGTGAGGATTTAAGTGTTCTTATCTGGAACTGTCACAGATATTGGGAACTGCAATCTGGTGATAACTTGTAGGAATATGGACATGCCTTTTTGTTTCTTGAACACAATAATCTCGCTAGTATAATATCTACTTTGATTTGACTTTTTTCATTACAGGTCAGAAAAGCTATGTAAGCGTTTCCCGACATAATAATATTCGCACTTCCTCGGGTTGGGTTCACCTCTCGGGCACATTCATGAGTCCCGGAAGTACGTAAACACAATTTTCTTTATTCCAATACGTCACACAATAAAGCCAGGCTTAAGGTCCATCACACAGTCAAGTAAACAGGAAACTAACGCTTGAAACTCGACTGGCGTCGCGTTTTGGCTGCTTTGTTGATGTAGCTAATGTTTCTTTTTGGTTACAAACCTTCCTGTCATTGAATATATCAAATCAGTTGTCGTCATTTGTAAGAACTATTAGTCTGTGAGGCTTCGTGGAAGCCATCAGATAACAAAGCTAGCTCTAGGGTATGTCATAGCAGTGTATGGCAAACAGCCATTTTGAAAACAGTTGATCTAGTATGCCTTAAAAACTAAACAGGATTTTAAATACACATACTATAGCTAAATACAGTGTGATGACACAGTGGTGTATAAATATGTCAAGAAGACGTGGCTGAGTATGAAACCTTTTGATGACTATAGAGTCATGTACATGTATGTGTACTAATCTCTAAACATTTTTGCTTTCCACTGTTGCTGTGTTGTAGATCTTGACCACATCCGGGTGTACTTCCAAGGGCCCGAGCCAGGTGTGGAGTTCATAGCTGACGGGGCCTCGCTCACCGATCAGTCTTCGGGTCATCAGTCATCCGGAAACTGGAAAGCTCAGGCCAATGAGCGCATTGATCGGCTCAGAAAAAGCAACATTCACTTCAAGTTAGTGCTTTCTGATGTCAGAATATTGGTTTGGAGAGACAATTGACAAATTCATTAATTCAGATAATATTTCCAGTGGTGCGTTTAAGCAAAACAATTTGAATTATTATATTATTATTATAATGAGTTATTAATTAATTTTGTGAAAGGTTTGACTTCTTCAGTATATGAAAATGATAAGCATAATAGAAACTGGCAGGAGATCCACTGTTTAAGTTTGTGTTTTGGTCTTGTCACTTGTAAGGCATGAAACTGTTTAGTTAGGCTCCATTACTACGTATCATCATAATCAAGAAAACACATCACGATACCATGCTGCCGTGTTGCATTTTGCAATTACATTTAAAACTTGTCAGTAAAATGCATGTACCGCATTGATAAAATCAGAACTAAAGCCTGTCCACAAAACGATTTGATCTGAAACTGATTTGTATACATGCGGCGTTTTTCAGAGATTGTTTATATGTGCCATTAACATGTTGGAGGTTGGCACAACCCTTAATAATGTGTCAGAGTCAGTGATAAGTAATATTTGGGCACGATGCCTCCACTCAGGTTTATTGATAAACTGTTGATCTAATTAAAGAAATTGAATTATTAAAGTGGTTCACCTTAATAGAATATACACCTTTCTTGAAGTGCATATTCTTTATTCAAACCTCGGGAGTACGCTCTGTGAGCGCACGTAAAGAGTATGTAAGTGCAGACGCTGTTTTTTTATGCTTTTCTCCGTTGCATCACTCTGAGTTAGTGCCGAGCAATAAACACGTCATGTTTTGTGCAATTTACATCCATTGTTTCGCTTAAGTCTAGTGCCAGTGTAGTTCGTCTATCTCTGATCTGGCTGTTTCTATAAGATTTTCGCGATGTGCCCAGTTTCCGACATTTAGATGTTCGGCTCGGTTTCCTTCAGCCATAATTCTTGCCTGTGTCTCAAACTGGAAATAAATTTGCGCAAAAATTCCATCAGACCAGTAAGAAAACAGGTCATGTGTGTGTAAATACTGCAGGAATATAAAGGAATTTTGTGACAGACATTTTTAATCGGATTTAAATGTTATATATTGTTATATTATTTCAGGGTCACGGCTGACGGGGGTATCAATCATGGCTCTGTCACTATCGAGGTAAATTAGTTTTCTTTATTAAAACTATGTATCTGCGGTTAAAAATATCTGATTTCCTCGGCATAACATGCAAGAGTATCCTCCCTTTGAAGCACACCCGTGATGTACCAGGTTATGATGCGTATGATTCCGTGTCAGCCATGATGCAAAGTGTACACTTCCTTTCGTGTTGTTAATGCAAATGTGTTGAGACAAAATTGGATAAGATTTGAAACACTGATGCATGATACATCATGATTTTACAAGCAGAAGTTTACACTCAAGCAATAATTGAACTACAGCATTCAAAGAGTCGGACCTTGTTTCGTTCTACATTCTAGACTGTGATGACCAAACACGCTTTCCCATTCGGCACAGCGGTTGTAGCATCCATCATGAACAATAACAATGGCGGATCCGAACAGAAGTACAGGCAGTTCATATACGACCATTTCAACTGGGCTGTTACGGAAAATCAGCTGAAGTGGAATCAGTTCGAGTACAACGAGGTCAGTTCTCGTCCGCACTGCTGACAAATTGCTCATCAACTTGTCTTGATAGAAATTCTGTGTTAGTTTAGATATGCGAGTTCTATAACTAAAAATCCTTTAAAAACTTACAGAAAGGTGGGGAGAATTTGGTTTTCAACAGTTGAATAAACCACTGTCCAGGGTAAAACGGCATATCAGCAAATAAAGTGCTATACTATTGGAATGTTATGTACCAGGTCACGTGTTCGTAGATGACAATCAACTAAAATAATGGTATGCTACAGAGAATGTAACACTATCTTAATTGCATTTATCTTTTATATCATGGGAATATTTTGACACGGCGAGCGAAGAAATAACATTGATCTACCCCTTTTGGTTAGGGAGCGATTTTTGAAGTTTTACAAACACAGATCATGGGGCCGTGAGTGCCTTGGTTTGGAAATGTCTGACAAACTTAGTATATTATTTGCTGCAGGGTCACCCCGACTATAATACCGGAATAAATGCCGTGAAGAAGCTAAGGAGCCATGGGTTAGTAGTATAATTTAAGCAACTGTTCGATCACTCGATATCTAAGCGCACCAGATCACCACATAAGTATCCAGTGCTATTCTTTTTTTAATGGTGACATTTTGATTAACACATACTCAAGAGTTTTCCAGCAATGTAAATGATAGCTTACAACCTGCATTGATAAGCTTTTCTTTGAGCACATGACAGATTTCACGGCTTATTCCCGACAGGATAAAGGTGAGAGGTCATAACCTGTTATGGGCTGTGGAACAATGGGTACCTCGATGGCTCAAGTCAAAGTCCCCGTCTCAGGTCAGAAGCATCGTCGATCATCATCTACACGAGACTGTCAGCCACTTCAAGGGCCTGTAAGTACCCTACTTCTCGGTACTGATACGATAAAATGTTGTAAACCACATAAGGCATAAAATCACTACTGATTGTTTACGTTTATATGTGCATTATGAGAGCACGCCCTTATCCCCTTTCGAAATTATTACCATTTGATACGGGAGACAATAGTTAACAATGTCATTTTTTTGGTACCGTGAAGCAACCATAAAGCCCCACCTGTATTGCTATAAGTCAAATAATTGGTAGAATGGGTTCATCCGGTATGACGTCATTATCGAACGTGTTAAATATAAAACACGAAAGAAAAGCGTCACAAGAAGGGCGGGGAATATTTATACCGCAGACTTTTGGCAAAAGTCGAAGAGCCAAAGAATCATTTTAACAAAATAAATGTATCACAGGATTCTTCTTTTTACTTCAAGACAATAATTTGGGCTATTGTTGGTAGATACAGAAACTTTGATTTGATTACAGTGAATATGGATGTTTTGCCAAGAATCCCTGATAACTGCTACATCTAATTTAAGATACAACCACCATGATAAGATGAATTCATTAACCATGGTTTGGTTTAAACCAAACGAATGTCTTCACAGAGTTGAACACTGGGATGTCAACAACGAGATGCTACACGGTAACTGGTACGCCACCAAACTCAACGATCCTAACTATACGAAGGAAGTCTTCAAAACCGTTCATAACATCGATCCAAACGTTAAGCTGTTCTTGAACGACTACAGTGTCGTAGCTGGCGGAGCATCTACTGACGTGAGTTGGCTTCATAAAATCTTTATCCCTGTATTTCACGTTTAAGCACTTTGCGGCAAGAGAGCTTCTTTGCGTCCACACTCACGATATTAAGTTGTACATGGTGACAATATCTACATGAAGAGATATTTGGGCATTTGGTTCGTAATGTTGGTTTGTGCATTACACTGTCGAACAATGGCGTCTATTCATCTGAATACTTCAGCAAACTTCAGAACACTTCAGCACCCGTCTCAGCAACGTTTAACCGTATCAAAACTTTAAACAGACTGAGAACGCTGTGCAGAGTTTCTTATTTTTTATGTCATGAAATAATTGGATGCTACCTAAAATGGGTGTAGACGGTATTCTGTTGTTTTGTGATTGAAATTTCTGTGTATAGCTCAAATACTAATGCGGAAAATTCGTAAAGACTACATCCATTCAGGTTTTGGAGTCCAAGTTTTCAACTGTTATCTGTTATGTTATACGTTATTGTCAGGTACATATACAAACTTGCCATTTTATTATATGAGAGCGTGAATAATGGCAATTTGACAAACATAGTGGCTAATGACATGGTGGCTAGTTGTAGCAGACAAAATTGTTATTATCCCTCAAATATATAGATGAGTGGAGAGCGCATAATTAAAGTAAGTTGTGGAGAGCACCTAATTAAAATAAGCTGGGGATTTGGTGGTGTGGGTCAGGCGGTTAGGTTGTATCCATGTTTAGGTATACAGGTGCTTACGAGATGACATATTACATCTTGTGGTCATCAGGCCTCTGCCTGAGGAACGATCACACAATGATGAAGCACATAACTACAGACAATATCTCTTTAACAGGATTATTTGGCTCAAGCAAAGGATTACAAGGCTTCCGGTACTCACATTGGCGGTATCGGCGTCCAGTGTCACTTCGGCATGGAGCAGTATCCTGATCCCAGCACTGTGAACGTAAGACTATTGTGTGGGGAGTTTGTACTGCTCATTATCTTAAAAACTGAACTGTTAACTTTCTGTGGGGTGCTAATTAAATGTACTAACCTTTCAATCGCTAGGACACAGAAGATACGGGTCTTGGACAGAGATATCAGACTCGCAATATCAGTGGAATTTTGCACGTCTTATTAGGCTTTACCTATACGGATGTCCAAACATATCTACACCTACCTGATCGTTTATCTGTTTTTAACTTGTAGGTTCATTTGTCAAAGTTAATTGTTACTTATGCTGTCTTTCTTTTAACAAATGAATAGCCCTGTGTTAATGACATGGGTAACGTGTGATGGATTAGTGTTCCTTTCTTGTACAGTCTCGGCTGGACAAACTAGCACAGGCCGGTCTGCCAATCTGGGTCACAGAGCTGGATGTCCAATCAAATGACGTGAACAAACGAGCTGACTACTACGAAACTGCCCTCCGGACTTTCTTCTCCCATCACGCCGTCCAGGGAATCTTGTTGTGGGGGTTCTGGGTACGCATCACTGGAGGGGAGAACCAGCAGCTCTGGTGTCAGGACAAGATTTCAGAGCAAGTATTAAGTGTCATTGTATGGCCATCATTATGAAACAGTGATATTAATCACTGGACTCAAAGAATCGAGCTATCCCTATATCTGGCTGGATAACTCATTTGGTAGAACGATGGAGCTAGACGCCCCGTCGTTAGTACTAGTCCCACTCTAGGAATTATTTTCGTTGATCTTCATTGATCGGTGTAAGAAATCATATCTATTCGATGAATTACCTGACGATGTTTGTAGTGAGTCTTTTAACTTTTTTTCTAATAAGTGAAAATGTAAAGCGGGGTTAAAATTTGGAACCCTATGATCTTGACAGTTTCAAACTGACCTTTATTGATCATTTACATGGATACTTAGAAAAGAACCCTAACTGAGGTAAATTGACAAGAGGACGTGTTACACTGGCTACCTGGCTGACCATTTGCCGGATATTACACTGTCGTCGCTGCTCCAGTGACCACTGTTGTATTCACAGTCATATACCTGTTTTCTTGTAGATTAACGCCGCCGGTCAAAGATTCCTCAATCTGGTGTATGGGGAATGGAAAACTTACGACAAACATTACCTTTCCAAAGGCTCTGCGTACACCGTAAGGGCTTTCCGTGGTGACTACACGATCTACGTCAAGATCAACGGCAATGTCGTACAGACCCAGCATTTCTCCCTCGGCAATGGCGACCACAATGTCAACCTTCATATCAGCGCACACGGTTAATATTTTGCAATAAAGTAATAAAGGATAGACATTTTTCGTTTGAACAATTAAAAATTGGACATCCAAACAATCGATGTTTTGTCACTGAGGAAGCACCGTGCCGTAATTGTATACGTATGCTTGAAAGAAAAGACGCCACTACACCAAATGTATACAGTCATCGATATAGTACCACACAGAAAGTTTAAAAAGCATAACATTTTTATTGTTACAAAAAAACTCGCGCACATTGAGACAATGATAGGCGCCACATGTACATGCACAGAGGGTACGAATGACGTGACATCGTGTTTCCTGTTGCTCTTACGTGTCGCTTCCCATGTCCCCGTAAGAATTTCTGGCTAAAAGTTGATTTATAGAGTTACCAAGCCATCGGAAAGAATATGCATGGCAGTTTAGATCTGTTTCCAAGTATTAAGCCCCTTGACAAAATAACTCAGGTTATATTCATTGGGAAGAGGTTTGTGAGTTACATTCCAGTGCTCAACCTCTTAGGTGATGGCCTAGCAAAGAGCGTTATTTTAGTACTCCCTATGAATTCGTACCAGAAGTCCGGAAATTGTTAAACAATAAAGGATGTATATAAGTGGCCGCATGCCGTATAAAGCAAAGGTTTGGCTGGCTGAACGTGTAGGTCGTGCTTATATTCGGGTGGTTCCTTGTTCTAAACATTAGAACAGGTAACTAAAGGTTTAAACTTCATGTCCGAACCGCTTAAGGCTTGAATTTCATGTCTGAACACCAACTTGTCACCACAGTCATTGTATCGAAGAAACCAGTCTTGTAGACTCGATCTACTTGGCTGTTTCCTGAATACAAACTTGTTGGCAGAGTCATTACATCGAGCAAACCAGACATATTTGACATGAGGTACTGAGCTGTGGTTTGAACACAAGCCTATCAGCACAAGATATTACACTGAGCAAACCAGTCATATAGGTCTCGACCTACTGTCGCCACGATATGGCTGCAAAATTGCCGATGTGGCGTTAAGCCATAATCATTCATACATGCGACCTACTGACAAGCACAAACATTACATTGAGGAAACCAGCCATGTTTAACTTGAGCTACTGAGATGTGGCCAGAACACAAACAGCACTGTTACAAGATGTCACATTGAGCAGATATTTGACTCTGGCTACTGAAGTGGAGAGAGGTCGGACGTGTTGTTTGGTCGCTCAGTTTGTCTCAGTTAAATTTCAGCTGAAATTTAGCGAATTTATCGTTGCTTTTGCAATCAGCAGTTGCGCCGAGTTGCGAGCATTAGTCTCATATACTTTTCGTTGAGGAATTTCTTATTTTTGACCAGTTTATCGACATTTTTGTCTTAGATTCGTGTGGCTGTTTGGCCGGCCAGCGTGGCTTGGCTCAGACACCAGTTGTCGTGTGTCCTGTGTTACAGCGACCATGCAGGTTAAAAGGACTATACGGGTTAAGGTATAGGACAGTGAACGAGGTCAGCCTGCCCGATCGAGGTTTATTCAATCCCAGACTAGCGGAACAGGCAAAAAACAGCGTTTAAGCTGCTGGTTGTAGGTTCGTGCATTCTTGCACGAAGTTTAGTTTTTCTCTTGGCTTGTGGGTGAGGGGGGTTGTAAATAGAGTTAGTCCCTGGCTGGCCGTGGAACTAGCCTTTGTGCTCTCAGCTTTTGTTTAGTGGTCACCCAGTTTGAGGGTGGTGCGACATTACGTTCTGTCGCTCTTAGCGGCAGGACGTATTCACTAGCCTCTCTGTAAATAACCTGTACATAGTTTAGTGCATTTCCACTTTGTAATACCGTATTTATTTTGCGCTCAGCATCCACACTGTTCCAAACGCATAGTTGTGGTCCTCTCTTTAGGGTAGTAGTTCTCGCCCTGGCCCACAATGTTGTGGGCAGGGCGAGTAAATAGACACATTAAGCCTTAAGCTTGTAATACAGGGAGGTGTACAACCGGTTGATGTATACAAACGGCTAAAGGCAGTTAGTGGGAAGTGGGCCTAATGTCTTAAAGGGACTAATCAATGTCTCTAGAGATGTCTGGAATGTTACAGTGGCTACGCAAACTGTGAAGGAACAGCTGTTGACTAGCGGCTCCACATTCAAAGGGGTAGATTGTCCAATATATGATTGTGAGGAGCAAAGGCTCCTGGTTAGATCTCGATGTCCGATCGCGGTGCCCGATGACACTGTTCGAGGTTTGATGTCCCGGTATGGCACGGTTCATCACGTCAGCTGGGAACATTACCTTTTTGATAGGTCACTTTAGAATGGTATGCGCCGTATTTACATGAGTGGTGTGACCGAGATCATTCCACATTCAATTCCGGTTGGGAATTTTAGAATTCCTTTGTGGTACAGAGGTCAGGTCCGTGCTTGTCACATCTGTGATAGTACAGAACATTTCAAGGCCGACTGTCCTTTAAACGATAAATGCCTCAAGTGTAAACAGGCAGGCCACTTTCAAAAGGACTGCCCGTTGAGCGATGAAAATGACAATGGCGATAATGACGACAAAGATTGCAATGATAATGATGATAAAGATAGTAATGACTATAAAGTTGAAGGTGACAATAAAGATGAGAATGAAGGTCGAGGAGATAATGATGGTAATTATAGTGAGAGACATGGGGATGATATGGAAATTGGGGTTTCTGGCGAGTCTGTTCCTTCCAGTCAACAAAATAAGGGGACTTTGGATAACTCTACTGCTGACAACGAAGAAGCTGGAGAGTGGCAAGTTTTCACCAACTCCATGTCCTCCAACAAAAATATTCGAAATAAGCGCATTGATGCTACAAATAAGGTCAGGAAGTTAAGCGAATCGCCAGCAGTAGGTGGGCCCCAGTGCCTTTGCGATGCATCTCAGACGTCAAATAGCTCGGAGTAGGTTGTCAGCATGAGTCAAATCTCGAATAGCTCCTCACTCCCTAGATCGTCAGAAATTTCGAATACGACGCCATCCTGCATTAAGGAGACGCAATCCAGTGGCGTGACGCCCTCCAAAGGTGCACTTTGTAAGAGCCCGTTCTTATGGGGTAGCACGCTCAGCCCTGACCCGTCTACAATGTCACAGACACTAGAGATATAGCAGATTGTCTTGATCCTCAGGGTAGCTCTCAGCAATCTGATATGTCTAGGGCTGGTGGAGAATCCAATATGGAGGAATCTCTTTCGGAAATGGATGCACCCGAAGACTTGCCTGCCTATATCAGTGTCAAGGGTGAGGTCTTGGTACCTGTCTCAACATCCCTGGGGTCGCATTATTGCACATTGCGACGCGATTCTAAAGATGACAAGGTTAAAAAGCAGAGGAAGCTGATAACGTTGTCACAGGAGGATTTTGCTGAGCGTAGGGCAGCGATGTATAAAAAGTCCAGGAAAAAAAAAACAAATAAATATTAATAATGGCTACTACAAAGATCTTTCAGTGGAACTGTAGAGGATTGAGGTGTAACCTCGCAGAGCTCCAGATGTTAGCTCAAGACCTCAATCCTATAGCGTTTAGCTTGCAGGAAACTCTTACGACTGATCCTCGTGACTGATCAATGTTGAGGTTATGTATCTCATCACGCTGTTGCCACGTCTACGAATGGAAAAGCATCAGGCGGTTCTTCTCTTTTGATCAGGGGGGATGTGCCCGGTTTCCACCCACCATAATGCTGGCCGCCGTCGTATAAGTGAAATATTCTTGAGTACGGCGTAAAACACCAATCAAAAAAAAAAATCTTTTGATCAGGCAGGGCGTAATACACAATAGACTGGCACTGACCACCGACTTGCAGGCGGTGGCGGTGCATATCACACTGGGTATAGTATTAACAATCTGTTCTATTTATATACCACCTTCTTCTACTCTTCACCAACAAGAGCTGCAAAATTTATATGATCAATTACCTAAACCGTGTCTTCTTTTGGGTGACTTTAATGCCCACAGTGTTCTCTGGGGTGACTCTGAACGTAACCAGAAGGGTTCTGTACTGGAGGATTTTACACTGTATATCTAATAACTCTCTATGCGTCTTAAATGATGGCACACATAGTTACCTTCATCCTGCAATGGGCACTTATTCGGTCCTTGATTTGTCTCTGGCTGATGCAGGGCTAAGGTCGGAATTCAGCTGGAGCGTCCTTGATGGTCTGTGCGGAAGCGACCACTTCCCCACCATACTTACCCTTGAGGAGCTGGTATCTTCCTCCCTTCCACGCTTTAATTATGATAAAGCAGACTGACGTTTCAGGAATCGTGCTGAGCGCGTGTACCGACGTAGACCATCTACCGGTAATTTAGACGATGTTAGGCGTACTCAAACTAAAGCCCGTAGGACTGTCAAACAGTCCAAACGTGACTCTTGGAAACGTTATGTTTCTAAGATTAATCATCGTACCCCTATGTCAAAAGTCTGGAATATGATCCAACGATTAAAGACGGGGATAATTCTTTGACAGAAAAGCTTGACATAGCCAATAGATTGGGCGCTTCTTTTGCACGCCATTCGTCTTCAGATAATTACTTGCCTCAGTTCCAGCGTAACAAGGAACGGACCGAAGCAAGTCCTCTTGATTTTACATCCTCAAATGAAGAATCCTACAATGCTACATTTTCTCTACATGAACTATCCGCATAGCAAGGCCCATGACTCAACTCCAGAGCAGATGATATCCACTATCAGCTTGTACGACACCTTCCAGAATCTTCCTTGAGGGTGCTTCTTGGAATTTTTAATACCATTTGGATTTCCGGGAATTTTCCTGCCTCATGGCAAAACGCTATTATTGTCCCCATCTCAAAGCCCGGAAAGGATTCTACTGATCCAAATAACTATCGTCCTATTTCCTTAACCAGTTGTGTATGCAAGACTATGGAGAGGATGATTAACGATCGCTTAGTCTGGTTTTTGGAGACTAACGAATTGATAAGCGACATTCAATGTGGATTTCGAAAGAATCGCATTACCGTTGATCATCTTTTTCGTCTAGAATCCTTTATTAAGAACGGTATCGTTAATTCATGACCATGTCGTATCTGTTTTTTTTGATCTGGAAAAGGCATATGACACTACTTGGAAATATGGTATTATGAAAGATATGCATGGGTTTGGACTTAGAGGTCGGGTTCCTGACTTTATTCATAAATTCTTAGACCATCGACACTTCCAAGTTCGGGTTGGGCTAGCCTATATGACTACTTTGAACAAGATCAGGGGGTTCCTCAAGGCAGCATTTTATCAGTTACCCTCTGTAGCATTAGGATTAATAGCCTTGCCAGAGTTTTATCTTTGAGTGTGTCTTCCATCCGGAATTTGAAGACTTATATGCTCAGAGGCCATTCATTGTTCCTCCACTGGGTGCCCGCATCCAGGAACATGTGCAAGCAGCTGGACTTGGACCGGATACTATCGCCCCCATACGCATCCAGGAAGATCCACCGTGGTTATGTCCTGAGACTCGGGTTGATACCTCGCTCTCCTCCCTGAAGAAATCTTCCACCAACCCTCTAGTATACCAACATGTGGTATGTGTTCAAAGTATCTATTTTATCACCGTATATTCACTGACGGTTCCAAGGATGATGATGGCATGGCTTCTGCCGCTGTCCTTGGGCCCAGAACCATTTCAACTCGGTTTCCAAATTCCTGTTCTGTATTTACTGCGGAAGCCAAGGCAATTTTGTGCGCACTCCGGTCCATCCCAGAGCTCGGAGGTAGCAGATTCTCATCTGCTCTGACTCTCTTTCCTGCCTCCAGGCAATTCGGGCTAGTTCGCCTGTACATCCAGACATTCTGTCTATCAGGGAGATGTTCAAACGACTTAATGAAGATTTTATCGTTGTCTTTTGTTGGGTGCCCGGGCATATGGTTATCCCAGGGAATACTGCTGCAGATGAAGCCGCTAAGGCGGCTTCTTATTCCGTTACTACCCAAACTTCACTTATTTGCTCCTATATCAAGCGCTTGTTTCAGGCTCAATGGGATGATCAGAAAACCAACAAACTGCATGATATTCGTCAGTTTGTTGGTCCAGCACCTTCCCTTTCACGGCATCATCTCCGCTCTTGCTTTTGAGAGGTGTCGTATCGGTCATACACGTGCTACGCATGGGTATTTGTTGAAAGGAGAAGATGCTCCTCATTGCTTTGCTTGTGATTAACGGCTCACAGTCAAGCACATATTGCTTGACTGTGGCGACTTTGCTGCTGCACGAGATTCCTTATATCACGTGAGCTCTCTTGCAGAACTTTTCAATTCTGTAGAAAGTGATACTATTTTTGATTTTCTCTCTACTATTGGTATGGCAGGAAAGCTGTGATTTTAAACTACCGTCTGTGTTTGTTATGTGACTTCTGATGTCCTTTTTTTACTGACTAGTAAATGAATTATCCGTAGTAGATTGACTACTTGACGTTTTACTGTCGCGATAAAACTGAAATATTGTTGAAAGCGACGTTAAAACTATCACTCACTCACTCACTCACTAGCTACTGAGCTGTTGCCAGTAGCTGGCAAGCACATATAATATATGTGCGCTACAATTTTGTCGGCCTCACCTTTATTCCCTAGCAGCTTCAGTGAGGTTAGCATGGCAGTGTTTGACCTCAGGTCGGCGAGACTCATGGTATGGATTCCATCAAGTTAATAAGTGTAAAGTACGGCTCTACTGGAGTTAAGGCAAGGGTATAGCCATTTAGAGGTAGGCAATATGTCTGATCCCTGAGAAATCCGCCTTTGCACCGGGAAAGCCATGTAAAGCTGGGCAATATTTCTGATCCCTGATAAATTTGCCTGACAACTAGGAAAGCTATGGCATCTCACCCAACATAGTCCAGTGCACATGTCTCTTACGTCGCTTGGATATTTCATAATAGTCACATCGCCTGCTGGTCACAGATGCAGGTTTATCAAGACACACAAAAAGACTGACTGAGGTTTTAGAACCTAAAGCCGTAGGTTCAATCACGTAGCCATCAAGATTACAACACAGTCGCCATATTAACATGGGGCTGAGTTGTCGATATAAAATTTTCAAACATAACAGGCGTGCAAATTTGTATAAATATTTTTTGTTAATTTTATTTTCACCAAATAAGCTGCATCGTTAAAATGTTCAACAATGTAAGTAAACATAAAATCAAAAACAGAATCAACATATTACCATTATATATATAAAAAACAACAAAAAAAATTTCATAAAGATATCTAACTCCTATAAGAATCTATCTAGGCCTTTAAAAACGTGAAAGAACTTGATTAACCCTCTCCTGTAGCAATGATGGAGCAAATAAAGCGCATCCTGTCTCAATCTAAAACTGTAAAAGAAAAACAACAGTCTTGTATTTGAAGATTTGACTACGTATGATCAAGAAACAGATATGTAGCTCATAATAATGGCAATCATCCATGCGCCGCATGTCATTGTCATCCTGATTGACACGGCTCCGTTTGGTGACGTACTCGTGGACATACCCGTGGACATACCCGTGGACCCATCTAGTGATGTTTCTCCTAAACGGATCACGCTAAGCGTGTAAAGCAGCTGATCTCCATCTCTCGTTGGGCCGCCGATCACCTTTAGCTCAGTATTCGGTGTCAGAAGGAACTCCTCTTCTATGGGAAACTTTGAATATGCTTTGATGCTGTATCCTGCGGCATTTTGGATTTCGTACAATGTACCCTCAAACACTTCAAAAGCTTCCTTACTGGAGGAGGTGCTACTAAAGGCTGCCCTC
Organism: Liolophura sinensis; assembly: GCF_032854445.1. Taxonomy (NCBI): domain Eukaryota; kingdom Metazoa; phylum Mollusca; class Polyplacophora; order Chitonida; family Chitonidae; genus Liolophura; species Liolophura sinensis. Next base: position 6,042,869 of record NC_088300.1, on the reverse strand, counting down.
TTTGTGGTTAAGCGTTACGCTCACTTTCCGCCAAACCGTTTGACCGTTGGGCCGACTCGTGCCAATCTTCCCCAAAGCGGCCAATAAGATATTTACATAATCACCAAATTCCTCTGGTCCTTTCCCTTTTCTTAGCCTTGTGTTCAAATAGGAGTAAAATGGTGGATCGTCAACGGTGTAGAAGAAAACGGCTTTCCGTTGGTCATTGTTTAAAGCTGCTGGATTATCCTGGGCTTCTTGTTCTGTTCCCCCGTGGGGTTTCCGGGGTGATAAGAATAGGACCTCAGCCCTCTAGGCAAGCTTGTCGTAAAAGTCGACTAACCTAGAGCTCTCCTGTGTGAGCCCGGTGATTATAATAGGCTCACATCTTCTCGGTTGTGTGAGAGCCAACCGGGAAGCGACCTGTTTGCCGTGGGTTGCGACCCGTAATCTACGAGGACGGGATCCTGGTGGCTGAGGGTGGGTTGGTCTTGCGAGATCCTCACGCCCAACACGGCACTTTGGCCCTTACTTGGAGAGAGACGGGAGGTCGGATGGGCCCGGTCCGATCAATCGGCTTGGTCATGTCTTGCCTCTACGTGGTCCCAATTGCCTCAATAACAGCATATCGTTTGGCGAACAAATATTATTTCTGAAATACCGTTTGTAGGACTACGTTTTGAGGCGGTGGCTCATGGGTCAATCGAGTAGATTGAATTTAACCTTTTGGTATAAATCGATCTGTTCGAGTATACCTCATATGGAATCCTTGGTGTCTTTCCTGCTGGGTATCCCCAGGTTCAGACATCGCCCTTGTTGGCACTCCGTGGTGGGTGGGGAACATATGGGGTGAACTTCATACATATAAACCATGTCTACATTAAAAATTTCTGCAAATGTTTCTAATTTATCTAACCGAACTTCCTCTCAGCCGACTTTGTTGCCGTGTGTTGATAAAAAGAGGAAGCTATCTGACTCAATCGATAATGAACAGGACAGCTGGCCGGCTTTCATTGTTCTCTCAACAAAGAGTGAACAAAAGCCGGCCTCCAAAATTCATCCGTTCCTTTTGAAAAGAGCTCTCCAGGGTGCAGCTGGTACTCTTAAAAATGTTAAAAAGCTGAGATCCGGAGACATTCTCATTGAATGTTTCCGGAGGCAACAATCTAAAAATCTGCTGTCACTAAATAAAATTTCCGATATACCTGTTTTCGTATCCCCTCACAATTCCCTGAACAGCTGTCAGGGAATAATTCGTGATAGGGATGCTGATATTATTGACTTAACCGAAGAGGAAATCTGCGAGGAGTTAAAATCACAAGGTGTTGCCAGAGTAAAACGCTTCACTATGAAGAAATCTGGCAATGTCATTAAATTAAATACATATCTTTTAACATTCAATACTACATCTCTTCCGTCATATATCTATATTGGCCCGTATAGGGTTAATGTGGCTTTATATATCCCTAACCCTACACGCTGCTTCACTTGCCAAAAATTTGGCCATGGCAAGGGCCAATGTAGAAATAAACTGGTTTGTTTCCGGTGCGGCAGTGGGGGTCATGATGGTTTCGATTGCAACAGCATAGTTAAGTGCTGCAATTGCGGTGGAGATCACATGGCCTCTTCTAGAGACTGTCCACTGTTCGTAAAAGAAAAGCAGATAATCAACCTCAAATTTAAAAACAACATATCTTATCAGGAAGCCCGCAGATTGGCCTTACCTTCTAATTCCTCTCTGCATACTTCGTTCGCCAATGTGGTCAAGCGAGTAGTATCTGTTGCTACTCAGACTTCATTGACTTGGCCCATTGAAAACGACAAACCTAGTACCACTTCTGTCAAACTTTCGGCTCAACCTGCGCAAAACACTTGCTCAACCCAGACTACTTCAGCAGAACAAATAAAAACAGTAAACATTATCGAAAACTCTGATAAACCTGAACCTAATGACAGCATCAAATCAAAAAACAAACCTCACAGTAATAACAATAAAACTAATAAACCTAGTGGCCCCACAGAGCGTCCCTCTAAGGCCACTAGAGACCCTGTCCAAACTTTTAACAAGTTTGGGTTGTTGGAGGACGTTGGTCCTTCAGCCTCAGATGCGGAGGTGATGGATACATCACCCGCACCAGGGAGATCTAACAGCCGATCTCCACGGAAGGGTCGTCCGCGGTCCAAACATAAAGAGAAATCCCCCATACGCCTCCCTCCATAATGTCTTACTTAGACAAAATTATACAGTGGAATTGTCGAGGTCTTAAGGCAAATTTTATTGAAATAACACAGCTAGTTCAATCTTTCAATCCAGTTGCCCTCTGTCTTCAGGAAACTCACCTGAAGACACCTGACAAAGATAAAATAACACTTAAAAATTATTCATTATATAGTACTTATTCAAATGAAGAAGAGCGAGCTGCAGGCGGCTCCTCGATATTCATAAATAACAACATTATCCACAGCCCTGTTGCTCTGAATACAGAGCTTCAGGCTGTGGCCGTTCGTGTTTCATTGTTTAAAACAGTCACATTATGTTCGGTGTATATACCGCCGAACACTTCTTTGTCAGCCAATGAGTTACATAATCTGACACAACAATTACCCAAACCGTTTATAATACTGGGAGATTTAAATTCCCATAACCCCCTTTGGGGAAGTAATAACATAAATAATAAGGGCAAGATAGTCGAAAACTTCTTATGTAAGGAAGAACTGTGTTATTTCAATGATGGTTCTAATACCTATTTACATCCAGGTAATGGCGCTTACTCTGCTATCGATCTCACTATCACAGATCCATCACTTCTCCCAGATTTTTCTTGGAAGGTGCATGACGATCTTTGTGGTAGTGACCATTTTCCTATAATCCTAGAACATATCACTTCTAATTCTTTAGAACGTGTAGCTAGGTGGAAATTCGATAAAGCAGATTGGATCGCATTTGAGATGTTCTGTGAGGCTGATATCACCCCAGAGACTCTCAAAACAGCAGATGATCCAATATTAAAATTTAACGAGCTTGTATTACGAGCTGCCGATAGAACTATCCCTAAAACCTCGACAAATCCACAATCCAAAAGTAAACCCTGGTATGATCAGGACTGTCGCAAAGCCATAAAGGACCGCAAAAAGGCCGAGCGAAATTTTAATATATGTCCTACTGATAATAACTTAAACCAGGTTCGTATTTTTCGAGCTAAGGCTCGTCGATTACTCAAGTCCAAGAGGCGATCTTGTTGGCGGAACTTTGTTTCAGGCATTACGTCAAAAACACCCATGCGTAAGGTCTGGAACATGGTTCAGAAACTTAAGGGCAAAAATAATAAAGCAAAAGTTCAGCATTTAAAAGATGGCGATAATACATTAACATCTCCATCTGATATAGCAAATAAACTAGCTGAGACAATTTCAAACAAATCTTCTTCTGAGAACTATACTAAAAAATTCCAACATATTAAAAACCAGAAGGAGAAAACCAAATTGCCCTTTTCTTCTAAGAATTTAGAAGATTATAATAATCCGTTTAATATCGAGGAACTTAGAACTGCATTAAAAAAGGCCCACGATACTGCTTGTGGTCCTGATAATGTATATTATAAGTTTCTGAACCATTTACCACCTGAGCCACTGGAGACTCTCTTGGACTTGATTAATGATATTTGGATAACTGGTAATTTTCCAGCCTCATGGAGGGAGGCGTGTATTATCCCGGTTCCCAAACCGGGTAAGGATCATAATGATCCAAATAATTACCGTCCCATAGCTCTTACCAGCTGTGTCTGTAAGACTATGGAACGGATGATTAATGATAGACTTGTTTGGTTTCTTGAAACCAACAAGCTTTTATCTAATATTCAATGTGGTTTTCGGCAAGGTAGATCTACCATGGATCACCTTGTTCGATTTGAAACTTTTATTCGCGATGGCTTCATCAATAATGAACATGTGGTGTCCATATTTTTTGACCTTGAAAAGGCCTACGACACCACATGGAAATATGGTATTTTAAAAGACCTCGCGAACATGGGTCTTAAAGGTCGATTACCTATATTTATATCCCAATTTTTATCCGATCGTCAGTTTAAGGTACGGGTTGGGTCCACTGTTTCTGACTCTTATGAGCAGGAAATGGGTGTACCCCAGGGCAGCATTCTATCACCAACTCTGTTTAGCATAAAAATAAATAGCCTAGCAAAAACATTAACATCTGGCACAGAGGGTTCTTTATACGTCGATGATTTCCTTATATGCTACCGAGCTAAGAATATGAATAATATCGAACGTCAGTTGCAGCTTTGTCTCAATAAGATCGAGAAATGGGCAACTGAAAACGGTTTTAGATTTTCAACGTCTAAAACCGTCGGTATGCATTTTTGTAATAAACGGAAACTTCATCTTGACCCTGAGCTTACTTTTTGTGGTAAACAGATTAAAATTGTTGGAGAAACAAAATTTTTAGGTATAATATTTGATAGTAAGCTATCTTTTATACCTCAAATAAAAATGCTTAAAGCTAAATGTACAAAGGCTCTCGATATAATTAAGGTCGTGTCTAGCACCGATTGGGGTGCTGATCGATCAGTTTTACTTAATTTATATCGTTCTCTGGTGAGGTCTAAATTGGACTATGGATCCATCATTTACGGTTCCGCTAGGAAGTCGTACATTAAAATGTTGGATCCTGTTCATCACCAAGGTTTGAGGCTCAGCCTTGGTGCTTTTAGAACCTCACCAGTAGAAAGTTTATACGTGGAGGCAAATGAACCTTCTTTATATCACCGACGTATAAAACTTAGCCTTCAATATAGTACAAAGCTTAAAGCTCATCCAACAAACCCTGCCTACGACTGTGTTTTCAATCCATTATATGTAGACAAATATACTAAATGTCCTAACAAGATTCCTTCGTTCGGTCTTCGTATACAGGAACATATTGTGGGAGCTAACATCAAGCTGGATGATATAGCTCCGGTGTCTTTTCCGGAGTCTCCTCCATGGCTTCTCCCACAACCAAAACTAATATTTGATCTACGTAGATATAATAAATCGAATACAAATCCTCTTATAATTCAGCAAGGTTTTGCTGAAATTAAAGCTAATTATACGGATTATAAATTTATATATACTGACGGGTCGAAGGATGGGGACAGGGTTGCGACTGCGGCTGTCTTAGAGCAGCGGGTCTCTTCCTTTCGTCTTCCATCCTCTTCTTCAATATTCTCTGCCGAGGCCAGAGCTATACTCCTGGCCTTATCATATGTTTCTTCTGGGTGTGCCCAGCGGGCAATCATATGCACTGACTCGTTGTCTTGCCTATTGGCAATACAGAATAATAAATTTAAAAATCCCTTGATCCTTCAAATTTTAGCTATACATAGGAAATTAATTAGAAGAGGTAAAGATATTATATTCTGCTGGATACCAAGTCATACTGGTATCCATGGAAACACAGTCGCAGACAGGGAGGCGAAAGCTGCCCTAAATAAACCCATATCTAAGATAAAAATCCCTTATACTGACATGAAGTCCAATATTCTTAAATATATTCGTGGCCTTTGGCAGGGTGAATGGAACTTGCAGGTCCATAATAAACTGCATGCCATTCATCCGGTCATTGGCTATAATTCATATACATTTGATATGTCTCGTAGAGACCAAGTCGTTTTAACCAGATGCCGTATTGGACATTCTCATCTGACACACAATTTCATCTTGGATGGGAGCAGTGCTCCCGAGTGTGTTGGATGTGATGCTCAATATGGCATCAAACATATTCTGGTTGACTGTGTAGACTTTGCCCATGTTCGGCAGAGATTCTACACAGTCAACTCTATATATGATTTGTTTGACAGCATCGCTGGCGATGTTGTCATAAATTATTTAAAGGCCATTGGCCTATATCATAAAATATAAATTTTAATTGCCATGGATATCTATAGATAAACAGTTATATATATTTATACATGTACTCTATCCCTGGTTTTCGAGTTTTAAATCTTATTTTTCTTTTATTCGATTTTAATCACGTCTGTACTTTTTGTTTTACTTTTGGTGTTCATATTGTCATATCGAAAACCTTAACCGTCTCTTGCTTTCACCTTGTTCTCGCCACGGTATGGCTGAAATATTGCCGATGTGGCGTTAAGCCATAATCATTCATTCATTCATTCTTGTTCTGTTTCTCTCGCCCCTTGCAGAATATCATAGTATTTTGTGTGATTAACCAATTTTTTGATGGAAGCCAGAAACCTGCTCTCTTCTCTTCGGAAGCGTAAATGTCCCTCCGCCTCATTTTCTGATTTTGAAAGAGATTCGAACTCCACGGGCTTCCCCTGCACCCAAGAAAAAGTCGTTACCAACAATTGTCAACAGCCTCTTCATAGCGGCGAACCTTAAACAATAAACAAATGATGAACGAGAAATAAACAAAATATTAAAACATAAAAATATAACTGAATACTTTTGGATAATTTTATATCTCTGTATTTTTATATACCCTGATTGAATTCCTCAAAATCCTTTCCAGTTTGTGTTCAAATCAATGTTTTCGTAGTCTTCAGCCGGATTTTGTCCGACGGATTTGACAAACTGCAATCCGGACGGATTGCATAATGACGCCAGGGACTGTTGCTCAGTACCCTAAATAAAGGGCAAGATCGAGAGATACGTCAGAGCTGCAGTATATCAGTGCTGTAGTATATGACGAGAAAACAGAAATCAGTCGATATATATCGGGTAGGCATACAAAAATCGGCCGTACTTTGACACTCGGTATCTCCAAAATCCTCTAAAAATTTACACACTCAAAGGCCATTATGGCCTAAGTATACAGACCAATTTTCAATTTCATCCTTTAAGATTTCTGTTCATGGGACCAAAATCAAAATAGAGTCAAAAACGCATTTTCCGGACCTTTCAAAATGATGTTCTTCCTCGTTTTACTTGAAAAGGAGATCAATTGGTCCTCCATCTTCTCGGTAGACGGCGCGCAAACGTTTCTTCCATGAACTGAGTGAGTCCCGAATCTCCTTAAGTAATTTTTTCCAGCAGTCCTTGATGCGTGCTTTTAGTTCATCCTCAGTGAATTTTTCCGTACGACACTCATACGTCCCCGACAGGTGATGCAATGTGGGTCACCCGAACGTGCGTTTTTAAGGCTATGTTTTCATTTTAACCCTGTGTACAAGTTACTCAAGCTATGACCTTAAAAATTAGTCAGTATATTAACAAAATCATGCCATTTGATTGTCTAAAGTTTGAAAGGGTTTGAACGAAGTATAATGGAGCAATGCAGCATCAAATTGCAGCCCATTTTTTATGCCCACCCGATATAGAAATATATGTAGTACGTGGAGCAAAGCAACGCTTCTCTTCGTTGGGCGCTGTCCAGTTCATTTCTGTATATTTACAGATATTTATTTACTAGAGGTCTCATATGTTCCATTAGTCATACTAAGATGTTTGCAGGATGTTACTTCACATCAGTATCATCGAAATACATTTTGGATGCATTGTGTTTTTAAATGTATATGCACAGGTTGTTTTTTTTTTTGTTTTGTTTTTTTTTCGCACGTTTAAAGATGTCAGTCGATATTGGAGAGCCGTGACAAGTGATCACTGCCAAAACATTCATAGGAATCGTGAAGATTATTGGAGGACAAAGTTTGTAAAAGTAACTGAAACATTTATGATCATTTCTGGTTAATTTCTAATCACGCAAATAGAGTCAAAGTGGTATCGAAGACTTCTCCACTTTTTGCTGTTTCCTGTGAGAGAGCGACGGTAAACTGTTAACATTGTGAGTGTTTGATAGAATACTTGATGTTACCTGTGAGTGAGTGTTTGATTTAATACTGGATGTTACCTGTGAGTCAGTATTTGATAGAATACTGGATGTTACCTGTGAATGAGTGAGTCATCGAATACTGGATGTTATCTTTGAGCGAGTGACGGTAAACTGTATTAACATTGTGAATGAGTGATTTATAAAAGACTCGATGTTACCTGTGAGTGAGTGTGTGATAGAGTACTGGATGTTACCTGTGAGTGAGTGTTTGATTTAATACTGGATGTTACCTGTGAATGAGTGAGTCATCGAATACTGGATGTTATCTTTGGGCGAGTGACGGTAAACTGTATTAACATTGTGAATGAGTGATTTATAAAAGACTCGATGTTACCTGTGAGTGAGTGTGTGACAGAATACTGGATGTTATCTCTGAGTAAGTGATGGTACACTGTGTTGACATTGTGAGTGAATGATAGAATACCGGATGTTACATGTGAGTGAGTGTTCAAAAGAATACTGGATGTAGCCTGTGAGTGAGTGTTTGATTTAATACTGGATGTTACCTGTGAGTCAGTATTTGATAGAATACTGGATGTTACATGTGAGTGAGTGTTTGATAGCATACTGGATGTTACCTGTGAATGAGTGAGTCATCGAATACTGGATGTTACCTTTGTTACCTGTGAGTGAGTGTGTGATAGAGTACTGGATGTTACCTCTGAGTAAGTGATGGTACACTGTGTTGACATTGTGAGTGAATGATAGAATACCGGATGTTACATGTGAGTGAGTGTTCAAAAGAGTACTGGATGTTACCTGTGAGTGAATGTTTGATACAATATTGAATGTTACCTGTAAGTGAGTGTTTGATAGAACACTGGATGTTACATGTGAGTGAGTGTTTGATAGAATACTGGATGTTACATGTGAGTGAGTGCTGATACACTGTGTTGACATTGTGAGTGAATGATAGAATACCGGATGTTACATGTGAGTGAGTGTTCAAAAGAGTACTGGATGTTACCTGTGAGTGAGTGTTTGATACAATATTGAATGTTACCTGTAAGTGAGTGTTTGATACAATATTGAATGTTACCTGTAAGTGAGTGTTTGACACAATATTGAATGTTACATGTGAGTGAGTGTTTGATAGAATACTGAATGTTACATGTGAGTGAGTGTTTGATAGAATACTGGATGTTACATGTGAGTGAGTGTTTGATAGAATACTGGATGTTACGAGTGAGTGTTTGATAGAATACTGGATGTTACATGTGAGTGAGTGTTTGATGGAATACTGGATGATACCCGTGAGTGAGTGTTATAAAGAATATTGGATGTTACCTGTAAGTGATTGAGTGAGTGATAGATCATTGGATGTTACATATGAGTGAGCTGGTGAATACTTAAATGTTACCTGTGAGTGAATGAGTGATAGAACACTGGATGTTATTTGTGAGTGAGGGAGTGATAGACTTATATTTTTTCTGTTAGGGAGTGAGTGAGTGATAGAGCATTAGATGTTACCTGTGAGTGAGTGGGTGGTCGAATACTGGATGTTACCTGTGAGTAAGTGGTCGAATACTGGATGTTACCTGTGAGTAAGTGGTCGAATACTGGATGTTACCTGTGAGTGAGTGAGTAAGTGGTCGAATACTGGATGTTACCTGTGAGTGAGTGATAGAACACTGGATGTTACATTTATTTATTTATTTATTTATTTGATTGGTGTTTTACGCCGTACTCAAGAATATTTCACTTATACGACGGCGGCCAGCATTATGGTGGAAGGAAATCGGGCAGGGCCTAGCGGAAACCCACGACCATCCGCAGGTTGCTGGAAGACCTTCCCGCTTACGTTCGGAAAGGAAGTCAGAATCAGCTGGACTTAAACTCACATCGACCGCAGATTGAGTTGATCATAGAATACTTAGATGTTACTTGTGGGTGAGTGAGTGAGTGAACACTGGATGTTACATGTGAGTGAGTTAGTGATAGAATACTTAGTTATTACCTTGAGTGAATGAGTGATAGAACACTGGATGTTACTTGTGACTGAGGGAGTGATAGAAGGCTTAGATGTTTGCTATGAGTGAGTGAGTGATAGAGCATTAGATGTTACCTGTGAGTGAGCGAGTAAGTGAGTGAGTGAGTGAGTGATAGAATACTGGATGTTACCTGTGAGTGAGTGAGTGAGTGATCGAACACTTGATGTTACATGTTAGTGAGTTGGTGATAGAATACATAAATGTTACGTGTTAGTGAATTGGTGATAGAACACTGGATGTTACATGTCAGTGAGGGATTGATAGAATACTTAGATGTTACCTGTGAGTGAATGAGTGATAGAACACTGGATGTTACATTTGAGTGAGGGAGTGATAGAAGATGTTTTCTGTGAGTGAGTGAGTGAGTGAGTGAGTGAGTGATAGAGTGAGTGATAGAGTGAGTGATAGAGTGATAGAGCATTAGATGTTACCTGTAAGTGGGTGAGTGATCGAATACTTGATGTTACCTGTGAGTGAATGAGTGAGTGATCGAATACCGGATGTTACCTGTGAGTGAGTGATCGAATACTGGATGTTACCTGTGAGTGAATGAGTGAGTGATCTAATACCGGATGTTACCTGTGAGTGAGGGATCGAATACTGGATGTTACCTGTGGGTGGGTGAGTGAGTGAGTGATAGAATACTTAGATGTTACCTGTGAGTGAGTGCGTGCGTGCGTGCGTGCGTGCGTGCGAGCGAGTGAGTGATAGAACACTGGATGTTACATGTGAGTGAGTGAGTTATAGAATATTTAGACGTTACGTGTGAGTGGTAGAATGTTATGAGTGATTGAGTGAGTGATTGAGTGAGTGATTGAGTGAGTGATTGAGTGATTGAGTGAGTGGTTGAGTGAGTGAGTGAGTGAGTGAGTGATTGAGTGAGTGAGTGAGAGTGAGTGAGTGAGTGAGTGAGTGAGTGAACACTGGATGTTACATGTGAGTGAGTTAGTGATAGAATACTTAGATTTTACCTGTGAGTGAGTGAGTCATAGAATACTTAGATGTTACCTGTGAGTGAGTAAGTGAGTGATAGAATACTTAGATGTTACCTGTGAGTGAGTGAGTGAGTGAGTGAGTGAGTGAGTGAGTGAGTGAGTGAGTGATAGAGCGCTGAATGTGACATGTGAGTGAGTTGGTGATAAAATACTTAGATGTTACCTATCAGTGAGTGAGTGATAGAATACTTAGATATTACCAGTGAGTGAGTGAGTGAGTGAGTGAGTGATAGAACACTGGATGTTACATGTGAGTGAGTTAGTAATAGAATTCTTAGATTTTACCTGTGAGTGAGTGAGTGATAGAACACTGTATGTTACATGTAAGTGAGTGAGTGACAGAATGCTTAGATATTACCTGTGAGAGAGTAAGTGATAGAACACTGGATATTAACTGTGAGTGAGAGAGTGAGTGACAAAATACTAGATGTTACCTGTGAGTGAGTGACGGTATACGTCAATAGTGTCGAAACTGTCCGAAACTGTACTACACATTTTGAAAAACCATAAAATGGGAATTAGAGACTGCTGTCATAAAACCTTGGGTGTAGGTCTGTAATACTGTAAATTCAGAGGAAATATTAGTGCTATATGGATGAAGATTCGAGTATATACATGGTGGACCAGTGGAAATCTTACCTGTGCTTTAATACTTACTCGCTGTTCTCTCCTTGTGAACAGTTGACACAACTGGTACGCAAATTCTCCTGCTAACGTTGTGACACTGCCAGTTAAATACTACTTTAAAAGGAAAATAAAAGCACCTGTTTTATGGGAAATGGGTTGACGTGTTATGTTTGAACCTTTAAATGCTATTGTTGGTTGTCAAATGTAGATGTATGTCAAATGTCTTACCTTACGCTGTCGGGAGACATACGCACCTCACGTGATTTAACTCTCCGGGATCACATTACCCTGGGTGTTGGTACCGGTATGTATAATTTTCTTCAATTAGACATGACACCGGAGCACTGCATGACACAACCTAGCTCTGTAAGTATAATTACGTACTCCATTATGGCCCTGTCTTGATACATAAGATTACCTTGAACACCTCTGTACTTTTCGTGCTGGCTTCAATACACTTCTGTTGGCCGCCAAATGATGTGGCCAGTACAGAGGTGTTCAAGGTAAGCTTATAGATCGAGACTGTGTTACAACCAGTATTGATAAAAAAAAAAAACAGCCATGAAGTAGCTCACCAAAAAAAAAAAACAAAAAAACACCCAGTGGTCAAATAAAACTATTAGTGACATAAAAAATGACCAGTACTGACATACCAGATATGAAACAAAAATCAACCAGTAAAACCAGTAAAACGTGTTTTTTTCATTACTGGTTGGTTTTTATTTCACTACTGGTTCCAGTCATTAAATGTCCCTTGTAGTTTATCATCTTACACAGCATTGCACAACAACATACATGTACAATCGTTTGGATTTCTATACTCCACCGTAAGAGACATTGTGTCCACATTGTTCGTTCATCATCAGTTTTGCTTTGATTCCCACGTGATTACTATCATATAAAGGTCAATATACATTCCACGAAGTTGAAACAAGATTTAAGAAATCAACTCAATTCGGAATAGACACTAAACATATTAAGCAATATCTTTGACGTGAAAACGGCGTTTCATTATTCCTCAACTTTTTAAATTGCTGGCTATAGACCCATTTCGCTGTCCGGACGTTGCAGTTCACTCGGAAATCACTCTGGTCACATTGATTTCTCGGCAATCACCGTATTATTGATACACTGCACAAATAGCGTAAAATGAAATACTAGTGTGTTATACTTTCGGCAATGTTTAAATTTCTTTCGGAGCTTTGTAGCAGTTATTGCCAGTTCCTGCTATTAAAATACTGGGACAAAAATCGAATAATACACAAAATCGCTTACACAAACTTTTTATCGGACTTAACCGACCACTCCTGACAAAGAACACATTAGCCGAAAGAGGTATCCACAAGATACGTATGCGAAAGGCGACGTGCGGAGTTAAAAATTCGGAGTATCTTGTGAAATCTTCACATTTCGTGAAATCTCCCGAATTCTCTTAAAAATTCATGAAATGCTGTGAAATCTCGTGAAATGTTATGCAATCTCGTTCTGGGCGTGAAGAGGTGTGGAACGCGGACGTTAACGCCTATGTAACAACTTTAACTCTTTGAACTTTCATTTCACTGGAAATGGAAAATTGATTCACTTTGCAAAATACACGGTCTGATAAAATCGTTAAATCGATGAAAACCAGCAAAATCAGCCAGTAATGAAAAAGTCTTATTATGTCACCACTGGTTGTTTTGAACTTCAGGACTGGCATTTCATAACTGGTTCATTAGTGGTTTTATTTCATTACTAGGCACTTTTTATTTCACTACCGTTTGATTTTTCTGAGTTATTTCATTACTGGAATTTTGTATCACCATTGGTTGTAACACAGGGCTGTGACAGTATATGTATTCACAGCTCTACAGAGCTAGATACAACTGAGAAATTGTCAGGACTACACACAGTATATTGAGTCATTTCAACTATAAATACTATAAAAAGTGTGTCAGTTACGTAATGTAACAAGTTTACAATAAAAGATGTAGGCAACCTTTGTACAAAGAAAGTACAAATCCACAACCTAGCTATCAGTCATTGAAGGTTTCCATGCGATGAGCAGCCTGTTTAAGGAAAATGAACCGCGTGGTATGCGGGCGATGCCTGTTGCTAGACTGGGCGCGTGAAAGATAATATGGCGAGTGAATCTTGAAAGAAGCCCTGCCCTAGCCCAGTGTACAAAGCATATTGGACATAGATAAATGTATACAAATTGTGCTAAAATCCATTTATACCTTGAGCCTTGAGCTATGTTTTCTTTTCCTTTTCATTGTCATACGTTATAATTCGCTTTATTCATTTTCCGTCCCCTAATCCGATAACCATTCCTTATTATTGCTGCATAAAGACCTGAAAAAACACAGGAGTAAAAATGGTGGACTCCTCGTCGTCATATGACTGAAAAAAATATTAAGTACGACGTTACAGCGCAAACATACATACGATACGGCAGGCCTCATGGCTTTATACGATCAGTTCATTGTTATGTGACACACAGCGTCAGTTCAGATGTGCAACCTACTGTCTAAAGTATGTCAGTGAAATAATGTTCAAGTGTACGAGAAGCGGATGTCGGAAAGTTTTCTGTTGTAATTAAAAACCCCCAAGCTATCGAATAACATACCGTACGCATGAGCAAGTGTATGGATGAACAATTTTCCTGAAAACTATTGAATTCCTTGGCCTTGAGCACTGTGAGAATTATCATTGGATGTATCGTATGACAAGTAAAAGCACCGTGTGTTTGGGGAGTGGGGTGATAGGGACATGGTTGGGTGACAATGGGGGCATGGGAAAGGTGCGATGGGATCACTGGGTTACACATATTACAAAGCCATATTGGAGAGCAAAGTTGATATGTATATCCACTCAGGTGTGTGATGACATCACTTAAAAACATAGCAGTTATGCCGTGTGCACGAGATTTTTATTAAGTAGTGAGGACGACTTACCAAAGATCTCGTGCACAAGACTTATAACATAGATGTCGTGCGCACGACTTAATTGTTCATTTCTTTTGGCCAATTATCTCATGAGCACGACATATTGAAAAACAAAAATAAAAAAAATTTAAAAAGAAATAACTGACACACTGAAAGCACTGTGTGGGTTTTTCCTGTTTGAATATTTTTTCTAACCGTCTCTCCCAGTCTGGCAAATATTTGAAGCTCCCCAGTCATGAGATTAATCACTGGAAAATAAAAGCCTCAAAATTTCGAAACATTTTGCATTTCAATAATGCAAATTTACTAGCTAAACGGATGAATATGTATTTTTCGTCTATGCATCGAAACAGAAATTCGTATACAAAAGTCAATCGAAATGGACGTCCAGGCCAATACTCGCAAGGCCAAATCCCAAAACGACCTTTAACACTTGCCGTCAATGAACTAAGAAAGTATCAAAACTGATGAATCGGGTAGATGTTCTTGTCACTAGTGAAGAGGACAAAATACAAGAGAACAACACAGAGAGTATACAGAATTGTGGATACAAACAATGTACATTTCACAAGGCATTCGACTCATTCATACAAACCACATCCCGAACAAAGGTCTCTATCCCTTTCAATTATGGATTGTCAGAAAAACTGAAACGCATCCATCAACGGTATGAATTGCGGATCTTACCAGTTGGCAAAATTCAACAGGCCATTGTTCGTGTAAAAGAAAACCCAACAAACACCAAACAGAACAATGTTATGTATGAAATGAAGTGTAAAAATGTTAACTGTGAAGAAATTTACATTGGGGGAGACACAACAGCCACTACATTTACACCTTTCCCAACATACAAGACCGGACTGTAACGAAAATGATTCTGTTGTGCTTTCACACCCCTGTCAGAGTGGCCATGATATAAAGAAAACAAATGTTTCTATTATAGGCCAGAAGAGCGACTACTATGAGTGAGGGGTGTGAAGGAAGACATATGGGTAAAAGCTAGAAGCCACTGACTAAGCAGGAATGTTGCCCTGTACTTTAGGCTTTCATACACATGGAACAAAAACATAAAAAAATCTAAGCAATAGACGGAAACATTAAACTGGTTCCCACCTGAAACTCTACACCATGTTTTATAGGCTTATGTCCTTGTTATGATTTTTACTCACTGATTGTTAGAACACATCCATACATACTCTGTACTTTAATCTCATTCTCTGTTGAGGACACTTTGGTTTGTGTCGCAACGTAAGTAATTGTTTAAATATATATCAGGTTGACCAGATTCAGTGTCTTTGTTTAATGTACTCCAACTGAATGGCTCAGAGTATTAATTCCTAAACTACGAAAGTATATAGAGTATGGAATTAGGACAGAATCGTGGAAATTTCAGTAATTAGCAGATTTCAGTGATGTTGGAAAGTCGTGAGGAATTTTCAAGGCGAATGGATAAAAACAATATGTGGCGATACGGCAGTATGGTACTCATCAGTCCACCATATACAGACTGCTTGACCACTACCAGCAGACAAACACAGTTAATGGATGTCCTCGGAATGGACGACCTCGTGTGACGTCAAACCGTCAAACCCACTTCATTGTCAATTCCCATTATCGGAATAGGTTCATACAAGCAGCCACTACAGTTCGAAACACAGTTGGAACAACGAACCCAGCCATCAGCAACAATACTGTACGTTGCCGACTCAACGACGCAGGTTTTCTTTCCACCTTATGTTGGTTCATGTTTGAATCCTTAACTGGGCCGCAGGTTATCGGAACTGGGCAATGGCAGAATGTCGTCTTTTCGGATAAAAGTCGATTTTGCATCGACGCAGTGGACGACCGAGTGAGAGTATGGCGACGCAGAGGTGAAAGGTTCAGTGATCCATGTGTATTGGAGAATTACCGTTGGAGAGGGCCTTCCGTCATGCTTTGGGGGCAATCAGCAGGGGACATCACTTTCCGTCTGTGGTCTTCCAAAACAATGGACAGGCACGTGGTAGAGGCGTCACGGCGCAGCGCGCTACGCCGATAAAGTGTTGAGGCCTGTAGTCGTTCCATTTTCTGCTTGAAGACATAACCTTGTTCTACAACAAGATAATGCAAGAGCACATACTGGAAGATTAACACAGACATTTCTACTGACCAACGGCATCCAAACGATGGATTGGCCAGCTTTAAGTCCGGATTTAAATCCTGTCGAGTTACCTTGCAACATTGATACATTGATAGCGTCATTGATACTTAAAATAACATTCCTCGGACGTTCATCCGAAGTCTCTTCAACAGTATGGGTAGAAGATCTGCTGCTGTTGTTGACGCTAATGGGGCCACACTCGTTACTGACGTTAATTTTTTATTCCATCAGAAAAACAATTCCCAAAAAGCGTGACTGTTGATCCGAATTAAATGAGTTCCCCCATTTCCATTCATTCGGAAGATTCAGCACAATGTGAGCTTTTAACTGAGCTATTGTCTTGTGTAAGAAAAATATGTTTTAATAAAGTCAACCGGCTTTTACTCATTTGCAGTTTGTACTATTTCTCCCATTCGCGTTTCTTTTGGAATTCAGTGTATATAGATTTTGACAATATTATATCAGATTAACAGTAAGGAATAAAGGGTAAGTTCACCCTAATGCTGTTCTATTCTTGAGTACGGCGTAAAAGACAGATGAAATAAACAAATAATGTTGTTGTAGCATATCTTTTGTTATCCGTTAGTAACTTTCGGCCTTATAACAGGAATAGCATTAGGATATTAGAATGGCATGAGGAAGGTACGCGTTATCCTCTCTCTGGCTTCCCCACAAGGTGCACGATCAAATGCAAAGACAACGCATGACTGTGGTAATTGTGTGTGGTCTCCATACACTTTTTAGAACGTATTAATATTATCCTTAAAACATGAGGGACGATGCTGTATGACATTATCTGATTGTCATATTCTGACGTTAGCATGGTCCAACGTCCTTAATGCTGACAAATAATGCTATGTCAAGGAATCCATATAGTTCAACACCTTCATACCACGTACATGATAAAGGAAAAGACCTCTAAAAGTAGGTATCATCTAATGGACCATTTCAAACTAAGAAAAGAAAGATTTTTAGTTTTTTTTAAATTTTTTTTTGTGGCGAGGTAATGACGTATTATAAGAGTTTAGGAACCCTGACGTCACAGAAAGATTTTCCAATTCTAATCACGACACTGAATGTCGGAATAACTACCTTTATTGAAAGATTACAGAAATAACGTCCTCAAATATTTGTTCCTTCAGGAAAAAAGGTGAAGTGACGTCAGAGTTCGTAAACACTGTCAGTATAACTGGATGTTACCTGTGAGAGAGTGACGGTAGACTGTGTTAACGTTGTGAGTGGGTGCTTTTTTATAATACTGGATGCCGCCTGTGAGAGAGTGATGGTAAACTGTGTTAACATTGTGAGTGAGTGCTTTTTTATAATACTGGATGCCGCTTGTGAGAGAGTGATGGTAAACTGTGTTAACATTGTGAGTGAGTGCTTTTTTTATAATACTGGATGCCGCCTGTGAGAGAGTGATGGTAAATTGTGTTAGCATTGTGAGTAAGTGATTTTTTATAATACTGGATGCCGCCTGTGAGAGAGTGATGGTAAATTGTGTTAGCAATGTGAGTAAGTGATTTTTTATAATACTGGATGCGGCCTGTGAGAGAGTGATGGTAAATTGTGTTAGCATTGTGAGTAAGTGATTTTTTATAATACTGGATGCGGCCTGTGAGAGACTGATGGTAAATTGTGTTAACATTGTGAGTGTTTGATAGAATACTGGGTGTTACCTGTGAGAAAGTAACGGTAAACTATGTTAACATTGTGAGTGAGTGATTTATAAAATACTGGATGCCGCCTGTGAGAGAGTAACGGTAAACTATGTTAAGATTGTCAGTGAGTGATTTATAAAATACTGGATGCCGCCTGTGAGAGAGTAACGGTAAACTATGTTAAGATTGTCAGTGAGTGATTTATAAAATACTGGATGCAGCCTGTGAGAGAGTAACGGTAAACTATGTTAACATTGTGAGTGTTTGATACAATAGAGTAACGGTAAACTATGTTAAGATTGTCAGTGAGTGATTTATAAAATACTGGATGCCGCCTGTGAGAGAGTAACGGTAAACTATGTTAACATTGTGAGTGAGTGATTTATAAAATACCGGATGCCGCCTGTGAGAGAGTAACGGTAAACTATGTTAAGATTGTCAGTGAGTGATTTATAAAATATTGGATGCAGCCTGTGAGAGAGTAACGGTAAACTATGTTAAGATTGTCAGTGAGTGATTTATAAAATACTGGATGCAGTTTGTGAGAGAGTAACGGTAAACTATGTTAAGATTGTGAGTGAGTGATTTATAAAATACTGGATGCAGCCTGTGAGAGAGTAACGGTAAACTATGTTAAGATTGTCAGTGAGTGATTTATAAAATACTGGATGCCGCCTGTGAGAGAGTAACGGTAAACTATGTTAAGATTGTCAGTGAGTGATTTATAAAATACTGGATGCCGCCTGTGAGAGAGTAACGGTAAACTATGTTAAGATTGTCAGTGAGTGATTTATAAAATACTGGATGCCGCCTGTGAGAGAGTAACGGTAAACTATGTTAAGATTGTGAGTGAGTGATTTATAAAATACTGGATGCAGCCTGTGAGAGAGTAACGGTAAACTATGTTAACATTGTCAGTGAGTGATTTATAAAATACTGGATGCCGCCTGTGAGAGAGTAACGGTAAACTATGTTAAGATTGTCAGTGAGTGATTTATAAAATACTGGATGCAGCCTGTGAGAGAGTAACGGTAAACTATGTTAAGATTGTCAGTGAGTGATTTATAAAATACTGGATGCATCCTGTGAGAGAGTAACGGTAAACTATGTTAAGACTGTGAGTGAGTGATTTATAAAACACTGGATGCTGCCTGAGAGTGAAGATCAGGAAAAAAGGTAATGTGACGTCAGAGTTCGTAAAGACTGTCAGTATGGCTCTTAAAGCCCACAACAGAATTCAGACATTTAAATGCCTTTCAACAATCTTCGAAAAGTCCCCCTCCCCCCCCCCCCCACCACAAAAACAATAAAATAAATGAAATGATTATATGCATAGTTTTCAGTTGCCTTACTGATAAACCTTACTTCATATTTTTGCTTTCTTTTACTTTAACGTTGGTCTGGCACAGCTGGTTGGCCAAAATGTTTTCAAAATGCCTGGTGTAAACCTTTCAGCTTACATCCGAATATATTGGATATTATATTATTATTGGATACTATAACAAGCTAGCACCATATTCCAGCCAGTAGTGAACTGACAAACCGAGTAACGAAATACACCCCCTCCCAGGTCAGAAGTATTGTCTTCATCAACACGAGACCGCCAGTCATTTCAAGGGCCTGTAAGTATTATACATTGGAATTTCAGTTGTCTTTGGGGAGGGGACAACTGCACCCGTGTCAGGACAAGATTGCAGGTCAAGTTTTGATATTCTGCTATGGCCAATCCTATCTGAGGTAGTGATTTGTGGACTGCACCGAGTACCGGTATTCAAAAAGCTATATCATACCGGTTTTCATATGACGAACATGAACTGTGATTTGGACAGTACAATGAAAATGTCCTGATATAGCATGCTGAATACTATGGGGGTTTTATACCTATGTGCTAGAGTGTTTACCTGACCTACTATCACCACTACACATGCAGTTATTTAAAGGAGAAGAAAATTTAAATATGAATCAAATACCATTCAAAAGAGTATGCTTTTCCTCGCAGGTGCATGCTATAAAAATTCTAATATGTACCTCAAGTTGATAAATAAAGTCAGCGCCAAAATCCGCTGTGGGCGACTCCATTTTGCCTGAGAACTAGCCCTGAAGTCTTGACGATCGGGAAAGCGGAATGTTGGTCGTAGGTTCAGAGTTTACGCGAACAAGCCGGCAGTTTTAACGACTCTCAATTTCTGAGAGGCAACACCCCCCCAGCATAAATTACAGGGTGTTAAAGATGGAGGACACGATGGACTCAGCAATTTATGCCAGCTTTGCCGTTTTCAGGCTTTACGTGTATGGCGAGGAAAAATGGTAAAATTATGCAGCAGGCACCACCAGATAGAAAAAATGTGCTCCTTGTAGACTATAGTGTCATGTTTTTAAGTTTTCTTCTACTGTAATATTACATTTATAAACTGTCATGATATTACAATTATTTACCATGTATCTTTATTACTGTTTTCTTGGGGCTCAGTTTGCCTTGAGTACATCCTGTTGTCATTTCCACTGAGAAAAGGTCTTGTGTGTGCTATTACATGGAAATTACAGAAAGCTGGCCAAGGAATTCAACGGCTGGAATGACTCATGTTAGCAACTCATAGCTGCAGGTTTGTCAAAACACACAACATTGGCGCTGTGATACATTAAAAGGTCTTAGTACGATAAGGCCGCGTTCCCGAATGTTTTGCCGAAGTAAATTGGCGTGAATTTCAAGATAGCATGCGACAGTCACAAGTTACGAAATTGTTACGATCAATGACGTCATGTTTAATGCGAATACATGAGAAGCTTTTACGAATACACACGAATCATTACGAGCTTGTGTCTAGTTACGAAAATGTTTAGCCTTTTGAAATTGTCACCGACATAAAAATATAGAACACGAATTCATAAGGAACGCTCAGGAACCAATACAAAAGACCACGAATGCAAACACAATGTCAATTCGTAACTATTCGGCTAAAATCGTCTAACTGGGAATGGAGCCGTGGGATTGCAACTCTTCACAAATTTAATCACATAACTAACAAGATTACAACGCAGTTTCTATCAACATGCACAAATATAACAAAGACCTGTCAATGGTAGTATTCTTACAATAATTTTTGAAAACGTTGATTTCACAACTATTTTTGGTGTACAAAAACATAAAAACAACAGATAGTCAACAGAAAGCATGAAAAACAGACATTTATTACTAATTCGGTTAAACATTTTTTGCTCATTATAACCGTGTGAAATAGTTGAACTTAATACATTTGAACCAAAGTGATTGAAACTTTACTATGGCAATGTTTCATAGAACACGACTATACACAAGACGTCTCTAAATCTAAAAGATCACAAAAAATGATTTAAATTCTTCATTTACAGAACTTTTCACATCACATCAAAATACCAGTTCGTCAGATATATAGCTCACAATGATGGCTATCATCCAAGTGCCGCTTGACACTGTCATGCTGATGGACACAGCTGCGTTTGTCCCAAGGCGGATCAGTCGAAGAGTATACTGCCGCTGATTTTCGTAACGTGTATCAATCAGTATGGTAGGACCATCCATGACCTCTAGCTTAGTATTCGGTGGCATAAGGAACTCCTTTTCGCCAGGATAATCTGAATAGCTCTCAATGCAGTACCCACTGGCGTCTTCAATTTTGTACAGTGTTGTGATGCTTCCTCTGTCTGGAACTGAATCCTTATCGGCAGACGTGCTGCTAAAGGCTGGCCAGATAATATCCTCACCCAGGATGTGATTAAGCGATCCTTTCACTACGCGCCACGCCGTGCCTCCATTCGGTTGACACTTGCCAATTTTCTGCAGAGCGGACATAAGCAGATTGACATAATCACTAAATTCTCCTGCTCCCTGCTTTTCTTTTAGTTTAGTGTTCAGTGCATATACAAAGTCATTTTCTAAAGTGTAGAAGAAAACGGCTTTCTGCTGGTCAGGATTTAAACCGGCTTTGTTAGGCTGTTGTAGAGCTTCTTGTTCTGCGGTGTTTGCCCCGTCTAAAATTTTTTCATAATCATTACGACCAGCTAGCTTTTTGATGGTTTTCATAAACTTGGACTCTTCTCTTCGGAAACGTGAATGCTCCTTCACATCATGCTCTGTGTTCAAGGGCGACTCGATCTTTGCAGGTCCTCCCTGCACCCAAGTGAGCGTAGTCATCATCAGAGTAATCGTCAGGATCATCTTCATGGTGGCGAGTGTTGAACAAATCCCCAAACCTGTAAATACATCAGTGAATAAGAAAATAAATGGAAAAAAATTTGCAGACCACGATAACATCACTTGGGACTGATTTTTATGATTAATGGAATATCTGGAGTTGAGCTGAGGGAACTGTATGCTACCTGTGTTTGCCCTGTGCCCAAAAGAGCTGGCGAAAATTGTGAGCTAGATATGGTACCTTTATCTAATTAATGCATTAAACAGGTATCTCAGTAACACCTCACAAAATTAATTCCCTTGAGGTCAGTTAGACATGCACGCGAAGCGCTCTGTAGTTATGTAAAATGTGTGAAAATGACTATCGCGAGTTTTGAAGTTTGACAGATTACGTTCAAATTGAAATACTTCACCTAATTACAAAGACTGGAATCTGTTTAAACATATAATTACCGGAAGCGTCACAGATATACTGCCCTGGCCAACCTACGAAGAAAAGCAGGACTGAATGGGTTTATACCGTGGGAATTTTTATCACAAGATTCAAGTTTGGAGATGGATTTTTGTTACACACTGCCGCATAAACGTAAACCGTGTGGTCGACAACGGTCCCATACCTGACAATGATAGCACCTGCCACACTTCAGGTTCTACATGACGATGAATTTGACGCCTGTACATGCATGTCCAGCCACTATGTAACTTCTGACTATGCCGCTACTGGAAACATAGACCGTCACCTACTTCGGTGATAACATTTCTTGTAAAGCCCACTTTTCATCCTTAAACAAGCTCACACACACACGCCACAGTCAAATGTGCCTATTGCCTTTTAGATCCAGAATGACGTTTGAGTAAATTGACTCATTTGCAAACTAAACAAAAGGACTTTCAAACATGAAAAAAATTAATTTCTCTCAGTTGATGGACTAATTAGAGAGAAATGACGTTCTCGTAGGAGGCGCCTTTTGGAGCGCTTGGTTTGATTTTTACACCAGCTCTGTGCAGGTGTGATGTATAAATGCGGGGCCCCAAGTCTAACACACTGGATAGTGGCTGCCAACCATAGCTTTGTAGTGTAAACGTTACAGCACAAAGAAAGAAATTTCGTCAGATGGATTCTAAGACGAGGGGCTGACAGATCCCACCGACGAACGTAATTGGTCAATCCTCCAAGACCTCTGCGAAAAAGCTGCCACAACAAAAGTGGAGAGTCGTTGTCAAGTGGGCGAGCACTTCGAACTAGACAAATCTGTGCCCCGTTCATTTTACTAAGGTCGCTATAGAGCGCATGGTTTAGCACGGGTGAGCAGCTTGGCCTGCACATGTACATCCACTGTACTGCAGGATATGTTCAGGTATATTGAAAATGGTTTGATGTCAGCCTGTTTTTGGAGTATTACGAAGGTGTCATCCACATAGTTTTAAACTGATTCAAATAGCCAGTTTGGGATTTTGGTAGAATGTGTTTTCATGCATGTTATATATGAATATATCTGCTAAGCTGGGCGCTTGTGGAAAGTCTACAGAGACACCGTTTGTTTGCTCTCTGTATATTTGCTATTTAATTTAATATGGTGATGCACAATGCAAATTTTAGAGCTGTGTTGACTGGTCCGTGGTTCGGGTAGTGGAAAATACCCGAACTTTGTTCAAAATGATGACAACAGTTTAATTTACCGGTATGTTTCAATATTGAAGAAACATCAAAACTAAACAGCAATAAATAGCAAAGCGACCAGGCCCTGGAACTCTTAGGCCGTGATCAGAATCTAGTTTATATAAGAATTCAGTATGAAAGACTGCAGCATAGAAAGTAAAACCGTGAAAGCACGGTTCCAGATATATCACAGATATGTCGAATATTTTAACTGTTTATGTAATTGCTTATGAAGTAGGAACATACCGGCTAAATACAGCAAAGGTTGTGTATATATGTGTATTTTCTACTGTAGAGTTCTCAATTTGGAGGCGTTCTTTACAGGTTTTAGGCATCTGTACGGCCATCGAAATTGATTCCTCGGGTCAATAATGGCAAGAAGAATTTCCCAAATACTGTTTAACATCAACCACCAAAGAACTAACAAAGTATGACGTAATAAATTAGGCAGGTTCATGGAAAGAATGGCAGTCAGCAGTTTCAAGGATGATGGAAAGACGTATGGAATGTTCTCAGCGAATGAATTACATCAGTATCCAAATCGTGTTTCATGCTATGATGTCGTTAATCAAATATGTATCTGTCAATAAGTCTGTCAGTAGCCTGCGGATGGTCGTGGGTTTCTTCCGGGCTCTGCCCTCACCATAATGCTGGCCGCCATCGTATAAGTGAAATATTCTTGAGCACGGCGTAAAACACCAATCAAATAAATAAATATACAGTTTTAGTGTATGAGAAAGAAGGAGATTACTCTGTAATAATTTCTCCATGTAGCTGCGTAGGAGAACAAGTAGAGGTCAACCAAAAAGGGGAGAGTGCGGTGGGGAGGTGAATAAGAATGCTTATATCCAGAGCGGCATGCACATAGATGTTATTTATGAGAAATTAGGCATCACATGAATAGTAACCCGTGTATATAGCAGAAATGATGAACGGTTTGTTGCCTTCAGAATTAATATGGTGGCGACCGGTTTTATTAAATAATTAATGATCGAATTCTATGAACTCAATCACTTTAAGGAATAGTAGTACAGATAGTAGAGAAATCCCAACTGGAAACGTCTTTGTATTTGTATTTGAGCATCTATATATAGGTGTTCAGTGAGATGTTTTTACTTTAAACACTCCACATCAAGCTGACGCCTGAATATTTTGCAGTTGCGCAACAGTACTTTCTGCAGCGTTTATCTCCTCTATAAGTTACAAGGACTGAAGGACTGGATTTGAACATTTTGTGCATAGTCTTCACGTGCCGAAAGCATAAATTTGTTATCAGGTCCCATATTTATGTTCCCGGGCTCTCTAAAATTTCGTGATTTTTTACAATATTACGACATGATTACATGGATGATGAGTGTGACGATTCGCAGCTGTATTTACCACAAGTGTATTCAGACATCTCCAAATCCTTAACTGCTTTTGCGATGAAAATCAAACAGTCCCTGCACTGTGTCTCCTCTTGCCTTATCCGTGTTGTATCACTGTCGTCTGTACAACAACACACCAAGTGTTGTCTGCACGTCAGGAGATCTACTGTCGCAATCTCCACTCTTAGAGAAATATTCAGTAAGAGCCCTTTTAGAATCGAAATCCAGCTTCAGTTCCTGGAAGAATTACTCATCGTTGCTTGACATACTTATGTAACTGTGCTGTGTGAGTGTTTTCAGTGTATCCAGCTTCAGTTCCTGGAAGAATTACTTATCGTTGCTTGACATACTTATGTCACTGTGCTATGTGAGTGTTTTCAGTGTACCTGACCTGACCTGTTATCACCGCCTCACTTGCTGTTATATCATTGGTTTATAAGCTGTCGTGAAATGACGTTTATTGCTCTTTTATTCGAGCTCAGTTTGCCTTGATGTGATTTTAACTGAGAAAAGGTCTTCTGGGGATTATTACACGGAAATTACAGAAAAGTGGCCAAGGAGACCAAGCGCTGGGGAGACTTAAGGTGAAGGTTTACCAAAATACACAATGAGATTGACGTACAAATACACCAAAGTCGTGGGACTGCAACTCTGCTAACTCTTACTATCACACAACCAACAAGATTACAACGCAGTTTCCATCAACTCACACAAGGATCACCAAACATCTGCCTATGGCATGAATTCTTCCAATCATTTTTTAAAATTAATGTCACCACTGTTTTTGGTGTGTAAAAATATAACAGCAGCTTGGTAGAATAAAACATGAAAAACACAACTGTACGTCTAATTCGGTTAAAGATTTCTGCGCCCATCATAAGAATTCATAAAACACAACTATACCGTCTCTCTAAATCTAAAAATAGCATTAATCCTGTATCTAGAGGATGTTTCACGTAGCATCAAAATACGTTCGTCAAAAAAAAAAAAACAGTTATGTAGCTCACAATAATGGCTATCATCCAAGTGCCGCTTGACACTGTCATGCTCCTCTACTGATGGGGTTATTGACGGTTCCATTTCGTCACATACTTCGGTGATGGCATTTCTGATTGTAAAGCACACTTTTCGTGTATAACCAAGCTCTGGCAAACACTAAAGTCAAATATTCCTGTTTGTATTAAGATCTAGAATCAGGTCTAGGTAAACTGACTAACTTGGAAGCTGAAGAAAATTTTCAAATCGTAGAAAACAAGTGATATTGTTTAGAACTATCTACGTAGAGAGCGGGTTTCATATATCTGTCGCGTTGCCGAGCCACATAACGGAAAAGTTAAAATCACGTTGTAAAAATATGCTTTGAAAGAGGAAAGAAAGACAGTTTAGGGACAAATTCTGTTTTATTAATCGTCTTCCATGCTCCGTGACTGAAACCAAAATCAAGTCCGTCATGGGCTGTCCATGGGTTCTAACCATGGCGTTATAATGTAATCGTCATGGCGCCAAGAGAGATGAAAACTGAACGCAGACAGGTTCTAAGGCCAGAAATTTACATTCCATCCATTTTTGCACAGGCGAATGCAATTAGTCAAATGTTGAATCCTTCTCGTAAAAGTAGGCATGATAGGACAAAGGTGGTCGTCAAATGGGCGGGTACTTCTTACTAAACAATTCTTGACCCCATGCATGTCACTGATGTGAGGTTTGTCGCTACAGAGCGCAGTGGTTAGCATAGGGGAGGAGCGTAGCTTATACATGTATATCCACCATACAGAAGGATCTCATAATGTATGCTATTAATGGTTTGATGTCAGGCACGAAGGTGTCACTCAAGTATTTTAAAACTGAATCTAATAGCCAGTTTTGATTATTGGTTGTATATGTTTTTCACGCATGCTATTCATGAATGTGTGGGCAAGGCTGAGTGGTAGTGGAGGGGCCATATTAAATACGTATGGTTGTTCAAAGTATTAGTAATTGAATTTGAATGTGGTGTTTCACAATGCCAATTTTAGAGCTTTTGGAGTGGTTTGCGGTTCAGGTAGTGGAAAAGTGAATCTGCATGAGATCTAATTGGGTTAAAAATAAAGTCAATGGTTTCATTTGCTGGAATGTTTGAATTTACATTAAAATACATCAAAACTAGCTAAATGAAAACCATATAAATAGTAATAAATAGTAACAAAGGGATCAGGCTGTGGAAACTTGGTATAGATAGGGATACAACATAAAAGACTACAGCGTGGAAATCTATGCGTGGAAAAAGACATTCGTATACCAGCTGTAAGACGGACGTTCCAAAATATAAAACAAGAGCAGCGTCTACAGAGTGATATTATGCAAACTGTCCCAAGTATCCGGTGAAAATATAGTCTCCTTTATCTCCGGGTTTTAATTTAACTTTCATGTAAATGCTTATAATATAGCGGCATACAACCCCCTGAAAAGCAGAATGCACTGTAAGAACAAACTGGGTATTTTTGCAGTAAACTTTGTTCTAAGTTGGACTTACAAAAAGTATATGAACAGCTCTCTTCTCACTAAATGCACAGCCTGTTGCTTAGTTACATAAGCAAAGTGCAGTAAGACAACAGTATCGTGTCATGTTTCTTCACAAAGTCTTGCAAACACTAGTCAGATATATACTTATATTATGTGTACACACTGAGCGTACGTCATTGGATGCCAGTATCATAAATCTACATCAGTTAGAGCTACTGTTAGGATTTACAGCACTTCTCGTAAGATACAGTACTGTGTAGCAGTACCCAGACATATTTATCGTGTTGAATTACGCCACCAGTTGGACAAACAGTTGCAATCGAAGTGAAACTGAGATACTAGTATGGTACAAGATTTGAATACTGATTTCAATCCTTCGCCTAGAACATACCTTGTGTCTTTCCAACACCATTAAAGGCTACTACTCTGTGCATGATTCCGTCGTAATTTCGTCCCATTATATATTTTCTTAGTTTTTGATGGTTTTTGCTCAGCATCGTTTTAGAAATTGGCCTTGTGCAGGCTTGTGGACAACTAGTATACGAATGTTTGGACGCATACATTCTTTACATTGGACCTCTCACAAGCTTCACAAGCGAAGATTAGTATTTTTCACAGTATTAAAGTTACCAGTTATGACATGATTGCATGGATGGTAAGTTGTATCTACCAGAAGTGTGTTCAGATATCTCAAAATCCATAGCTGATTTCGCGTAACTGAAGAACTCGTGTTATTGAATTTTCAGTAAAACTAAGACAAACAGTTTGAGCAGCATATTAACTTGTTATTTAAACAATTAAGACGCTATAACTGATTAAAAGTCAGTTTACTTGGGAAGGCCTGCCAGCAACCCGCGGAAGGGTTTTCCCCTTCCTCGACGCGATTCTTCCACCATAACGCTGGCCGCCGTCGTATAAGTGAAATATTCTTGAGTACGGCGTAAAACACCAATCAAATAAATAAATAAATAAAAGGCAGTTCCCAGAGAGAGTGGAGTATAAGTCTGATGGGCCTTTGTTAATCGTGAAAATATCTACACTGGTAATGTTGTACCATCTACAAACAATATTCTGTTGGATATTTGAATTAACATAACAATAATGTATGTTCAGGCGACCATCTTGTTACACGTGTACACCATTCTTGAAGGAGCATACCATGTACGCAGGTCAATCAAAACATCCTATTCTCTCCATCTGATCTTACCTCTCTTATATTACTGTCGTCCTGCTCGCCGGCAAATCTTCAGTCGTCTGCACGTCAGGGCTTCTTCTGCCGCACAGGTCACTGCTAGAGGTGTCCTCAGTAAAAAACACCCTATAAATCTAAATTTGCCATCAGTTCCTGGAAATTACTGGTTGCTGGACTGTTGATCCTTGGCATACTTATGTTTACATGATCAACCTGGTCGCAGATCCGGGTTGGAGTCACCTTACTGTCAAAACATACACATTTATCTGCATGAGTGTTGGCAAATTTATATCATCTCGAAGTTCAGGAGTAGCTTTTCCATGAATCAACTGATAAAACAATCTTTATGTGTACCGATAATCTTACAGTTTGTCGCAGAAAATCTTACAGTTTGTCCCAGAAAATCTTACAGTTTGTCGCAGAAATCTTACAATATGTACAGAAAATCTTACAGTGTGTAGCAGAAAATCTTACAATATGTACAGAAAATCTTACAGTGTGTAGCAGAAAATCTTACAATATGCACAGAAAATCTTACAGTGTGTAGCAGAAAATCTTACAATATGTACAGAAAATCTTACAGTGTGTAGCAGAAAATCTTACAATATGCACAGAAAATAATCGAGAAAAGTGTGGTGAAATCTAACAACGCACTGCGCAGTCCAAGTTTTGTAAACTATTAAAGATACTTTGAAAACGATCTCACCAGTTGCTGGAGCCTTAGAATATAGGATATGTCTATATAACACACCAAAGTTAAGATTTCCGTGGCTCAGCATGATCTTGTTAAGGCTTAATTCGGACACATGAGTGCATGGCTCTTCTCTTCCCACCACAGCCAGTGTGAGTCTCGAAGTGGCTAT
Organism: Liolophura sinensis; assembly: GCF_032854445.1. Lineage (NCBI taxonomy): Eukaryota > Metazoa > Mollusca > Polyplacophora > Chitonida > Chitonidae > Liolophura > Liolophura sinensis. The sequence goes on along the minus strand of NC_088300.1, from coordinate 6,012,945 downwards.
ATCTAATACACTAACTGACATGATCGAAGCGGTTTTTAATGCTTAGGTGGATAGAATTTCAAACAGTAAGCCCCCAAATCTTGAAAATACTGATCTGAATAACTCAAACATGTTCCCCTTCATACGAAATGTTTATTAATCACAAAATCTTGAATATGATACGTACATAATTACTGTAAATGTGTAAATGAAGAATGACATAAAGTAGTAGGTACTTAAGAATAAGTAGCTTCATTTTGGCAAGTTAGAGCGAACCCGTGGGCTCTTTAGACAACTGGCGTCTACGTGCGTGCACCTTCGTACCTGTCCCGATAATCTACCTGACGCTCTCGAACAGGGCTGCTCCACGCAAACCTGTTAACCTGGAGTGGGGACAAACACAAAATCTAAACCGACAGAAACCGATGTCAGAATACTTCTGCTTGTCCCTGCATGAATTTGTCCTAATTTGTTGCTTTATACGCCTTGGTGGTTTGTGTTAAATGTTGTTTGACCCGAAACATCCATTATGACTGATGGCTCGTATTAGTCTCTTTGGACGACAAGAAATAGAAGCGTTTTGTTTCACTAAAATAAATAATCTGTTGATTTTAACAGAAAGTCTGCTGTCTGAGTGAATGAATTCTGTTATTGCAGAAGTTTGTTCTGTTAAAAATAACACACACATCCCATTAATTCAACATAAAGATTATATTGGTCTTACCGGATATTATGTTGAATATGACAGAATATTGTGATTAAATAGCAGAATAAATTCTCGCATCACTCAGTAAACTTTCTGTTAAAATTAACAGATTATTTTTTTAGTGTACCACTTTAAACAGGTTATGTAGACAACTGGTCCTCTGTTTAACAACATACAAAACGCCCTGGCGTTAAGTTAAATAAACTTCAACCCGTTCTCAGTACTTTTTGTGTTACCATAAATGTACACATTATACATAGACCACAGCACCATCCTTCAGTTCCAAGTTTAACTGCGGAATAAAAAATACTGCTTGGCAAGTTTTGACTGAAATATTCATTCATTATAGCCTGCCATATTTTATTTGAAATAGCAGTTTTATTTATATTGCTTCAAATGAGAATAGTTCAAGGTTTGCGCCTTGATAATGTAATGCATTTAATATTTGCTTAAAATTCTGCACAGTGCAGGGGCAAACAGCACAACGTCAATATCCTTAGAAACACAAATTATAACACAGCCTGGCAAGGAGGAGCTCGAGAGACAGGCAAAGGAGAGCTCGCCACATCACACTTTCATCCATATCCAGTCTCGTGGTATGCAGGAAAGCAGGAATGAAATACGTGCTGTCAGATTAGTCAAAAGTACAGTGACCTATTTGCACTTACGCGGCGCTTTACCAGTGTCGACCACAACGAAGCCAACAATGTATACAAAATTTATATCTTTAGCTTTCGCAATTTCCAGTATAATACTCATAATTTTTATTTGTGCAGGGTAAACTTTTTACCTTTGGTGGAATTACAATTCACTGTACTTAGCACCATTTTTATTTTCCATAAATTTTACCTTAAAATGCTAACAAACTGTTTAGAAGGGCCAGGACTTTATTTTCGCAAATTATAATATATTTATTTATTTGATTGGTGTTTTACACCGTACTCAAGAAAATTTCACTTATACGACGGTGGCCAGCATTATGGTGGGAGGAAACCGAGCAAAGCCCGGGGAAAACCCACGACCATCCGCAGGTTGCTATTTATGTGTCAGTGTTTCCTACAAATGTATATCTTTTTAAGGCCACAAAAATGTGTAATTTTTTGTGTGGCAAATGATTAAACACGTAACAGTTTGAAGTTATTTTGTCTGTAAAGTATAGTTTTATATTTTTAGTAAGTATATACTCATTACTTTGAGCGGAAAAAAGCAAATATAAAAAATTATTAAATTATTAAAAATAGATCTATGCAGTATATACGTATATATGTATATTTATATATTATACCTATAAATGTTTGAAAAGTGTGCCCTGCAGTGACTAGGAACGGCACTGTACACAAATGCAGCCTTTAAATTTTATTTTGAAAAGTAGGTATTTTTCCAAAAGAGCTAAATTGTTTCGTTTTATACCGTCAAGGCGTTGAGTTGTTTATTTATTTATTTTTTTGATTGGTGTTTTACGCCGTATTCAAGAATATTTTGCTTACACGACGGTGGACAGGGAGGAAAGTGGGGTAGAGACCGGGGAAACCTACGACCATGCGCAGGTTTTCACGGCGTTGTCGTGTGTATAGTATGCCTACCTTAGTCTGCGTATGAAACACTGAATTATTAAATAGTGCTTTTATTTCTGGTGCATTTGCATGTCTACCAAGTAGCATCCAAGTAGTATGTGCGGGACAGTCCTGCCCGAGGCTCATGGGTTGTGTTTTTTTTACGTTACCCACATATCAGGAAAAACAGGCCTTTTAGGTTACACATGCGAACTTCGTGCAAGTAGGTCCAAAGTTTGCCTGCGAACTGAAGACTGCTGGGTCACTGACTGGATACCACTGCCACACAGATGTCATAGGTTGTCGATACACTATACATTTCTGAACTGTTACTTTGCACCTAGATAAAAAATATCTAAATATATGTTTGTTTTGATCTAATAACAACCTTTTGCCCAAGACTACCAAACTCTCTTGACGTCACCAAGCTGACAATGCTGTAACATTACTTCCAGCAAAAACAGCTCAGGAAACCTTTTAATCATACATGGTTGATGTGCTGCATGTGGTGGTTTGGCATGGCGCCATGCGAATATTAGGGGACAAATTTACTACAAAAACATGTGACCTTTAGATCACGAAGTCAGCAGTTGTATGGTGACCATTATACCGAGATTAACGACCCTGCATGACTGAACGGACCAAGGTGAAGGACGAGGTGCGGGGCTTTCGGCCGCCAGGCTTAAATTCAACATTGCTTGCAACAGACACAGTTTACGTCTTCTGCTCCAAGCCATACAACGATTGGATTGAATTTTCGCCTCTCTTATTTGTTTATTAATTGATTTCGTTATTGTCTAACTCCATACTGAAGAATTTTTCATTGATACCATAACGCGGGCAGTTTTATAGAGGAAACCAGAATGCCAGGAGTAAACCACTGACCGTTGGCAAGTTACTAAAACGCTTTCTGACATGTACTCACCACCGAATTTGAACCCCCCACCCGCGTGTTACATATAACGACTGAAAGGCAAGTGCCTCTATCCACTACATTTCGGCCTGCACCCCATCTTTTAGTGCATGGTTTCTCCTACATGAATGATCACCCAGACACCAGTATAATGTTTTAATTTTTTAACAATAACAAAATTCATGTCAGTCATCCACGGGATAAACGAATATCAAAGGGCACGCCTAGGTATTTCTTGAGTGCAGTAAATACATGAAAATAGTAGGCCTACTGAAGGCCTATAGTTCTACATTGTATATAATCTTTTCAAATGTGGCAACTTCATTTAGTATTTCATGATTGACGTAAAGGTGATAAATTAATTTCTAATGGCTTTTTTCGGCAAGCCTAAGTGTGGAACACTATCTTGACTGGAATTTTACATTTGTTTTCATCGAATCGTCATAGTTTATGCCAAAAATGTCTGAAGTAAGAGCTAGGTTGTCAGTAAACGTATTTTTATTCATTCTGACTCAAATTCATGTCTTTAAATTTCAACTCCATGAATACTTACCACACTTAATAACAAATTTAACATTTCAGGCCAAACTTTATAATGTCTGTCCCATACAGATTTAAGCCCTGTTCCCACTTAGAAGAACGTTACTAACGATTAAGAGACGAACACTCATGAACTAACCTTCACTAACATTCCTGAAAAAAAGCACCAGAATTTAGCCATCTTTACGAATGTAAAGAATCATTAAGAAATGTATACAACAAGTTTAAGAAAAACACGACATAGTGACGAATTAGATGGTAAATTCGATATAGTTCACACGAATCTGTTAAGAATATTCAAGACTAAAATATTTATTTATTTATTTATTTGATTGGTGTTTTACGGCATACTCAAGAATATTTCACTTATACGGCTAGCATTATGGTGGGAGGAAACCGGGTAAAAAGCCCGGGAGAAACGCAGAAGACTAAAATAAGACAGAATACGATTAATTTGCAACTGCTTGCAAGAATATGCGAATGCTTAAGAATCATAAATAATGTTTAAGACAACTTGAGACACAGTTAAGACACACTTTCGACATGAATTACGAAATTTGACAAGCAAAATTCCGAAAAACTTGAAACAAACAGGGATTTGGAATTATATGAAGGGGCTTGTTGAGCATTTTCCCCCTCATTTCCTTCTCCATCATGGACTCCGAAGACGATTATTGTCTCTGGGAAGAAGAGAATCTATTACGGGCAGCTGCCCATCTCCTAATGTGCCAAAAAAGAAAGTTGCCTGAAAAAAAGAAACCAGCAAAGAGGTGTGTTTGGGCTACTCCTTGGCTGCTGCGTACGTCAGATTATGGACGGTATGAACACTTATTGGCTGAATTGCATAGAGAAGACATCATTTGCTGCAAAAACTTCCTCCGTGTCATCCCTGACATGCGAAATTACCCCGTTACCACCGAAATGGTGAACGTCTAACACCCCACCTCCAAAAGTAAGGCACATTCATGAGAGTCCCTGGAACAATGCCTACGTCTTGGCATTACACGGGGTTACATAACAACTGGTGAGTGATATTAAAGCCTTCAATTTGGTTTCAGGGTTGTTCACAACACAATATGCCGTATAATTCCACAGACATGTGAGGTCATCATTACAGAGCTCCTGGAAGAAATTTTACCGTGTCCGAATACACCAGAGCAGTGGAAAGATGTTGCCAAACAATTCAGATGGAAACAAGTAGATGGAATTTTCATAGCACCATTGGTGCTTTAGATTGAAAACATGTTGCCATCCGTTGTCCATCCGATGGGGGATCATTCTACTACAAGCATAAGAATTCTATTGTCATATTAGGCCTTGCTGATGCCAACTGCAAACTTTTATGCGTTAACATTTGTGCCAATGGCAATTGCATTGATGGAGGTATCTTCAAAGAAAGTGATGTACATGAAGCTCTGGATTTTAGCATCAGTGCTCCAGAACCATTTCCAAATGATGACCAGCCATTGCCTTATGTAATTGTCAGAGATGATGCTTTTGCCTTACGCACCTGGTTAATGAGGCCCTACCCAAAGCGAGGTAATTATCAAGTTATTTCTATGTATTTAACTATTATTTGTTAAAATAAATATTTATTTAAATATTAATTGTAAAATTTTAAAATTTACTGATGTCTATTTAATTATTAATTCATTTTCATATGTTTAAGTATTATTTGTCAAAAAGGTATACATTATTAATGTTTATTTAATAAATAATTATTGTAGCATTAAACCGAGAAGTGTAAACGTATTTATAAATGCATGGTATTCAGTACAGCTTTAGATGTATGTTAACAACAATGAAATGGGAACCAAAGAGAGTCGAGTTCATTGTGATGGATTAAATTTTCTTTTGTCCTCTCTGAAATTTCCTTCTTATTGTACAGTTTTTTCTTGTATCTACTTTATGTTATTTTATCTTATTTTTAAAATTTATCTATTTTGTTATTTAGTTATTAAGTTATTTTTAGGTTATTTTCTTAATTTGGTTTTATTTTTTTTATTTTAATGTTTTCCATTTTAACTCTTAGTGTAGTTTTATTTCTTTACTTTAATATATTTCGCAAACAAATAAGTCCCCCTTGGGAATGTATTGCAATGCAGAGACAAGATTTAAAGTACAGTTTACAACCTTTAATATTAAAAGGTTTCTTTCTGAATTGTAATGCAAACTATTTTAACATATTTACAAGCATCTGCAATGATTACAAAGTCGTTTAACCAGATTCACATTCTTCCATTTGGCAAAACTATTAAGATTTAAGTTATTAAAAATGGGAAGATTTCAAGTGTTCATAATGGTAAGAGTTCATAATGGCAAGAGTTCATAATGACAAGTGTTCATAACTGCAAGTTTTCATAATGGCAAGACTTCAAGTGTTCATATAAATGTCAAGATTTCTTCCAAAAACTCTTGATGTTGCCTTGAAGCCAAATATTACAGTTTTTAAGTCATTTAAAAATTCTAATCAAGGGACATTTTCATTATATCGATTAAAGGGCTAAATGATGGTGTGTCTTTCCCTCCATGGGGTGAGAGTCTAGGGGCCCATTAAGGTGTAACTAGTTGATGGCTTACAGGGTTTTGCCTCCCATACTGGTTCTACTGCTACACAGGCTGCTCCTGTATCATAGGTTGGGGATAAACTTGAGTCTGAGCAAACATATCAGTTGGTAATCGATGCTGAAAGCCTTGTTGCTGTTGGTGGTGCTGTTGGTGGGAACGTGAGCTGTAGCGGTGAAACAAGATTCATTGCTGCCATGAAGAAGTCAAACCATAATTCCTCTGAAACTTTCTGTAGTTGGGTGGTCAAGTAACTGACACATTTCTGGACTTCCTAATGCGGGCTCTTGGATGAGACCATCTTACGAGCTTCCGCAACCTGGTTTGCACGGTCAGTTAACTGCAAAACATAAAGTGTTGCACAGTTAAGTACCTTTCATATAAAGTGTTGCACAGTTAAGTACCTTTCATATAAATGTGGATTATGGCTATCATTAAAGACATTTCCAAAAGACAAAGAAATATTATGCAGTGTTCACTAAATAATGGAAATTTTTGAATTAAATATTATGTGAAATTAGAATTTAAATACTAAAAATTAGAAAATAATGTCCAGCCATCAGTAAATGTTATGTTATAAATAGTTTTACTTAAAATCATTTTACACCCTTGTGGGCACTTATTTATCTTAAGTGTTAGTGTGGGAAGACCGTCCTCTGCTGTAGAGCCCAAGTTGGGCTTGCCCTTGCCCTTGCCCGATCCAGATCTAGGTAATTCCCAGTCCTGGTTGTCATTCTCTTGTTTGACAATGGTGACATCCTCATCACTGATAGTGACAGGCTTGGATGGGACCCGTAGCGGGTCGAATAGAGGTAGAATGTGTGGGTTGGGAGGTGGAACTGGCAGAGTTGACTGTTCTGAAGTCAGGGAAGTTGAAACGGGAACTGAAACGTTTATAATAACAGTAACACATTGCTTGTTGTTGTTGTTTGTTTTTTTTTTGTTTGTATGTTGCAGGTATCTGATCCTGTGTCCGCGGCACAAAATCAACAAGAAGGAAACATTTATTAATGATTTATTTATTTAATTTTATTCATTTAATAATTGATCAGTTATAGAAGCTACTGAAATTATCAGTAAATAATTATTAAAGTGTAAATAAATATGTACATACTGCTATAAAAATGATTGTAATTCCTTGTTTTGATTTCATGCAAGGCTGGGATAAGTTCTAAAGTTAGATGAATTATTTTAAAAAATTTTTATTATATTTATTAAATTTTGGAAAAAAAAAACTATTTAAAATGCTGTGTACGGAACCAGCCTTGTCAGATTTGCGGCTCTTGCTCCTGCTGACATGGGTGTCAAGAAATGGAAATGTCTTGAATATGTACTGCTCCCTCTCAGTGAGTTCCACAGCCGCTTGACCAGACGACCTTCGTGATCTTGACATATCTCGCCCTCATGGACGTGAAGAATGTGTTAAGCTGATCATCTTAAACAGAAAGCAGATAAAAATGTCAATGTTATTGGAAATGATGAAAGTTTTTAGAGGTTACTACTTGAGTATGCAGTGTCAAATCAAGCAATAGGATTACAACAGCCGTATGTAACTTGGCTGAACAGCTTTTTAATGGAAATTAGCATCTGCCCAGGCGTGGCTTGGAAAGCTAGCATGCTACTGAGCAAGACAAATGTTCATTATGTTCTGTACTGAAGAATAAGCCGTACTCCTACTTTCTGACCATTTTTAAGACCAAAAATGCGGCTTATCCACAGTTGAAAACGGCCCTTACAGGTCAAACTATATATTTTGGCATTCTTCGTCATGTCTGTCTTGCGTTGTAGAAGCCTTCAGTTTCCACGTACCATTCTGCCAGCTCCACCTCCTGCCTTTGATCTATTAGTAGATTGGGCTGCCGGCGCTTCTTCTTCCTGGGCCCATCATCTAAACTGCTCCCATCACTACCATTATCGTCCTGGAACGTGTAATCCACAGAAGTGTCATCAGCAGGTTTAGGAGTGTCATCAGCAGGTGTCCCGGTGTCTTAGTGGCAGCAGCAGGTGTCTCAGTCTCATCAGCAGGTGTGTCACTGTTATCGTCCTGTGTGTCGATACCACCTTGTTTATCAGTGTCATGAACAGGTTAAGTGGCCTCCTCTTCCTGGTCAGAAGGAAGATTTTCCTCCTCCGTTACCTGTAGCAGCCTTGGTGGTGGGTGAGTTTCAGTAGTAATTCTGGTCCCGGACTCCCTGGCACCCAGTTTTGTCCCTCTCTTTGCAGGCATTTTTGCGCTGAAGTGAATTTTGTGAAATATTGAGTGAAATGAGACCGAACGTCAGGACATGTATTTATAACCTCTGATCACGTGCTACACTATTATCGTAAATCAGTTCGTATGTTCGTGTTCTTAAATGTTCTTAAATTGTCGTAAACACATACGAATATTCTTAAACTATTCTTGAAATGTCGCAAATGAATTCGCCGAAGTTCGTGTATGTTTTGAGAAAGATAAGAAATTCTTTTAGGAAAGCAAGTATATGTTCGTAAATGATTCTTAAATGTCTTACCAATTATTGCGAACGTGTATTATTGTCTTAGCTATTCTTAATGTGATCTGGAATCTCCCTAAAATTTTAAGAATAAATTCACTTCAAGAATGTTTAAGGACCTTTTAGGACACTTAGGGCATAATTACGACACATTAAAAATGCTTAAGAACTGTTTACGACAACATACGAACTTTTAAGAATTTAAAACTGATTGCAAAAGTTGAAGAAAGCCTCACGATTCTTTACGAACATTACGAATGTTTACGAATTTGTTCACGAATTAATCGCGACTCTCCAAAGAACAGTTAAGAATGCTTACGAATTACACTTGTAATGATTCGTCTAAAAGTTCGTCTCTGTGTCAACGGGGCTTTATACGATGTCTCTTACTGCTTATGTGGGTGATAAGCGGACGATGACGTTCGTGTGGCCGTCTGCGCACTCTAACGTTCGTGTGGCCGTCTGCGCAGTCTAACGTTCGTTGATCACTTGTCTTCCACCGATATGATGGGCATATCTGTACACATGTGGAAACGTGGGGACGTTTGTCTGTTCGGTTGTTCACGCTGGCCAAGGTGACTCATATCTCATATCCAAACCGAGTAAAAATATGATTCCAAATACTGTTTCCAAATTTAGTTTTTGATCCTTCTCCCGCATGTCAATCACAAGGAAGCTGTTGAAATGTTATATTAATTTTATTTTATTTTTTTTTTGATTGGTGTTTTACGCAGTACTCAAGAATATTTCACTTATACGACGGCGGCCAGCATTATGGTGGGTGGAAACCGGGCACAGCCCGGAGGAAACCCACAACCATCCGCAGGTTGCTGGCAGACCTTCCCACCTACGGCCGGAGAGGAAGCCAGCATGAGCTGGACTTGAACTCACAGCGACCGCATTGGTGAGAGGCTCCTGGGTCATTACGCTGCGCTAGCGCGCTAACCGACTGAGCCACGGAGGCCCTGTTATATTAATATGTATGCATACAGTGGCCACACGCGCTTCCTAAAGCTACATAGTGGATTCAGGTAATCAACTATGCTGATCAAGTTTTCTTTTATATATAATTCAGTGCTTCATGCTTCCTTATTCTAAATGTGTTGCAAATGACACATATACCAAACCATTTGACCACCAAAAGCTGCCGTGTAATAGAATGTACGGCTGGAACAGAGAAGTTGTATACGCACTCATGGTACTCCCAATATAGAGGCTCGAGTAATGTGGTCAGGGCGTTCTCCGCGCATGGCGCCCCCTGCGGGGCAAAATCGTATCTCAGCAGAATACCGCTTTTCACAGTGCATTTCCTGGTAAGCAGAACAATGTACCGTCCTTCACCGAGATGAAGAAAAAATATATTCAAATCTGTCAGTATATCTTCTACGAAAGAAGAAACTCGACTAGATGATGAGATGTACATACGGGTCCTCCATAGTGTATAAAGTTTACAGAAAAAACACTATACGCCTACTGGCCATTGAAATGACGTGCAGGAGCTTGTACAATGAAAGAAGAATCCTCCACCAAAACAATGCCAGCACAGTCTATCCATGATCCTGTATAGCTCCAAACCAACGTCTCAACAAAAATAGCAAGCAGCGAAACACAAGTTCACAAAGTACTGCATACAGATAATGGAATAGGCCTACAAGTGACGAATGTCGAATGGCCGGTAAAATCCTTCACAGTGAATGACCGTAAATATAACTGCCCTCAAGTGGACTTGAGTAAATGACTGCGAGTTTCGCAACTCCGTCGCTCATATTTATACACTATCGTGAAGAAAATTGTGGATGGTTTGATCGTAAACATGCTTACTACACCGATAGATATTTCCAGAATGTATACCCTATTTACAATGACACGAAACTCATAACGCTCGGCTGAATTACAGCGCAGACTACAACGTACACAAAAAGAGAAAATGTGAGCCAGACATTGACCCGGTAAAATAAAAAATAGAATACAATATTTAAAGACAGGGTTCTCGACACTAACCCCACCTCCTAAGGAAAACATCCTAAGGATTTTTATTTATTTATTTATTTGATTGGTGTTTTACGTCGTATTCAAGAATATTTCACTTATACGACGGCGGCCAGCATTATGGTGGATGGAAACCGGGCACAGCCCGGGGGAAACCCACGACCATCTGCAGGTTGCTGCAAGACCTTCCCACTTACGGCCGGAGATGAAGCAAGCATAAGTTGGACATGAACTCACAGCGACCGCATTGGTGAGAGACTACTAGGTCACTACGCTGCGCTAGCGCGCTAACCAACTGAGCCATGGAGGCCCCAATAAGGATTTTACAATCACTAAATATTATACATATATACAATAAAGACAAAATATTACAAGGGATAGCATGTCAGCCACCATGTTATCTTTAGCTGCAATATGAACAATCTCCAGAGCATAAGGCTGTAAAGTCAAACACCATCGCGATAGTGTCTGATTTTTTTGTTCTTTTCTAAAAAAAAAACTTTTCTGAAAACACCAAAGGGTTGTGATCAGTATACACAGTGACATTACCAGAACAACTGGTCAAATACACTTCAAAATGCTGCACAGCCAGCACAAGGCCTAATGCCTCCCCTCTGTAGTTGAACAATGTTTATTTAACTTCGTAGTAAGTAACTCACAGGCTGTTCTATCCCATCCTCTTCTTCTTGGAGCAAAAGATTTCCTACTGAGATGTCACTAGCGTCCAATAACATCTTAAACGGACGGTTAAAATCTGGAGCTTTCTAAATAGGAGGGTTAGATAGAATGGCCTTTAACCTACATGTATTAAAACCTGACTATCCGACCATACAAACTTGACATTCGTTTTAAGCAACTGTATCATTGAAGCAGCAACATCGCTGAAATTGGGTACAGCCATACGATAAAAACCACACAATCCAAGCATTTCAAGAATGTCTTTCTTACAAGTACGCACTGGTAAATCCAGTATGGCATGGAGACTACCTGTTCACCGCCAACATCATGACCAAGGTATGTCACTTGTCCTTTGGCAAATTCTGTCTTTTTAATTTTAGTCACTAAACCTAATGAAGACAAACTAGAGAATATTATCTCCAGATGTTTACAACGGTCTTCCCACGTGTAATTTACAATAAGAATGTCATCTATATAGGTCGCAAATTCCATCCCTTCTACAGTCTTATTGGCTAATCTCTGAAACGTAGCCTCTCTATTTTTTATGCTAAACGGTGTGACACGAAACTGATAAAATCCCAAAGGAGCACCAATGGTAGATATCTCCTTACCTCTATTTGTTAATTGTACATGCCAGTAACCCCCTTAAGGAGGTCAATCTTACTAATAAACCTGGCATTTCCTACCCTATCAATACAATCCTCAGTACGGGGAACAGGATAGGAATCCTTCCTGGTTGCAGCATTGACCTTTCTTTAATTCACATTTAGGCGTATAGAACCATCGATCTTAGGGATAACTACATTTGGTGAACACCAGTCATTCTGACTAGGCCATTGTGTAACATGTACTGTAAATCATACCTGGTGAAAAGCTGTAAGAACGGTCTGAGGAGTAGTTATCTGTTTCATTGGGATAGCTTCTGGAAATCTAGTAGCTGCATACACAATTGTGAAAAGATACTTGTATCCTGATATAGTTCTAAGTAAGGGATCAACGCAATCAGTAAGTACCTTACTAAAAGGTTCATCAAAAAACAGGAATTGGAATTGATGGTGCAGATATTACACTATACTGTAGGTTATCTACCAGCTGACAGGTGAGACATGTGTTACAGAAATTAACCACAGCCCTGTGAATCTTAGGCCAGTAAAGATGGCGAGTGATTTTATACTTTCTGTCTTTCTAATGTCCACCTAATATCCACCTTATGTCCGCCTATTGGAATCTCATGAGCCATTCTAAGTGCTTCCTGTCTATAATTTAGAGGTAAGACAACTAGATTAAAATTGCCCAATGATCATTAGCTGATACATGAGGGGATCTATACTTTCTTCTCAACAACTCATCCTCGATGTAATAACCAACAGGTACATCAACTATTTCCTCCACAGATAAAGCAGACTTATTTAATTCCCTTAATTCACGATCTGACTGTTGTTGTTAAACCACATCAGATCGAGAGAAAACATATCTGTCTTGACTACCCTCTACATCACCAATATCATGAACAAAAGTATCAGCCAAATTCATATTACCTGCTGAATCCTCAGTAGCGATAGAAAAATTGTCTTCCTTCTCTCTAGCTTTTTTCTGTGACCTGGTAACCAGACAAGAGGGAAACTCGTCCTGTATTTCCGTCCAAAACCGGAACACTACAGACATGAGGACACACCTTAACTTTATCTCTTGCTAAGTCATTACCCAGCAAAAAGGAAATACCTTCCACAGGCAAAGTATGAACAACCCCTACAGTTACTAAACCAGTAACCAAATCAGAAGTAATGGTAACTTCTAGTAATGGAACAGACATTGACCAGGTAAATGAAAAAATATAATACAATATTTAAAGACGGGTCTCGTTACAAGCTGGACTTGGATTCACAGCCACATCATAAATCAGAATCTTAAAACAAAAATAAAATAAATAAATAAATCTACACTATTATCCGAAAACATGCATCCATTTGAACCGCAGTCATTATTTATGTATACCGGCGAACAAAGGGACCTTTTGCGTCACCTAACATTGGATATGTGTAAACTACAATAATGACGTTATAGGCGATGCATTATCGGTCATATGGAAAATTTAGTTTTCTCTAATTATCATTATACTGTTTATGAGTCCCTCCTCCTTAGGAAAGTTACCCGGTCAAAAAACAAAAAATTCCTTTGTGAAATAATGAATAAAAAACTGGCTATAGTATGTGATGTTGCTCATATGTGGCCATCATATGTGGCCATCATATGTGGCTTTGGGAAGCGCGTGTGGCCGCCTAACTTCCTCGAGGTACCTCTATGTAGGTTAGGTTCCCTTTATCTTCTAGCGGCCTTGTAGCAGTCCCTTTTGCTACGGTACTAAAACTCGATAAATGCACCACGTGTAAGCGAGAGCTCTTTGATAAATCTCCCAAGCTCTGGACAATCGGCTCGCGCATTTAAAACATGGCGATCGGTTGTGTAGTTCTAATTACAGGTATACTTGTGACTACAACGCTAAGCCAGGAGTTGCTGAAAAATCATGACCTGGAGGGAACTGCGAACTGGGACTGTTACAGCATTCAGTGTCAAGCAACAAGTGATCATCGTAGTGGGACTCAGGCTGTGAAAGCAACAGGAAGGTACATGCTTCAATATGTTGTCATATAAAACATTTTAGAAAAAATGGCTATTTAGGTCTTGCAGTTAAGGTTGGGTTTACATCAATGATAGGGTTTGTAATTTATCTTTATCAATACTTAAAATATCAAAACACCAACGACAAGGTGTACGAAAGTAGATGGTCATGTGGCTTTATTTCTCTTCATTGACCATTCGAGGTAAACGTTCACCGCTTTGTAATGTGGAAATATGTGCTTTACGTTCTGTGTTTGCTAGGCACAATTTTTATGAAGGACCATCTCAGAATGTTTGGGTGAAAGAGCACCACACTTACACATTTGAAGGATGGGCCAAGCTGCTGACCGATAACGGCAAAGGCCAAAGCTTAGAGTTAGAGGTGGAATACAGTCTGAAAAATGGTAACCACAACCAACATATTTCAAGTTCAATTTATTCCAAGAAAAATATTTTTGTAGAAATACAGCTATGGTCTCTTATATGTATAGAGTATAATTAAAACCATCCAATGAGAGATTGCGTTCATGGGTTTCACGTCAGCACTGAAAGCCGAATGGGCACAGACAAAGGATTACATCAGTGGCGGGATAATTTCGGGTGAGCGCGTAATTCTGACGGATTCTGACATATGACTCAGTAGAATCACAATCAAACTTCAACTTACGAGTAGTTCTATCTCGTCATAGGTTTGCCTCACTCCGGAATCACGTGATATTTTAAAACCTGAGGCCACGAGTTTTATCATCTTACCGCTACATATATCATCATACCGCTACGTGTATTGTATGTGAACACAGATCCAATGAAAAATAAATAATGAAGTAAAAGCACCAACATTTCTAATTAATCAAGGCTCCTTACAAACAGATCAATGCTAAATCAATGGTACAATTAAAACAGTAGCAAAGTCCATTAAATTGGCCGCCATAATTAGCTTATCATAAAGTGTAGCGAAGGTTTTTTCATGTGACCTAGAAACCTGCAGTAGACACCTGCCGCAGAATCCTGTTCAGTCATCAGTAGCACCTGATTATAACGCTGAAAGGCGGGAAGGCATAAAAGCTGTAGTTAGTCCAACTTATAGAGGATGCATCTATAGTCAGAGCTTGGGATTAGGTCAGTAAGACATACATTTGTACATATGGGCATTTAGTCTCGGAACAAATAAATCTATATTTAGGTTAACATGCAATGCGGACAACGCCAGGGAAAGCAGAGTGCTTCCATCCTAAATCAGGTTCCTAATAGGCTACAACGTTCCCAGAGCCAGAAACTTGATTACTACTTACCCAGATCCTGTGCTGAACACACCAATCCCAAACCCCCAAAACACAGATTATTACACTCCACTGGTTGGGTGGTACTAATGTGATTGATTGTTGCAGTATAGCAGTCGTATTATTCATCATTAAGCGTGAACATGTTATGATTACTGATCCACAAACCCAGCCACGCCAAGAGTTCCAGGTAACAGAAGAGATTTTTAGCCTCTTCCGGGGTCCATTGATCACCATGGGTTACACCAACGGTAACCGCCCTCACCCTTTTTTGAAGCATCGGTAAAGATTATCACACCAGGATGTATCTCTAAAACAAGGTTCAAGCTCGATTCAATATTCTCACACCATCACCTAAGCTCAGGTTTTGTTGAATCTGACAGTGGCATTATCTCATCAAAACACCAGATACAGGCCTTTAAATGAGTGGTTTTATCCCTACCCAGTTGCTGAAAATATAAGGGTCCGAACGTAACACCTGGGAAACTTGATACTAAGATTCCTAAGACTGACGTTTTTTCTGAATTCAGTATAAAGCCTAAATATGGCATATTCTTTGTTGGCGTGAGAACAGACGTGGGTGTGAATAAAGAATCCCAAACAATCAAATAAAGACACGGTTTTGTTGATGGTATCAGCACATTCTTTAAATGAATCCCCTTGTAAATATGGATCATCAATTTAACCTGTAGAGGCATATCCATTTGATCAGGCTCAGAGAGGCAAAAACTTGTTTTGTCCCATATGTGGATATGAGGCTAGCCCGTGGAAACAAAGGTAAACTGAAATAGTTGACTTCTCCAAATAAATCTGAGGTATTTATGATGGTTCTATGACTGAATAGTAGGCATCATTTAATTTCAACGAAAGCTATATAACAATTCTCACATATAACAATGCGTCATCAAAAATGCAGAGAGAAGGAACTCCATTTTGAAGTGATGGTAACAGATATGAATGTTCAATTGCTTTAAATTTAAAGTCGACCTATAGGTCACATCCGTTTTTGATGTCACGAAAATGGGAGATACAAATGCACCCTTTTCATATTGGAATGTTTTGTTTACTCATTTTGAAAATAGTGTAACTATCTCCGAGTCATTGATGGACTCCACCTTTTCTTTGACCTTTGCTCAGGCTGGCTGGTAGTTCTGATGTGGCATTTCATCAAACCCAATAGTAGCACTATTTTAGCTGTTTTCCTTTCAAATGTCATTCTTAACGTTGATAAATCCTTTCACAAACCTTCGTTTCTCCTGAATCTACAATGGATACTATCTCCTGTCCTGTACCTGTTTGTTGTTACGGTATCGTCGCCCCAAACTTGGGCGAGACTGGCCACTGTAATGTGACTTATACTTCATTTTCCCAGAGGCTTGGACTTCCAAGCAGCATCACGGCTATGTTTACCTTTACCCTGGCCAAAAACCATATCGCCAACTCGGTTCTTAGTATTTTAGTGTCTGCGGCAAATTGTCACCGATTGATACCTCAGTCACCGGAACATCTTGGGTACAAACACTGGCGTACTCTTCACCAGGGAAAGACCTGGTTGCATCCATTCTGTGAAATGAAATATTGTGTGAGGCGCGCCATCTCATCAGCGGCCATAGGAACTATCTTGTTGAAGCCCACTGGAATTGCGTCTTTGTTGCAAATCAGTATCAGGCAGCTGTGCCACCTCCACGTTTTCTGACGGATGCAAAAAGTCCGACAAACCATGAAGATCGTTTTCGTTCATACCTGGTGGGTTATTTATCTCTTTTAGAGACAGAATCCATTTAATTACAATCCAACCACGTGACCAGAGTCTGCAGTGTACACGAGGTCGACTGAATTTTCGATAGTCCGCTCCACAAGAAATTGATGCAATGGTCCATATTTCCGTCTTGAAGTCAATATTGGCAGGGTCTATTCTCATGTGATTCCATTGACGTAGATCTATGACGAGGTTGAATGTACAAGTATGTGTATCGCAGCGTAGATTTGTCAAGGAAACAACGAAAATCGGTGTGCTGTGAACTACAAACACATGACTTGATACCTAAGCTTGGGAATAGTCCATTGGTTTAAAATCACGCAAAGATTTATAACGTTTCATTATTGTGACGTCCTTATACAAGCAATGGTTCACACAGGCATGTGTGAAAATCGACAACTACAATAATGCACTAAGTTTATGGCCCATCTCAGCTGGACTGTTCTGGGCCTAGAGCCTCTGTTGATACGTCTTACAGCAAGAAGGCATTCTTTCTTGCAAGACCTTCGGGAGAGAATTTTTTGCGATATCCATACTGTTCATTTTAACAGGGCAGAAGAGCTATGTGAACGTGGCTCATCACTACAACATGCGTGTTAACTCTGGATGGGTGCATCTGATTGGGTCATTCATCACACCCGGAAGTGAGTAAGCGGTTAATTCAGCAGAGAATAAACCCCATAAATCACGATTGTCAGTTTTCATGATGCTGACTGTATCACCTCAACAAAGATTTTGACGTGTACATTTTTGGTTCATCATAATATGTTGTCTTGTATCTGCGTACCTTTGAATAAGTTGACCATAAATAAACTTATGAACGACGTCAAGATGATCAAGGAGTACATGATGTATATCTCATAATTCTTTTTAAAGAAATGCTATAAAAGTGGGGGGGGGCAATATACTCAGCGGCATTTATTTATTCACAAACACACAAGTTAATCGCGTCACCTATGTACATGATTTGAATGTTGCAGGCCTTGACCACATCCGGGTGTATTTCCAAGGGCCTGAGCCAGGTGTTGAGTTTATAGCTGACGGGGCCTCGCTCACTGACCAGTCCTCGGGTCATCAATCATCGGGAAACTGGAAGGCTCAGACCAGTGAGCGCATTGATCGGCTCAGAAAGAGCAACATTCATTTCAAGTTAGTTCTGGACGTTTCATGATTTCACCATGCAAAGAGAGATTTCATAGACATTCCGAATTGCATGGAACAAAGTAAATTAGGTGAAATATCAAGCTTTCATTAATTTAACAATTTCTCAACAGTATTAAGAAATTTTTAAGAGTTGACTAAAGGAATTGTTAATTTCAGAGCCTGACTTCAAACCTTGTACGTATGTTGTGTAAACTTCAAGTTTGCGATCCTTTATCAAAGTGATGGAATGGTTTTCATGGTTGTAGTGGAGAATATAAATAGACACACCTTGATGTAATACCTGATCTTCACTTAGGGCACGAGTATTGTGCTACTCCAACATAAATATGATTTCACCCACGCCTTCATCTTCGCGATCCGCACACAAGTGTTGTCATTATAACATGCGTGGGAATATGTTCTCTGTTGCTGAAACGAATGATGGTGTGAAATCGTACATACTGACAGTTGATTAGTACTTTTATCTTATCAGAAGCGGTAGAAAATATAACATTTGTTTATGTAATAAAATGTAAAAACGTTTGTGCTTGTCAGAGTAACCACTGACCACGGTGTCAATCCCAACTCGGTTACGATTGAGGTAACTCGTTTTCCTTGTTTTTTCTTGTAGCGTAATCCTTTGACCAGATATATAATACGAAATTTCCACTGATGATTCGAAATTGCTAAACCGTTTTTCTCCAAAATGATCATCTGTGGTCATTTTTATAAGAAATGCTACATTAAGAAAGAAGTACTGTTTTGTTTTAATGTCATTAATCATAATTATAAAATAATGAAATTGTAATGCCACATAAAATTTCATTAATTCTTGAAATTATAAATGCATGGAGTTGTGAATGCTAAAATTATAAGCTTATCCGTTTACCATCGAGTAATCAAATTTATCTGAATTTATGAAGAATTTACTTAACACTGTTCCATAAATGGAATTCCCGCCGTCGTATAAGTGAAATATTCTTGAGTACGGCGTAAAACACTAACCAAAACAGATAAATAAACATACAAAATTCCATAGACACTTAATTCATAACGTAATTTGTCAGCTTGGGTAGAAAACTTCAAGCAGTCATATTTGTTACACAGATTATGGGTTTTATAATGATTAGGGCGTTACAATGTACACTGATCCGATGCAGACTGGTTCATAACAGGGTCGCTTTGGAAACTGAAATTAAGGTCCAAAATCGCTCGTAGCCGGTTATGCCCTCCTGAAATGCAACACTGTACCGAAAAGAAAGTACTGTTACATATAAAATCAGGGGTCACTAGATCTGTACAATTAACTTAAAAATCAGAACTGTCATCATATGGAGTTACATTTCAGACGGTGATGTACAAGCATGCCTTCCCATTCGGCACGGCGGTTGTAGCTTCCATCATGAACAATAACAATGGCGGCTCCGACCAGAAATACCGACAGTTTATATACGACCACTTCAACTGGGCCGTGGTAGAGAACGCATTGAAATGGAGGCAGTTAGAATATTCTGAGGTTGGTGCATGAAAAGGGGGTTAATTAGCGTTTTATTGTTGAATATTTCTTTATCTAAAGCTAGACATGGTTTTAAACATCAGATTTATTTATTTGACTGATGTTACTCCGTACTCAAGAATATTTCACTTATACGACGGCGGACAGCATTATGGTAGGAGGAAATCGGACCCTGTGAAACTGATGATCATCAACAAGTTGCTGTCAGACCTTTCCACGTATGACCGGAGGGGAAGCCAGTATGAGCTGGACTTAAACTCAATGCAGCCGCATAGGTGAGAGGTCCATAAGTCATTGTGCTGCACTGGGACGATGACCACTAGGCCACCTAAACCCTAAAAATCAAATAGCAATTGGTCAGTAGTCTCGCAGGTTTGTATCCAGATGTTAGCTTCGTGCATGTCGAAGTGTGACGATCTCCCTGATTTTCTTCTCCCGTAATCCTGGCCGCCATTATAATGTAGGTAAACTACTGTAAACTCGATTTTTAAACTCAATTTAATAAATAAATAACAAAATGTCTCCCAACACTATAGCTTTAAAGTTCATTGTAAACATTTTGTTACCATAAAATATAAAATTATAAATGCATAAGAAATCATTTTATTACTTTTTACACCTTTCAGAATAATAAATCATAGGTATCGAACTGTTTGCTAGTTAAATATGAAAGATAGAGTTGGTAAACGCTTTAGTTGCTTAGAAATGGCACTGTTTTGGAAAGTCAAATGTCATTCCTAAAAAAAATGTTGAATTTTAACAGTCTATTTTAACAATAAATCCATGATTCGTCTTTATCTATTCTTGCAGGGCCACCCAACCTACGACACAGCTGTAAATGCTATAAAGACTATGAGAAACCATGGGTAAGCTAACATTGTAATGCTCACAGATTTAAACAGTTGTAGTGTTGCATACATGCATAGTATAAGAGGCCTAGTTACAAACGGTCTGCGCATAACCATGTGGAAGGAAGAAGTGCCATAGCTCGAGATTTATATCATAACGAGAATTATCCAACCAGTAATTAGTTCGTGAAAACTACGACACACTCAGCTACGTGAATTGTTGAGCCACTAATGTAATGTATGAATGATTTGTCTCGTTGAAGGATAAAAGTAAGAGGTCATAACCTTATATGGGCCGTGGAACAGTTCGTCCCTGGTTGGTTGAAATCCAAATCACCCTCTGACGTCAGACGCATTGTCGATCACCATCTCCATGAAATAGTAGGCCGTTTGAAGGGATTGTAAGTTTACAACATATATCCAATATTACACGCAGAAATTAATGCTCATCCATACGTTTCATGAGTAAATCTTGCCACCGTATAAATCAATGTAATATACATCAATAATTCAGACGTGTATTCATTGCTACATTTCAATCAGTGTAATGAACAAAAACACTGTGGTTTCAAGGAATAACGTGAATCATATTTTTGACGCTTTCCTGGCACTACAGAACTTCATAAAAATACTGAGCTTATCGTCAAAAAGGAATAAAATGTACAAAAATAATTACAAAAATGATATAAAGGTAACGTAGTTGAGATGTGTTCTAATATGAAGGCAATACAAAGTCATCGAATCTGTTGGCGTCGTTTCGAAGCATCGACGGTTAGCTGCACTTGCTCTGTCACATCACAACTTGTGCTGAAAATTGACAACTCTGACATAAGTTTCTCTCTAAAAGAAAAGACAACAAAACCATAACCAAAGTTATTTCAGAAGAGAGGTTTATACAGAACAAAACGGACACGCACTGGCATCTTTTTATTACGCGCTTGGTAACTCTGTAAATCACCTTTTAATCTAGAATTCTTATGAGGCCATGGGATATGCCATTTTCGAGAAATTTGAAACAAGATGCCGCGTCGTTCGGACCGTACGCTATTATATAATAGGCGAGATACTCCTTTGTCGCGCGATGTACGGTCTCCCCTTATTACAACCGAAAGCCACGTGTTGTGGCCTCCTGCTTGAAACCTCGGTGAATAACGCCAGGCATCCCACTATCACTTTCCCCTTGAAAATAGCTCTAAAGTACATCAGAATTGTCTCTTAATCAGAAGGAAAACAGCCGATTTGATACTACTTTTACATGGTAAAATGGTGATTTATAAACGGGTTACGTAACAGCGGAACAGATGTCTTCTCGGGTGGTAGAAGTATCTCGCCCTTGATTTGTTAAACCTGAGAGCATGACTGGCCGTTCGATTTTCCCTGCGTGGGTGTTTTGTCCACTGCTATATCTCTTTTCCCCATCATCACAAAAACAACAAGTGGCGGTTTTTGAACTTTAAATTGGACTCTTTATCGATAAATACATACATCTGGCCTAGAGTTGTCTTTTCTTTTTAACATTTTTGTTTGCGGAAAGCTAATTGTAGTATACCAATGCTTTCTTAAATGCCATACTTTTACTAACAGAGTTGAACACTGGGACGTGAACAACGAGATGCTACACGGTAACTGGTACGCTACCAAACTCAACGATCCCGACTACACTAAGGGAGTTTTCCAAACCGTTCACAGCATCGATCCAAACGTGAAGCTCTTCTTGAACGACTACAACGTGGTAGCCAACGGCCAGTCTACCGATGTAAGTAAACCTAGCTCTGTGCACTCTCCGAAGCACTAAGGCGTGCGAGAGCGTTCCTCTTAAACTAAAGGTATATAGGGTAATAATAGTGTTATAATTATCAACATCATATCGTCGACTTTGTTGTTTTCCTGTTGTCTTCTATTAAAACAAGGGAACTGATAGGCTTGTACAATTAGCTCAAGGAATGTAATTAAAATGCGTTTTAATGAAGGATTTAAAGTTTCGTAGACTAAGGTTTTCTTCCAGCAAGTTTACTCAAATACAATGTATTCGACCTGGTCTTGACTTGTGTCTTTGAGCCATAAAGAGGTCCTGGATGTGGAATGACATCATTTAATCTATTAAGTACAAATTTAATGGATAAATATATTTATTCATGATATCATTATGCTCCGTTTACTCAGAATTATCTGGCACAGGCGAAGGATTACAAATCTTCGGGTACTCATGTCGGGGGTATCGGTGTCCAGTGTCATTTCGGGGAGAACCAGTATCCAGATTTCTATTCCATTAATGTAAGATTCGTTCAAACTAATTTGAATCTTTTAAGTGTTTTCTGGCTGTTTAAACAGGAATATCCTGCGACAAGTTGAATGTTGCTGTCTGAGACAAATTCTTGATGGTCTATATGACGATGAAACACGGATGACTCAGTTCTAAAACTTTAAACTTGAGTGACATCAACTTCTTGATTTTGGCGTGAACACCAGTCAAATAAATAAAATTAAATAATATCGCTATCAATTAACTGAAATATCCCCAAACACGACAAGAAACATTAATCAATCTGATGAGAAAATAGGTGCAGCTACTGCATGAGTATCATAAAATATGATAAGCGATATTCGAAAATGTAGACTGAATTTGACTGGCTGGGCTGGGTTTATGATTGTTTCTCCATATTTGTACAGTCGCGTCTGGATAAACTTGCGCACGCGGGTTTGCCAATCTGGGTCACCGAGCTGGATGTCCAGTCAAATGACGTGAACAAACGAGCTGACTTTTATGACGCGGCACTCCGTACCTTCTTCTCTCACTCAGCTGTTGGGGGCATCATGTTCTGGGGGTTTTGGAGCGAGCATCACTGGAGGGGAGAGTCAGCCGCACTGGTGTCAGGTCCAGAATTTAAGGTGGGTGTCAAAAAGCAGTGGGATTATTATATATCGCAGATTAAGTCGTGGCTTCCATTGGCCAATACTGGGTCACATGATATTTCACAAAACATGATGGACCAAGATCAGGCGCTCAAGCAAGCCAACGCCGCGCTCACAAGGTACAATCCCACGTTTACGAGGTCATAGCCAACGATCTCGTGCTTATATCCAACGATCTCGTGTGTTTACTCTACTCTGCCTCTCTGACGTCTGCTTGTTTGTCATGTAAACAACCTGACGATGGCTACCTCCCATTTCGATGTACAAATTTGGCGATTTATAGTGCCAGCTGAGCAAGTACACACCGTTTAGAAATACACTGTACATGTTGGGGGGATGGGATATAAGGAAAATACACTGTGCATGCTGGGGAATGGGATATAAGGAAATACACTGTACATGTTGGGGGATGGGATATAAGGAAATACACTGTACATGCTGGGGGATGGGATATAAGGAAATACACTGTACATGCTGGGGGATCGGATATAAGGAAATACACTGTACATGCTGGGGGATGGGATATAAGGGAATACACTGTGCATGCTGGGGAATGGGATATAAGGAAATACACTGTGCATGCTGGGGAATGGGATATATGGAAATACACTGTGCATGCTGGGGGATGGGATATAAGGAAATACACTGTGCATGCTGGGGGATGGGATATAAGGAAATACACTGTGCAGGTTGGGGGATGGGATATAAGGAAAGTTCAGCTCTTGGGAAGTGATAATCAACTCGTGCTTCGCACTGGTTGCATATCATTGCTCTCGAACTGACAATATCCCATCTCTCAGCACGGACTAACTATATAATAATTATTGATTACGGAGTGTAGAACATTTTTCTTTATTCTAGTCCCCCAAACCCCATATTGTCTCGCATTACTTGGTGTACAACGGACAGCCATGTAACAGGTCACAGTCGACAATTACTTTTTCATTTACTTACATGTTAACATTTAGCCTTACAGCACTGTCTCTAAATCTGCGAGCCCCGAGCCCTTCGGCCTGATAACTATTGTCCCGAGACAACTCCAGTCAAATACCTGATATGGGTTGACCAATTTAATTTTCCAAAAAACTGACAAACAGCTGATAGTAGTCAACTGATTTGTCATTGTGATTAACATGACTGTATGTTAAATTTGATGACAACACAGCATTTTGAGTAATTCTAGACCAGTGACGTCTTATAGTTATACAATTACATCACGGCATTTATTTTTTTACCTAATTCCTGCTTAAGCCATGGTGATACGGGGCGTGTAATTTGCTACTAGTAATGCATTTACATGAACAATTAGAATAAAACTGAGGTAAACTGACAGGGGACCTTGTTTTACCGGTTGCGTGTGACTATTTGCCAGCTATTAAATTGTCGTCGCACCTCTGGTTTTTCTCTCAATGTTGTGCGTCTTTAATTATATCACTCCGAGGCCGGTGAAGCAGAACTGTTCACTACTTTTCCCTCAATTTTGTGAAAAAATCATGAAAATTTATGCCTAGAATGGAACTTTGAACAACCAGAAAGATTAGAATACAACAACGATCTACGACGTTTAACACAAACCACCAAAGAACTAAGAAAGTATATTACGTACGAATTTAGAACAGAATCATGCAAAGACAAACAGTCAACAGTTTTCAGTGATGTTGAAGACGTAAGAAATGTTTTAGGGGAATGAGTGAAATTAGTTTTCAAACCGTGTACCATACTAGTATGTAAGTTGTCGTTAATAAAATATGTATCTCAGTTGTGCTTTGATTGCACAACTGAGATGTCCTCCTGCTAACTACTTTTCGCTATTTCTACATTGTTTTTTCTCTCATAAAGTAATTCTTAAATCCCGTAATCGTGAATAATTAAATAAGACTATTTTTTTCTATATGGACAAATTTCACTGAAGAAGAGCGTTTGTCCCATGAAATTCAATTTGGATTTAGAGGTCACCTATCGTCATACATAGATGTCGACAGATGTGAATAACCTTGTCCCTTTTATTGCAGATGAATGCCGCAGGTCAAAAATTTCTTGACCTGATCCATACAGAATGGAAAACCTATAACAGCCACATCCTCTCCAAGGGTTCGGCATTTACCGTGCGAGGATTCCGCGGTGACTACGTTGTGCGCGTGAAGGTTAATGGGGACACACCGTCCACACACAGTACTTCTCACTCGGCAAAAGTGACCACAATGTTAATCTTCATGTTAATGCTCAAGGTTGATATTAAAGCCTTTAGAGATAATAAACTTACAACTGAACATTGAAATATGCTGCTTTTTTATTACTATACACAATTAATTAATACGTCGTGATTATACCTGTAGAGGGCATTATTGTTTCCCCATCTGTTTTAGCTGCTACGAAGTTATACATATTTCTGTACCAAAGATTGCTACCTAACCATGCAGATACTGACTATCAGGTTGCCATGGTAACTAAAGATGGAAAAAATGCAATACATCACATCACATCACATCCATATCTAAGCATACGTCAATATTTAAAACTGTACATAAAGAACAATATTGTATTGAAAGGTGTCATACAAAACAGCTGCCGCTGAGACACGAAGTGAACTCTATGTATAACATACGGAAAAGGCATGCGGATTACAACGGAAAAGTTTTGCGGAAATAGACATATGTGAGGCGAGACCCATTATCCGTTCTGTGTGTATGTATTCAATGAAAATTAAAAGTGCACATGCACAACAACTCTCGGACACGAAACCGTACCTATTTTTATATTACATATATGGCAAATAATAATCGGGTTATTATAACAGCAGCGTACATTGACAGATAATTCTACACCAGAGACGTCTAATACATCACAACTAGAACACCCCGGCATTTTTTTTACCTGGTTCTGCTTGAGCCATGGTGTTGGAGGGGGTTGGGATGCGATTTGCTACTATTTGATTTGAATTAATTTGATTTTTTTTTATTAGCCATGCAATAATAAATATAAACATTTGATTTTAAGACGTCAACAAAATACAGACACAATGTGATAACAATAAAGTCTAGAAAGATATAATACATGGAGAGAATAAAACTCAGGTTGAGCTTGTTCTATCCTATGTATAATAAATAACAGCATTGGAAGGGTGAGGCTGACATTTTAGTTTGTGTCTAAATAAATTTTTTTCTCTCTAAATATATATGTATTAATTTTACCTCAACTATGCCTTAATTCTTTAACGTAAGGATGAAGATTGCAGCTCAGAAAGTAGAAGAGACTGAATGTGCGATTTAGAAGAAACTGATCTTAATGTTAAAGGAAGCCTGTTCCGTTTCCTAGGACCGGAAGTTCTGAATAAATGATATGATAGATTTGTATTATACAATGGTTTGTGGAAGGCTAGATGTCTATCTCACGTGTGATAAGATTTAAAATTTCATGTTTGATAAAACAGGGCTTTAAACTTACAGGAATAGTGTCTTTGGAATAAAAGTAAGTATGAGTTTGTAGTAGAAAATAGAGATAGTTCGGCAAAGGGTAGATTTTCAGTTCGCAAAAAAAGCGGTTGGGTATATGGCAAAGGCGGCCTGATAAAGTAATTGTTTTAATTGCCCTTTTTTGAACTAGGTACAAGGGCTTGAGATGTGTCTGATATGCGTTCCCCCATAATATATCGCCATATAGTCGTTACCAGAGATAACCAAACTAAGAATTGCAGTTATTTTCTGGTTATTGGGTTTTATTGATATATATTTGGTTTGGGAGATATTTAGAGATAACCGGTTGGCCAGAAGCCACGTATAAATTTTTCCAGCTGGCTATACAGTTTTCTCAAGGAATTTGCTGAAACAAGGCAGGACAGAAATAGGTCTATAATTTTCAATGTGATTAGTCTGACCAGATTCATATATAGGCAAGACCTGATCGATTTTTAGACTTTTCGGAACAGTTCCAGAAGTAAGATATAAATTGATACTGTGTGCTAGAGGTGTAAATATTACATCTGACACTAACTTCACGAGGAATGTACGTATTCCATCTAACCCAGGCGAGGATTATCTTTCAGCTTACCTATCCCAGATTGAATAAAATTTGGAGAGACATGCGAAAAGTTGAACTGTGATCCATATAGTTGTCCAAGAAAATCTGTAAATTGTTCATTTGCGGAGTCCATGTTGCTCACTTGTTCGTCTGCTATTCTACTGAAGTACTCATTAAAGTTGTTAGCAATCACGGTCTCATCTCAAAATTTAATGTCACTACCATTTATATTGAAAGCTTGCTTGCTTTTTTACTCCGACACAGTAGTTCATTAATAATTTTCCAGGTCTTTTGTATGTCTTGATTTACTTTGTTGAACCGACGTTCGAAATATTGTTTCCTTGTAAAACGGAGCAGACTATTAACTTTATTACGATAAGTTCTAAATTGCTGACGACTATCCTTTGTCCTGTGTTTAAGATGTCGTCTGTATAGCCTGTTTTTCTCGGGGATTAATACCAGTAAGGCACGAGAAATCCAAGATTTAATTATGTTAATTTTTTTAGAAGTCATGGTTGTTACTGGAAAACACCCGTCATATATAGAAGTAAACTGATCCGAAAAAGTTAGATAGTGCCGAATTTGTATCTTGATTAGTTATTATATTATCCCAAGGGACAGTGAGTTAAGGGAATAGTGAGAATAAGTGAAATACTCTTGAGTACGGCGTAAAACACTACTTAAATAAATAAATAAATAAATAAAAAGTAAAACCGCACATGCAAAACAATCGGATGTATATCTCGGACATGACGTCATACATAATAAAATACAGAGTGAGTACAGGTAAATCAGGTTGCTATCCACGTATGCGATGCATTGTCTACCCAGTTACACCTACGGCAAGAAATGAGATCGTTCAACCAATCGCATGTAATGAGCAGAATACGCAGACCGGACTACGGACGAAAAGACGGTTGATAGCACATATCACATTGCAAGCATTCACTTTTTTATGACGTGCCTTTATACTACTTCGCGAAAATGCCATGTGTCTCTCGTGGGCATACACAGAATTCCTTTGACAAGGTGATTCCTTTTAGCACCTTGTGGTCATATCTTTAGCTCATCATGGCTGATGTTTGACAAGGAATATTTTTTGATTAAAAAAAGTCACCAAACGTAGATCTAAAAACAGCAGGACAGGTCGCTAAGATGAAGCTATGTGTTACATAAGCACATTGATTATCGGGGTGCTAATTATGAAATGGAATTTGTCAACTAAAAGTATACATCCCAAACTTTCGATGTCATTCCACCTTTATGCAGCTTTGACTTTGCTCTACAACCCATACTTCTTACATCGCTATTCTCTACGCTCGCTATATATCACTCTCACCACTAGACAAGCCTGACCTTTGGAGCCTGTGCGACGCACGTAGGCTTGTTGAGGTTTAACCTTACCACTGATGTCCTCGCGCAGAGCTATTTAATTAGCATTCATCAATACCATGGTTTTCAGATCGTTTGTTAGAATTGTTTGTCGTGTATACTTTACGGTAAGAGTGATGCATGTGCATGAAGTATTATTAGAAACAAAGGTTGAAAACAGTGTTGTTGAGATTGCTGACATCACTTTCTGCCTCATTCCAGTAACCTTCGCTTACTTCGACATTTTTATACAAATCTACCAGCGGTGGCAGTGGTGTAAAGCGAACTCAGAGAGCCGTGCATGCAAGGATTATGCTACAACATCCAAAAAAAAAAAAAACCAGCTTTACATGATCACCATTTTCCGATGTTGCTGATGTAAGTGAAGTCATGGACACCTTAGTATTGCCCAGGTTGTGGGTAGTAACCCTGGGTAAAAATGTTTCAATTCTATTTACAACTAAAATTCTGATATATTTTAACTAGGTCCAAAATAACAGTGCAGTGTCAAGAAACCTTAGCGGACAATGGCCTGCTTTCCTTACCTTGACCAGGAGATTGGAAAGCGGTAAAGCTACTTTTGTGTTTAAACTGAAACATATGAAAAAAAGATAGATTAGCCTCTTATCTGTTTGTCTCCAATGTGAGAACCTGCAGTATGGTCATCACGTGAAGAAAGAAAACAACTCTCCAGCCAAGCGATATCTTTCATAGTTGAGCAAATTTTTTTTCTACATTTTGTGCAAACTCACCTGATTGTTGCCAAGTAAGATTATTTTCCAGTCCAGTGGGCGCTGTAAGAGCGATTAGGTATTGGTAAGTATGATTTGATTGTCTTGAAACTCACTCCAGTCTGTGTAACGTTGCTGACACAAGCGGTCTGTTCTCACCTGTTGACCAAACACGAGTATTTTAGTGTATAAACGAGTGTTCAAATCTAGACAAATTGACGAAAGTGTGTTTCTTAATAGTGTAAATGACACAGTGCAACGATAATTAGCTTAACCTTTCTTTGTCTATGTGAATTTAAAACTGAGGTTTTAAAAGCTGTCAATTGCAGAGTTTGTATAGTCGTCTATTTTGATAACGAGTCGTCTCAAGGTTAGCCAACACGTGAACCGTTCGTGATTGCTAGCAGGCACTACCTACTGTAGTCTATATCTTTTAGCCAGTCGCCTATATTCAGCTGTCTGTAAAATCGGTCATATTCCCTACCAAAATTGCCTTTAGCCAGTGACACGCAACAGCCCAAGCTCCACACAATGAATGTCCATATTATTACAAGGAAAATGCAGTTAGAAGACTTTTTCTAATTAGTGTGGAAATTACCAAAGTGTGGAGCTTCTCTAGCAAAATATGTGTGTATCACCAAAACCACTGAAAGTGACGCTCGATTAGGACATATTGCTTTTGATTTATTTATTTATTTATTTGATTGGTGTTTTACGCCGTACTCAAGAATATTTCACTTATACGACGGCCATTATGGTGGGGGGAAACCCACGACCATCCGCAGGTTGCTAGCAGACCTTCCCACTTAGGGTCGGAGAGGAAGCCAGCATGAGCTGGACTTGAACTCACAACGACCACATGTTGTTTTTGAGTGGGTTCAACGCTGATAGATTTTAGCAGCACGCAGCAAACTTAAAAATATATTTTTTAACATTTTTTAGATTTACTCTCGCCAACAACCTTGCATTTAAGTGTATGGATGTATGTGTGTTAACAGCACATACTAGTATCTGTCATTTTCTAAGTATATGAACGGGTGGTAAGTATTATGTATGGTGTATACATATACTGGGATGTTTGGTTCTTTTTTCTCTTCCTTTCAGGTGATGTTGTCGGGTGTGGTGTTGCTGTTGTTTCTATCGACAGAAACTATTAACGGACAATGTCAAATGGAAGGAAAGGTCATTAACTGTAAAGGAAGACATCTTAAAGACGTGCCTTCATTCGATATCTTATCAGACCGAACAAGCGTCTATCTAAACTACAACGACATCGAATACATCCCGCCTAACGCCTTTGTGAACATCAGTGATACTCCAGAATTACACGTTTATCTGGATCACAACGTCATCAACGAAATCGACACAAATGCTTTTGCTGGTTTAGAAAATGTCACTGTTCGCCTCTTCCTCCGAGAAAACAACTTCACTCATGGTTTGCCAGAGGCTATGTCGTCACTAAAACGTCTGACACACCTGAGTTTCAATGGTATTGCCATCTTGTCACCAGTTGTTCTGACTAATGTCAGCAGCAGCCTGGAACACCTCAGTATTGGCTTGGATTCGCTTTCTTCTTGGCCGAAACAGCTTCAGCACCTTTCTCATCTAAATTCATTGCAAGTGTCAGACATGCACTATGGTAGCATACCCAAGGACGCTTTCAGTGGTTTTATCTCGTCTTTAGAATTCCTTGAAATTACGTCTTCAAATTTAAACTCGTCTCTTGATGCCATTTGTCCCCTTGTTAATCTTCAGACCTTGACATTGACCTTCGGTCACGTGAAGGATATCGACAGCTTGTTTCCGATATGTCCGCAAAGGCTTAATTCTACATGGATGCTTAAACTCCAACACGTGACCTTCACTTTATTCCCCGACGTGTTTCACATATTTCCCAAGCTGACGTTTCTAGAAGTGAGTCACAACGACAAATTGCGCTTCATCTCGGACGAGGTTGTGTCGGCCGACAACAAAGTGACAGAGTTGATTCTGCGCAAGAATAACCTTAGGCAGATTCCGTTCGTCGTCCAGAATATGGCGAGTCTTGAGATGTTAGATCTGTCATCTAATCAGATTTTAGTTGTGGAGACGAACGACTTGGGAAATCTCACAAGGTTAAAGAGGTTGATCTTGTCGTCTAATCCCATCGTGGACATTTCTGTCCACGCCTTCAGTCTGCTACCTTCTCTCCAGTACCTGGGGCTGAGTCACACCAATCTCACGCATCTACCCCGTGCCATTCTCTCACAACCAAACATAACTACAGTCGACGTGCGCTCTAACCCCATCGTTTGTGGGTGTGCCATGAACTGGATCCTGAACACTAATCTCATGTCCAGCCTCATCGGAAAATGCTTGGACAAAACCGCGTCAAAGGAATCTAAAGTTGTAGAGTATGTCAAGACAAAGTGCAAGGGTCCTTGAACACTTAAATAGTAGACTTTAACTGATTAATAAAGAAAATGAACGGACATGTGCATGCTAAATATAGTGCCAATTTGACTCTTTCTCAGAAATTAAAGAGGTACGTGCTTAATTTGCTTTTATTTATCATTTCATTAATGTTCCGTTGGTTTCTGTCCCACGTGGTTATACCATATAACCATTGTTCTAGTATCTAACTTTCGGAATAACCATCTTTGTCCCATGCTAAGTTTTAAGTTAGAAACAGTCCACCGTCTCCCACTTCAGTGAAGGGACAATCACCATACACGAAAGCTGGTGTGGTGATTCCCCTACAAGGAAACGGTAGTATGAATTATTTTTCTTCTTATACTATAAAAGGCCATCATTTTATGAATCATACCACATTTAATCAATTCTGGTAATCGATTTAATCAGTTATATAAATGTTGAGCATTTTTTAAATATCTTGATGAAAGAAACAATATACGGATAAGTTTTAGTCCTGATCACTCAAATGTATGGATACTAACTGGCTAATTTGAATGCAGATTTGAAAATGTCGCACCGGTCATCCAAAAACCAACACGGTATTAGGATAATTTGACGATTATCATGTCACGTCGAGGAGAGCATAAATGTATTCCTTAGTCACTCACATATAATACGCAATAGTATTCTCCAAAAGAATCACGCATGAATATCCCGTATTCTTGGAGTGGCAGGGTGTCACTCAAGTCGACAGTTGTATTTGACCGACCCATGCGAATATCAGGCCATGCGACCAGCTGTACTTTAAACAGGCTTCAGTACGGTGGCCTGTTAGTGCCATTCCAAATTTTCAACATTTTCTACTAATTTACACTATGATTCCTATTGTATAACGTACCATTTACAACACAGAATTTACACTATGGACACAGCAAATTAACATATATTCATCTTAAAACTTTGAAATAAAGCGAAAATCGTTTTCTCCGCGTTGAAAAGGTTTTCTCCGAGGAGAAAAGCTTTATGTATGTGCAGACTTAATAAATTCAAGACCAGTCCTTGGTTTATAGTGACCAGTTCATTACTGGAGGAAACATACCAGGGTGAGCTGATATCGCCCAAAAAGGACAGTGACACACACAGAGAATAGCACAAACAAAAGAAAAATTGGAATTAGTTTAGCTGTAGAAGAATTAAGCTACATTATGGTATCAACATTGGAGAGAGTAGTAATGTGACAAGAATAGAACAATTTCAACTAATGTGTGTGCCGAAATATAGCACTATCGAAAAATGTTGTAGTTGAAGCGGTTAATTAAATATAGCGATATACGGATTTAACCTCCTCTACAGAATCCACCACAACACCATTTAAATCACCAAACTGGATGTTACCAGGTAAGTATAGGCCTACTATTAATTTCTGAAGCCAATAACATCAAGAGAAAAGGGTACAAGTATACCACATGCACTTGTATACATGTATACTAAACGTAACACTCCACAATCTTCCGCAATCTTTGATTTTGCTCGAACTCACAACGTTTACAAGTTAGATCTTATCAGTCAAACTTTAACATGCTATCAATCCCTATTACGATACAGCATGATTTATTTATTTATTTGATTAATTTTTTTCGCCGTACTCAAGAATATTTCATTTATACGACGGCGACCAGCATTACGGTAGTTGGGAACCTGGCAGAGCCCGGGGGATTACCCACGGTCATCTTTAGGTTGATACAGCATGAGGAAAGAAGACTAATTTACCGAAGCATTTCACAGGTTAACGTAAATTTTAGCTCGAGAGGAATAACTCTCACTAGCAAATATCAAGTGCTACATATAAGGTACAATGCATACAGTATGTATATAACATTCACATTTACATCGCGCAGAAAAGGTTTACTCCGCGGAGTTTCTGTCAAGAAGAAAACCTTTCTACGAAGGAGAAAACCTGTCTGCCGCGAAAAAAACGTTTACATCACGGAGAAAAACCTGTGCACCACGGACAAAATGTTTACACTGCGGAGAAATCATTTACATCATGGACAAAACCTTTCTACCTAGAAGAAAAGGTTTACGCCGCGGAGAGAACCTTTGTTCCGCGGAGAAAACGTGTCTAGCTGTTTGTCGAAGTTAGTTGGATTGATCAAGTTTGTGTAAAATGTCTTTGCTTCTGCGTTTATTTGCTTTTGTATATAGCCAAAGTTCTTTCCTCGTAATGATAACTTTTATTAAAAAGTCCTTTGAAACATTGCAATCAGTCAAAAATGTTAAATATTTCGAGCGGGCCACCGTATACTTCAGGCCTTGTACATACTCTGGTGCGATTTTGGTTTGTCACATATCTCTGAGAAAGTCAACACGTGTTTTTAGATAGAAGTGTACACCTTGAAGAAGCTGATTCCGACAAGTGTATCAGATGAACAGAATGGTAGGACACAGAGCAGTCGTGATCTTTGTGGTGTTTACCGCGAGTATAGTCGCCTTGTCTCAGGCAGACTCACCAGAACTATTGATAAATGGAGGATTTGAGCAAGACAGGCAGCACTGGGAAACATGTTGGAACTATCATTGCGAGGTGACGCTGGAGAGCCATTCAGGATCTAAAGCCCTCAAGGTTACTGGCAGGTAGGTGAGGAAGAACCAGAAAATCTGCTGTCACCAACTTCACTTTTTATTCGTATACTCTTAAAGAATTAGATAGCTTCGACTGGATACAATTACAAGGTGTTGAAAAGTAAACCAGACATGCAGAGACGACAACTGTCTCTCGTCAAGCGGCTTACACACTTCTTGATGTAAAGATTCTATTAGCAAAGTGACAGCTTCGTTAGAGCTAACTACCGCGATAACGTGTTAAGGGCTAGTGACTTCAAGTGCAAGTCGATAGATCAGTTATCAAAGATGGCCGCTGAGTGTTAGTGATCCATTTTATCAGTGATTTGTTTTGTCAGTGACATTACTTCCATTCTGTCAATAAATTTGCTACAATTTAAGTCATCTGCATTGTTCGGCACCTGACAAAGGCATTTATGAAACTTAGCAAAGTAATTTATAAATGAGTCATTCGAAAGTAGGTTCAGTTGAAAGCCCAAAGATGAAAAAAAATCCAAACATGGCAAACGTTGATTTGAGTTGTCCGATTTGAAAGTTTAAACGGCTGAATTACTTTTGAAAGATTGTTTACCAATGCTGGCTTTACATTTTAGGCGTTTTAGGGAATCAGTGAATAGCAAAAATAAGGTCGGACTCGAGCCGAGGGATTTTTAGTGAAATTGTCCGCGCGAAAGTCTATATGACCGAAGCTGGGCGTTACGGTAGGAGCACTAAACTTTGGGCTAACGCGATTTCGCTATAATGCTTACAAAGAGCTACCCCATCGTTCAATTCCGACACATGCGCGTTAGATACGTCTTTAATACACACACACACACACACACACACACACACACACACATATATATATATATATATATATATATATATATACTTACAAAGAGCTACCCCGTCGTTCAATTCCGACGCATGCGTGTTAGATACGTCTTTAATACACATATAGCATGGCAATTCTGAAACCTAAAATATTTACGTACATTTTTCCACAATCAGTATTGCCTTTACATCACCATTCTGCTGTAAATCTTAGCCTAAGTCGAAAATAGGTTCGTATTTGGCAGGTCGCCGCGCGCTGCCATGTTATTAAAATCTGTGTCAGCTAGGTGCGCATGAGCGTCAGCGGTTGACCTTCCGTGAAATTTAGAATAGAACGGTTGCCGAAGAACCCCCCCCCCTCCCTCCTTTTTTATTTTTTTTTTACTACAAACATAATTTGCCATTTCACATTATTTGTGGCGTCCGTCATTCTGCTGGATATTCTTCAGACAATTGCAGATTCGCACCTCCGCAGTAACATGGCTTCCTGTCTGTCAGAACTGACCTGGTGAAAGATCAACCACGCTTGCGCGTTGAGCTACAACCCGAGTTATCAGGTCACGATGTCGACACAGCATGTGAGCATAAGTCACAACTGTGACTTATCTTTGATTTACAGATCTTAAAGGCTATAGTATGTGACAAAAATTGCTAGAGGAACAGAGAATGTTCTTGGTGAACATAATTTATTGGAGTGTTGCACGGTAAACGCATGTATTGGATCATTTTGCACGAATTTTTGTGGCACGGAGTTTCTACGCGCTAAGTTGTTTTTAAATACCACTGGTTTCACCTTGAGGACTCCTCGGCTACGATCTACGCCTAACCCCACATTAAAAGATCACAGCCAAGATTCTTGGCTATCAACAAACTGTCTGCGTGACATCATACTTGTCTACTTCACATTCGCTGTACAGTACATAAACTAACTCCAAACACAAGTAACGACAAATATCACGTGCTTACAGTTACAGACGATGAGATGTCCAGATTTACAGTAGCTTAACCGCTTAGACCCACTTGTAAAAAACGTTTTGACTAAAAACTTGGACTAAATCCATTTTATTTTTCCCAACTCATACGCAATGATGTCGCATAAACTGGAGTTTTACCGAGTTTTCCAACAGAGTTTGATTCGTTTTATTTCTTCAAACATAAATGTCGCCTGATCGTGTGACCAAGCACTGGTTGTATGTAAATTGGTTGATTTTATTAGCCATGCAATAATAAATATATACATTGGATATTAAGACGTCAACAAAATACAGACACAGTGATAACAATAAAGTCCAAAAAGATATAATACATGATGAGAATAAAGGTCATGTTGAGCTTATTCTATCCCATGCATAAGATATAACAACATTGGAGGGGTGAGGCTGACATTTTAGTTTGTGTGTAAATAATTGTTTTCTTTCTAAATATATATGAATTTATTTTACCTCGACTATGTCTTAATTCTTTAATGTAAGACTGAAGATTGCAGCTTAGAAAATATTGATTGTGCGATTTAGAAGAAACTGATCTTAGTTTTAATGGAAGCTTGTTCCATCCCTTAGGACTGGAAGTTGTGAATAAATAATATGATAGATTTGTATTACACAATGCTTTATGGAAGGCTAGATCTCTATCTCGCGTGTGATACGGATTTAAAATTTCTTGTTTGATTAAACAGGGCTTTAAACTTACAGGAATAGTGTCTCTGAGATAAAAGTAAATATGAGTTGGTAACAGAGTAGAAAATAGAGATAATTCGGTAAGGGGTCAGATTTTCAAAACAGCGCTTGGGTATGGCAAACGCGGCCTGATAAATTAATCGGTCTAACTGATCTTTTTTAACTATGTACAAGGACTTGAGATGTGGGTGATATGCGTTTCCCCATAATATATCGCCGTATATTTGATATGGATAAATAAGTGAATAATAAAGGATTAGGAGTAAAGACAGCGTTCTAAACTTTCAAAGAACGAAGAGCCTTTCGAGACTGGAAATAGTTGTTTTACAATCTGGTATGAAATGGGCCCTAAGCTTGGTTTAGAATTAAACTTTAAAAATAGCATGTTGCATTAAGTTCTTGGTGGATTTGTACAATATTTAAGGACAACAAACCGAGTCAGTCGAAGCAGCATTGAACATGAAACAAAAATTCAGATATATTTTGTGAATGCCTCTGAATTTATTTTCAGAACACAGTATTATCAAGGTCCAACCCAGACGATCAACCTGGATATGGGAAAACGCTACGCAGTTGAAGGCTGGGTAAAACTATTGAATAACGACCATGACATTCTCCAGTATATAGAGATTGAAATTTCTGAAACACTGACGAACGGTGAGTTATATCTGGTGAATTTATATTCTTATCAACAGTTGAAAGACTCTGAATTCAAAATACGTCTTTAGGATTACAACGTTCTGCACATTCGAGTCCGGGTAGTTAAAGATATTTTCAAGGAATAGAAAAATATAAGCTAGACCACTTCCATATGTCAAACGAAAATTCTCATATTCTCATCCTGAATCAAGGCATCATTTCTGACATGCAAACTTTTTCATCAAAAGTGTGATATTGCATTTTTGTAAGTCTTGACATAACTTCATCGTATCTACACATGTAGTTATGCAGTAAGCAGGAAGATTTTCCAGGCGGAGCCTGCTTCACGTGACGAGATGGACCTCAGAGTTCTCTCCCTTGCACCACAGATCAGATCAGCTTGAACGCGGAATCGGATGGATTCGAACTTATACTGCCGCGGAGGTGTGATAGCCGAGCCGTGATTAATCAGCCCGATAAAATAAAATAAAAATAGACTTTTTGTTAAATTTAAAACAATTATTTTTTTAGAGCTAGTTGTTTGATCAGAAAATCATAGGCGATAAACCAC
This sequence comes from Liolophura sinensis, assembly GCF_032854445.1. Classification (NCBI taxonomy): domain Eukaryota; kingdom Metazoa; phylum Mollusca; class Polyplacophora; order Chitonida; family Chitonidae; genus Liolophura; species Liolophura sinensis. The sequence continues at coordinate 5,974,615 of NC_088300.1, read as the reverse complement.
GACATTTCAGTGCCTGTGACAAAATGGTCTAACACCATTTACAACTTACTCAAGGGTTCCAGCCATCAAATATGATTGTGTGATAAATCAAGGAATACTTCCGATGTTTACCCATTTTTTCCATATACGTGAATAAAGCGTATTAATGCTTCTCTCTCTGGTATCGATGGTATTTAGGGCATAAACTAACCAGAATCAAAACAGAAATATACGTTTGTATTGCTTTATTATATAAATATTTATAATACCGTTATATCACTTCCAGACAAATTCTCTAAATAGAAGTGTAATATTCGGGCTCCAATAGCATGGAACGGTTAGATAATTAGCTTTGGCTGCAATAAAATGTTTTACCCTTCGTTTGTTGACAGGTAAAACGGATTACCTGAGCGTAGCTCGTCGCCCATTTCTGACTGCTGAAGATGGATGGATTCACCTGGCGGGGGATTTTGTCACTCCGACAACCGGTAAATCAAAGGCACTACCCTAGTCCCTATATATCCCAATGCGGTGGCCAAAAACCGGTAAACCAAATACAGTATTCCATGCAGTGCCATTGCGGAAAGCCGATATACCAAATACATTATTCCTGTTCGGTGGGTGAAAACCGGCCGGTAAACTAAATACAGTATCCTGTTGCGGTAGCGAGAAACCGGTAAACCAAATGCAGTATCCCAGCGCGATGACCAAAAAGCAGACCACCAAATTAAGTACAGTCTCCCATCAGGGTGGCGGAAAACCGGTAAATCAAATACGGTTTTACCTGTGCGGTGGCCAAAAAAACGGTAAACCGATTACAATATCCCCGTGCGCTGGTTGAAAACAGGTAAACACGACCATGCACAGGTTGTTGACAGACCTTCCCACGTGCGGCATGTGTTGTAATGGACTTGGTACCATATTTTTTCTCAAGTCTTATTTATCACAAAGAATTTTAAAAGATGGTGAATTTGATGCTTAACATTTTGAATGTCCTGAGTGTGTTTTTGTTTTCCCCAGGCCTGAAGTCAGCTCGGCTTTATCTACAAGGACCAAACTCTGGGATTGACTTCATTGTGGATGACTTGTCGCTGAAGGAAATCCCGGAAGTCGCAAACTGGCGCACTGAGGCCGACAAGAGAATTGAAAAAATCCGAAAATCAGACATCAACTTTGTGTAAACTTTAAGGAATTTTGAAATAGCTGGTTTTCTAAAACAATATCTTGACTCAATGTCATGAAAATATGTTAAAATAAATTCCGCATATATAATACCTGTCGATATTACCATAAGTGGAGATGTTTAACTAACAGGATCGGGGTGCAGAAAACGTTTTAACATCGTCTCTAGGATACATGTGGTCCCTGTAACCGTAAATTGCTATTGAGAAATTGTCTATTAAATTTCTTCTCTTTGCTCAGTGTCAGCCTTCCTAATGGAGTAAAGCCTGAATCCGTGGAGCTGGAAGTAAGCTGACATGACGATTTTTTAAAAATTCATGTGTCTGTTACTGTTATCTAATTCTATACTTTCACTTTTACGATGGTGGTTAATTTTATGGGTAAAGTAAACCGGAGTACCCGGGGTTAACCGTCTACCTTTCGTGAGTTACTTTCGAGCTCTCTCATGTGTGACATAGGCCAACGTCCTGTAGGTGGAAAGCAAGTGATCTCCATCAAGACCACACAAGAAATTACCGTCAACCAGTTCTTACCACCAAGGTTCCGAGAGCAATGGAAGCAGGCGAATCTATAAAAGATTCCCATTAATGATGAAAATGAGATTGTTCCCGAATATCATATGACCTAGCCATTAAAACCACAAGGGCCAACGTTTCCAGCGCCCCCAAAACCTTGTGCGCACAAGCATTGGGTGTTATAATGAACTCTTTCAGACTTACTCTTTCGTGTTACTTCAATTAGGATGTCTGGATTTTTCACTCGTGTATCGAATTCCAGATAACCCTAGGCAATACATATCCATACAAACGTTTTGATTTCCAAAAAAAAATGAAACCAAAAAAAAAAAAAAACAAACACATAAAAGACAAAAAAAAAAAAAAAAAAAAAAAGAAAACAAACAAATTTGAAAGCTTATAGTTAAATTACTTATTTTTCGGTGTAATTATTGAAAGGTGATATTATTAAGACCCCGACTGCAACATGATCTCGGCGATCCCTCATTCCATATCTGAATCGAGAAACTGACGGTTTTGGTAAAGATTTACCTTTAAGAGGGGTCATGTCATTCTCCACATAGAACGTCCCTTTATGTTCGACGAATGGTAGTGTCATTGCCAGAAATGAACCTTTAGTGGCTAATTGTTTCAACAGATCAATCAAACCACTAATGGATTTGCGTTCGGAACGGAGGTGAATGCCCACAGACTTGTGTCCAGCAGTCCAGAGAACCGGAAATACGCACAGTTTCTCTACGATAACTACAACTGGGGAGTACCTGGCAATGCTCTAAAGTGGTACGAGTTTGAGTCGAATAGGGTAAGTCAAGTTTCATTTATTCATTTATCCATTGCCATAAAAATTTCCTTTTGATGACAGCTATAAGGCTCATAGATAGCGAATAATAATCGAAAATATTTTCTCTTCTTATACACTGTTATGAATTCGCCAGGGTCATCCGGACTGGGACTGGGGGTATAATGCTGTCCAAGAGCTCGTTAAGCATGGGTAAGAAGTTCTTGTCTGTGTCCAATCTCTACCTTCATAATCATCTGTAAAGCCATAGTTTTACAAGCCATTTGTTCTCATCAGAATAGCTGGAAACGCGCTGAAGTTAAACTTAAAGGGATACAGAATCGATTGTGGTTGACCGATGTGAGAGATACCCAAGTCCAGGCTATGTCTTTCCGATTGTGATTGGCTGATGTGAGAGATACCCAAGTCCAGGCTATGTCTTTTCCATTGTGATTGGCTGATGTGAGAGATACCCAAGTCCAGGCTATGTCTTTTCCATTGTGATTGGCTGATGTGAGAGATACCCAAGTCCAGGCTATGTCTTTTCCATTGTGATTGGCTGATGTGAGAGATACCCAAGTCCAGGCTATGTCTTTTCCATTGTGATTGGCTGATGTGAGAGATACCCAAGTTCAGGCTATGTCTTTTCCATTGTGATTGGCTGATGTGAGAGATACCCAAATCCAGGCTATGCCTTACCTAAGCTGAATTTTAGGTATGGGCCATTTATTCACGTGTGACCAAGGCTGCAAGATTTAACCCCAGGAATCCCACAGTCAGCCAATCAATGTTGATTCTGTATCCCTTTAATTTACGGATTTGTCTGAAGCACCTGCACGTGTTTATTCGGTCACGAGACTTCCATGAAGTTGTGACAACACAGTGGATTAATGCCCTTATGCAGGCGCTGGCCATAGGAATAACATTGGTGTATCGATGGCGAATTTAATAGAAACGAGACAAAGACATGTTAAGTATAGAGCTACAACAAATTGTCTTTGATGATATACTGTTATTATGTGTAATCATCTCCTGCAGAATTAACGTTCGAGCTCACAATATGCTCTGGGCAGTAGAGCAATTTGTTCCACGGTGGTTGAAAAACTTACCACGGTCAGAAGTGAGGACAGCTGTTGCAAAGCACATTAAAGAAACTGCACTGCGGTATAAGGGACTGTAAGTATTATACACTCGACACCAAACTGTGCATTCAATTTATTTTCATTGGATTTTTTGGTTTTAAAGAATTGCAGGGCCTTCTGGCTATTGACGGCAGCGATTCTATGTGCTGAAAGAGGCGTGTCAGCTTGTTTGACGTACTGTTTGGCGTTTAATCCAAGAACATTGATTGTTTCTACGCCAAAAGAGCAAATATAAATATAAACCTTATTTATTACGCCGGTAATTATTGTCTAAACGCCTCTTTTTTTGCAACCTGGCTAGTTTTGTAAATGGATATATTCTTACTTTTTTGGTTAACAAGTTGTAAATGAGTGTCCATTAGAGCATTTAAAGTTTGGCCTTCTCTGTCACTGCCGCTAAAAAGTCTATAAAATAAGTCAAATAAATCAATGGACTGAGCAAATACCTCTCTTTTTTATTCTTTATACTTACTCTTCCTGTATTTCTTATCGTTCAGAGTTAAACACTGGGACGTGAATAACGAACTTCTGCATGGAAACTGGTACGAGACTAAGCTTAATGACACTGAATATACGAAGGATGTTTTTCGGATGATTCACCACTGGGACCCTAACGTGAAGCTTTTCCTCAATGATTACAACACCGTCGGTTCTGGAGGAGCCACAGAGGTGTGTCGTCAACTTATTCTACAGCTTCCACAGTTTGACTCGCCATCGCAGATAGCACCTCTGGTTTTCGCTAATCAGTGACACTATTTCCTGACTGTTTTCGAGTTTTGCCATGATGACAATTATAACAGGAGCAAGGAAAATGTAAACCCAATAACCATTTGAATATGATTAAGTTTTACTTGAAAACAATGGATATCAGACAACTATTTTTTCTCATATTTTGACGACGGGCTTTGGATGTAAATAAGGAAAGTGAAGCGTTTTAATTGCAGTCATGCAAGCCGGTTTAGTTTATTTCGGAAAATAACTTACGATCTTTTGGCATAAAGGATTATGATTTTTAATCTAACTGTGTTTACAGGCATATATGTGATTCGTTAGTATAGGTCTACTAGGTCTACTAAATATAGGTCTACTCATTTGTTTTGTAGGCCTATACTCAACAAGGGTCCGCTTACAAGAAGTTCAATACTCATATATACGGCATGGGCGTTCAGTCCCACTTCCCAAGTGGTATAGCTCCTGACCCTACCATGGTTTTGGTATGTGCTGCTCACACCAGTTTACACAGTGTGGTTTTGTCTGTGGTAATGATTGTTATAGCGAACAATTTAGTGGTTAAGCGGTTTGACAATTGAACAAGCCATCAAGCGCACTGATAACTACTCCGCCTGACTACAAATTTGTACTATCAACAGTCATTAACAACTCGGTAACTTCGCACCGGGGTAATTTTTTGAGGGTGGATAGTGGGGTGGAATAGAAACCTTGCAAATATTGAAATTATACATACGCTGTTGGTTCAAAGATTACGTAATCCTGATGAAGGAAAATACAGTTCTGTTTCTAGAGACGCCTTGATCGTTTGGCGGGTGCAGGACTTCCGTTATGGAGCACGGAGCTAGACGTTAAGACCCCGGATGAGAACTTGCGCGCTGACTGGTACGAGATAGCCATGAGAGTTCTGTTCAGTCACCCGGCGGTCGAAGGCATTGTCATGTGGGGTTTCTGGAGCCAGGCACACTACGCTGGAGAACAAGCCTCCCTTGTGTCTGGGCCGGATTTCCGGGTCAGTTTTAACATATATATGGTTTTCTTAAATGTCGTTTAGAAAAAAACGGACATGGAGCAAAGTAAGCCACAATATTTGTCAAATTCCGGCATAAGTCCGTATCATTATTATTTATTGTAATGTTGTAGTTTATTTCCATGACTTAATTGTTAATGGTGAAAGTTCTTATACCTACATGTATTTGTATGATCAACTTTGTATGGAATACAGCAGGGTCTCTGAAATGTATTGGGTCGATATATATTAGTTGCCGTAAGCCAAACGTTGTGTGTGTAGGCCTGTAAGGTGTTAACAACGAGAACTGCGTTCAAAACATCGGATTACTCACCTACACTACATTTGCCTGCTTTCACCTCAGACTTAGAAATAAAGTACCCAGACTTATGATCCACATTGAACAGTCGGTGTAGCGTATTGACATATTGTGTGTGAAACTCTGGGTGGACGAATAACCGATCATTCACTGAATCAGCCATCTATTGCTTCAGGTTAACTCGGCGGGCAAAAGATACATCGACCTGGTCCATCGACAATGGCGAACACATGTGACACGGTCCCTGGCGTCTGGCACCAAGTTCCACATCCGGGGATTTCATGGAAATTACAACGTCATCGTCAGAATAAACGGCAAAGTCGTCCAGAGAGAACACTTCAGCCTGGGGAAAACTCCAGCTAATGTGCACTTTACCGTCCAAAGCCATTAACAGAAAATAAACTAAACCATTTCCATGTTCTCGTCTTTATTCTGTCCATTATTCCACTAACTGGTTTACTCAGAAAGTAGAAAGAATAGTTCTTCGAACTCAACTACAACCACACATCCCTGAGCAAGTTGCAAGCTTATAACATAACATAACATCACTATGATAGCCTAGATTTCACCATAACAAAGAAGTGTTTCACGGAGAAAAGTTTGGGTCAGTTGACTCAAAAATCAGGTTGGTTCAATCGAGTTATACAAGTGAGCTAATTCATTTCAGAAAATTGAGTCATATGACCAGATCAACTGTCATGAAAGACTCCTGTGAGTTTTCCAACTAACCAAGTGAGTCAGCAATATAACCTGATGAGCTTCATTACTCAGGTGATCTGATCATATCCCTTCATTTTCTGAACTCAATTATCTCAATTGTATAACTCAATTTTTTTTACTGAGCCATACACTTTTCTCTCAGTGTATGATCAAAAGCGAGCAGCATTGTTAAAGAGGAACATGGGATAAGGCTGTGTGAGATCTATTAATTCAACATTGAATGTATGTATGTATGCTTGGAGTTTAACATTTTTTTTTTAGTTATATGACGACGAAGAGTCATTAGGTGTGTGAACATAAAACAAGTCTTCTTGTGGCAGGGCGAGGCCATGCTGTCAAAGTGCTGCCACCACTGAAATATTATACCCAAGGCACCAGGCATGACACCTCACCCAATCAGTTAGGTTTTCTTCTTCTAACCGCTCAGTGCTGAGTGCCAAGCGAGATAACAGCAAGTACCATTTTTAAAGTCTTGGTATGACCCGATAGTTCTAGCATTGGTTAAACCTATGTATATTGTCACAGAGCACGAAGTGCGCTTTCAAACCCGCCCTTAGACAGAAATTCCTCATCTCTCACTATTTATAAGCGGGTGAGGACGCTCGCGTGAACATTTGCGCCGTCTGACGTTCGTGGAAGATGGCCTGTCTTCTACCAACGTGTTGTGCTGATTTGTTCGTCACATGTGGGAAAATCCGCAACTACCCCGGTTTGTGGTTTACACCGAGCACTCCGGTTTGTGGTTTACGCCGAGCACTCCGGTTTGTGGTTTACGCCGAGCCCTCCGGTTTACTTCACTCAAATAGATTACCACCAACGAATATGTGAAAAATTCTTGAGTATGGCTTTAATCAACAAATAAATAAATATTGTCACAGGCGAGAGCTATTAATTAGATTTTTTTATTAAGATGGGTGACAAATGAGCAAGAAAGTAAATACTGAAGAACAGGTGTTCCTATTTAACCAAATAATTTAAAAGGGATCAGTGTTCCTCAGTGTTAACGTAGAGTAGCATTTCTCTGTGGCAGAGAACTGCTTAACTAACAATGAAGCAGAAATAAGAATAAATAAATTCAGACAAACCATTTTGCTGCTTCACAGACGCGACTTACCGAAGGCAAGTGAACCGCCCCGTGCGAGCCATCATACTGATACGAGTCAACCAGTCGTTACAATGGTTAATGCTGGACGCCAAGCGAAGAAGTTACAACTTCCTCTTTCAAGCTGAAATTGTCAAGATGAAATTTCTTTTTGTAAGATTTTTTGTATTCGCTTCATGTTCATGTAATATATTACAATAAGGTGATACCAACAGCTCGTTTTACTTGTCATATCACACTTTACACTGTGTATATCTTCCATAACCCATGAGCCCTCAAATAGCATCGTTTGTAGGTTGGTTCATTCTAGACTGAGAGTAATTTCATTTGATCTCTTTGACCCTGGCGTCTGTTAAAGTGTACCAGATAACAGCATTGCTAATAAATGTGAAATGAATGTGTCCTACCGCGATTCCGTGGGATTCCTAATCCCAGATGGTCATCTCAAACGTGCGAAGACGGGGCTTTTTGCTTGACACGATTTCACTGTTCACTCTTAAATCGGTTCCTACTAAGTCTTTCCAGTCCTAAGTAATCGTGTCTGAAGCGTAAAAATGGCGCTAGATTGTGTACTGGGAACTTCAAATCATGAAAGGACATAACAAATCATGAAAAAGGGCTTGTTTTATCCCAAGATGAATAAAAGTGAAAAGGTATGGCGTATAAGATACCGAGATAGTTGTGAATCTATGAAATATTAAAAGTCTTAACATTGATTATATGCGTGTTACGTCTGTAGTAATTCCCATATATTAACCTTACATGTTATTTTAGGTTTGATTTAAAAAGGAAACCAATGGTGTTTAGGTTACAATATATGACGAACTGAAATGGGTTCACAGAATAAAAAACAGCGAAAACTTTTGCATGCTAAAAGATGAATCACATATGCCACAAAGGATGTTTAAATTTCTTATGCACTTACACAGGTAGGGCCCATCGTCGTGTCAGATCATTCAGTGAGACAGGCATGTAAATATGCCATGTACGTCATCATCCTGTTGGATCCTTCAGTGAGACAGAACAGCAAATACAACACTTGCGGTATCGCCCTGCTGGATTCTTCAGTGAGACAGAACAGCAAATATAACACGTGCGGCATCGTCCTGTTGGATTCTTCAGCGGGACGGACCTGTACATATGACAGGTACAATTATCGATATCGAATTGGTAGCGATTTATCGATATCGCTAATTTATTTATCGACATAGCTAAATCATTTGTTTATGTCGATTAATTTTTTATCGATATACATAAACGAATTATGGATATACCGATAAATAGTGCTTCTTGTTGGTTTCAATGGAAATGACCTAAACGTTCCTATACGACAGAAAGGATGAGAGAAAATGCTTGTATTTACAAATGCCGATGTAGCAGGGTCAGCCATCGAAGAAGTAAAGCAGCAGAGTCAGGGACGTATTACCTAGGTCGGTAATTTCATGCAGCAAGCTCTGCACTGTTTATGATGGAAACCTTATAACACCTGCAAAACAATTGGAAAAATTCCATTCGTTTTTCTAGGTTTTTCTACAAGTTTTCTTCTGGTTGAAAATATAACGAGATGTCAGAATCGAGCAGTAATTATTAGATGGCTAAAAGGGCCAAATTATCGATATCGATAAACTGTGGTATAGTGGTGTCTCTTCAGTTAGAGAGAATTGATTATATTTAATCCAGAATTATCGATATCAATAATCATTCATTGACATCGCTATTTCATTATCGATATCGTTCATTCATCTATCGATATCAATAATTCATTTATAGACACAGATAAATACCACTATTTATCGATTAATGATTTATTGATATTGATAAATGACTAATGGATATCGTTAAATGATTTATTGATATGAATAAATGATTGATTGATATCGATAATTCTGGATTAAATGTTGATTTGGTCTCTCATATGGCATCCTTCAGTGAGACAGAACTGTAATAAAACATACGGCATCGTCCTGTCCCTTCATTCAGTGAAACAGACCTGTAATTAAGACACGGTACGGCATCGTCCTGCCAGATCCTTTAGTGAGACAGGCCTATCAATATACCAGGTAATGCATTTTCATGCTGGATCCTACAGTGAGACAGAACTGTAATTCTGACACATATACGGCATTTTCGGGTGGGATCCTCCATTAAGAGAGAGCTGTAAATATGACAGGCACGGCATCGTCCTGTTGAATCCTTCAGTATAAGGGAGAGCTGTAAATTTCCAGATACGGCACCGTGCTGCCAGATCCTTCGTGAAATGAGCCAGCTGTGGTATCGTGCTGCCAGATTCTTCAGTTAGAGAGAACTGTAAATGTGCCAGGCACGGTTACATGCAGCCAAATCCTTCAGTAAGAGAAAACTGTAAATGAGCCAGCTATGGTATCGTGATGCCAGATCCTTTAGTGAGAAAGCCATCTGTTATATAACCATTTCACCAATTCTACATTTTCAATTCCGCCTGAGCCAAAGTGCTATAGGGTCGTGTTTGTTGTTACCTTTGAAGCATTTTCATGAATAGTTAGAAAAACCCCCCACTGAGGTAAACTGACAAAAGGTCGACTTTCACCGGTTAGGTATTACCATGTAATTGCCAGATTTCACGCTGTTGTCGCTGCTCTGGTTTTACTTTACAGTATTGTGTCTTTTGTAAATGTGCAAATATTCAAACACACATTATTTAACAGATATCAGGAAACTGACAGTATGACAGACGTACAGCATAGAGAGTAAAACCAGAACAGCGACAACAGTGTGACAGACGTACAGTATAGAGAGTAAAACCAGAGCAGCGACAACAGTGTGACAACTGGCAAATGGTCACGGGAAACCAGTGAAATCAGGCCCGTTGTCAGTTTACGCTCGGGTCAGAGTGTTATTCTAACTGCTCATGTAAATGCTTAAATACTAGTGCCCCCAAAACACTTGATGGCACTCTGTCTGACATGGTACATTAAACTTGCAGTTATTTAAAATAGTTCCAACATATGGAGACGGATGCAATCACTCGCCTTTTAATTCTCACGGTTCAAGAACACAAGAGTCAAGATTAACAAAAAAATTTTACGCGCGGTTTTTCCTATTCTCGACCCGAGTATGTTATGACGGACGCGCGAGTGGAGAATTCGGGAATGCGATATTAGTAAAACCGCGATATGTTCTTGCTAATCAAGCGCAGTTTGTCAAAAATCGCGAGAGAATAACTAGTAAACAAACCATGCAGTTTTCGGTAGTTTCGACTCTCGTGTTCTCGACCCGTGGAGTATGTGAAGGGACGCGCGAGTGAAGATCTCTAGAAAAACTTTGACACTCAACACACATGCTATAAAGGATAATAGATACTTTTCACAAAAATTTCAGCACCCTTGGTCAAATATTATTATAACAGAGACAAGTTTTGAACTTTAAAATATCCTTTACTCCAGACACTTAATGTCACTCTGACGTACATTTAAGGCACGCACTTTAATGTGATGGAATGTTTAATACTGTTTCGCGTATGACGCTTAACTTTTCAGAAACTTCTCAGATATCCAATTTGCGAGATATCAGTTTTACGTTTTAGACATTTGGAATGATTGCGATTTTAAGATGGCTGTTGTGTACATGTCAACGATCACGCTTGGGGAAGGTTCGATGCATAAGAAAGACAATCTGAACTGTATTCAGTGATAAGCTCACCTTGTTCAGATTTAAAGAACATCTGTATTGTAAATTTTCTCTTTTCTGACTAAATTTAAAAGTGTATATACTCGGTCAGGAATCCCTTAAAAGAAATCTGATACAGACATATAGACTGTGACCTGTCAGTCACTCCTTCCCCAGATCATATCTACTGAGTACCCTACCCTGGTTCTGCACGGTGAATCTCCAAATCAACTCGTCTCTTCCGCCTACGCCATTTTGTTGCATTTAGACGTTATTATATCTCAATTTAATGAAAATCTTCACTTATAACACAAGCCGACAGATGTAGTTTTCAGACTTTATTACAGTGGCCCTGATTGGTTGACAAGGGCTAGACTTGCGTAATGGAGCACGGAGCTAGACGTTCAGAATCCAGATGAGAATCAGAACGCTGATGGATGCAAGGCAGCCATGATATCGTGTTCAGCAACCCAGTCTGTGGAGGGTATCATCATGTGGGATTTTGCGGTGAAACACATTACGCTGGAGATTTGTCTGCTTTTGTGAGCGGACCCGAGATAAAGCTGGGTCACAGTAGCACGAAACACATATGCTAAAGTCTGTTTCCTTTTAACTTGTCGCCAAGAAATTGACGCGTAACACGACAACCTTTTCATTTTGATATGTTGGACGTCGATATTATTGCAAGAAAACGCAGTTAGAATATTTTTTCAAATTTATAATTTCCTCCAGATTGTTTTCTACACCAAGAACTCACGCCTTAGGCGACATCAAAATTATTAAACAACGCGTCCAGAGAACACCGGTAGGTCGCCTGATTGAACAGTTCGTAAAATTGCCTAATTTTCAAGTGAGGTGACACGTTCAAATATTGTCCCCTAAACCAAAATAAAGTAGAATGACACTGTCATACACTGGTATTATTCTCTGATTAAATCAAAATGTCATTAAATCAACAATAAAGGCCAAAATTATTATACTACATAAATATGAATGTTTGTCAGGTGGTAAATCGCTTAAGGGTAAAGGACGTCGTTGTGAGTGAGTGAGTGAGTGAGTGAGTGAGTGAAAACGAACATTTTGAGTTTTCAAGCCCGAACAGGGATGATACACGCCATACTGTAATTCAACAAAAAAGCTACTTTATATATCTGTTAATCAAAAAGCACAAAGAAAATCAAAATATTCTCGAGTTACTAAGAACTTTGCAACTTTACTAAATACCTTACCTCTGTTCTGTTGAGGACAAAGTATAGTTTTTAAAGTGTGCTAAAAAATGCCGAAATGATTAAGCTTTATAAGATTTGAGTCCTAGCAACGTGATACATCGTTGTATTTGCATTTGACAGTCCCTGTTCTATGGGTGGCAAAGGAAGCCCTATGAAATGTTGAGCCATGTTATTAAAAAAAACTTTTTTGTGGGGAGTTCGAGCACCAAATTGCTGAAGTGGTCTTTGATAGCAAGTAGCTACCAACGATTGGCTATACATGTACTATGGATGGCCATTGCAGTTCTATGATTGGCTGAAAAAGTCACTACCTATGTTCTGTATGTGGATATTTTAAAGGTTGAGAAAACATAAAACTTACATAAAGTTCCCATGAAAGCGTGCGAAAAGTTACTTTTTTTATTTATCTTTAAAGAGAAAAAGACACTTTAAAATACTTCTTGTGCGGTGGGTATTCGGGACCACCTCTTTGCTTATATTGTCTTTGTGAAATAATGGCATAAATGAGGACGTAAAACATGTTTAATAAATATATTTGCTCTAGAATATGGTTTTTCAGCTAACAAATGTGTTCAGCCTGAAATTTGATCATATTTATATTTTTAATACAATCATAAATATTATCATAGTTTAGATTAAATCCATCTGTTAGGATATAAAAAAAACAAATTTTATGCTTAACTAAATTTATTAGACATGTATCACATCCTTATTTAGAACATTAGTATGCAAAGACGGTATATATCGAATTGTTGTCCCAATACAAAAATATTATCAAATACCCTTCTCGCCTGAAAGAAAAAATGGAAAAAATATTAAAAACAATAGACAAGGTCTTTTGCGAAGAAATGTACGAGAAATTGTGGGAAAGTGGCCCCAGTTACCTGTGATCGACTTTAGACTAAACCCTGTTTCTGAAACTGCCATATTTTAGTATAATATAACCTTAAAAAATGAAATTTATTTTATCTCTTGTAGCTGTATGATCCCACATCAACTTGTCCTCAGAGTTCGAAGTTAGCAAATCAAGTTCTGTTATAAAAATACGTATGTAGACAGTAGTGTGAGCTTTGTTACTACGTGGAGTCTAGCCTAACCGCTACGGGCGCACTATGATAAAACAAATATCTCTCCATCCCACTGCCCGGCATTCAACTTTTTTTTGAATTATCATACATGTCGTCACCCGACGCAATAAAGTATTCTTTTCGAACGCAAGCTTATAAAGTTTAGCACTATGAATTAGAAAAATCATTTTAACATGTTAAGTGTCCACGACGAAAGTCAATTTTCGTAACGACCATAACTGATTTTACAGAGAGCTGAATATAGGCGACAAAATAAAACAGACAAAATAAGAAAAGACTACAGCTAGAGATTATAAGTAGAGCAGGGGCGACAGTGTGGTAATGGGGAAGTTATAGCACACAGCCGCTGAGATCTGGTCTTCTGTCAGTTAACCACAGTTCGTACTTCATTCTAACTGTTCATGTAAATGTTTAAATTGTAGCAACTTCAACCTCATGCATAACACTACGGCTAGAACCTAATCTGTATATGTGTTCAGGCCTTGTGACCATGGCAACCAAGCAAAGGGCAATAGAAGACCTCATGTAAAGCAGATTATTTATGTAACTGATTAGTGTTTTATGCCGTACTTAAGAATATTTCACTCACGGCGGCGGCCTACATTATGGTGGGAGGAAAGCGGCCAGCGCCCGGTGTCCATCTGCAGTGTAAAACAAATACTTCATACATCACATGTATATATATTTTCTGTTATTTTTACATTTTCTCTCAGTAATGGCCACTATTATTATAACATTATTGGGCTCTTTCGACAATGTTTTATGAGCTCCTTTCGCAAAATTTTATAAACAGATCTACAATGAATTTAGGATATCGCGACCGGAAAGTATACAGTAATATTGTCAAACGGCAATGACGGACACATGTGACACGCTCGTTGGCGTCTGGCACCAAATTCCACACCCGTGGATGTCATGGAAACTACAACGTCAACGTCAGGATAAACGGCACGATCTTGCAGACAAAGCAATATTTTCTTGGTATACCCTTGTCCACCGTACATATGACACAGGGCCTACATATACATACTTGTCATTTGAATGAGAGAAATTATAGGTTCGTGTATTTTGGAAACATTTTTTCAGTGTGACCCATCTTCTCACTACAAGAAATCAGTTGTTATTCTAACAAGAAGGTATAATATTTAAATCTAATAACTAATATTCGCTTTCTGCGGTTTAATTGATCAAAATTCCATATGGCCGATCTTGAAAATAGAAGCGGTTCTCTTTTGATTAAATATGAGCAGATTGTCGAGCAGATTATCACCGTGCTTCTTAATAATTCTTGTGGCTTGTGTAGCCGAGGGGGGTTAGCATCAAAGCACAATGACGCAGACCCAGAAGCCTTTATATATCGCGAATACATGGCCTAATATATATGATGGCATTCACGGCAATGCCCTTCAGGTCATTAGCCTTTTATGTGAAAGTAATGTGATGTGCATATTAACGTATTAGTTTTGAAGAACTGGGTATTATGAGGCAAAAACAGACTAATGTATAAAAACATTCCCTCGTCTTTCAGGTCCGTTTGATTATCCGGTTATTTCATCACCCGATTCATCTGACGATTGATGGTGAAAACATAAACCAGTTCGAGATCCCACGAGACTGGCCACAGAGCTGTTCAGGTCAGAAATGTTGAGAGCAGCTGCTGTCGTATTTCCCCATAGACGTGTGCTGAAACTCAGAATAGATTTTGGTATCAAGTTTGTGGCCAAAGTATCGTCTACCTATAGAGACATCTCAGTCACGCAACCGCTTTACGGTCTCACAAGACCACACATCGGAAGACTTAGGAATTTCAGCAAAACATGTGAAAAGCATCACCATGCATGCCATTAGCAATGACATATCTATAAAGGGATATGAAATGCCCATTAAACATGAAAACGGTAAACTCTGGACTTCACTTCGGCTTTTCATTTCAGATATACTTGTGCCCTGCTTTTAGACGTTAGTATATGTCCCGTAATATTTTTCAACGCAATGATTTCATCGAGAGTACTGTGTACAAAGTTTTCTTATGTCCACCCCAGAACAATTGCTTTTCTGAGAATCACTTTCTTACTTTTCACAGTGAGGGGCACCACCCAGATTAATGGGGAATGCCACTGATTATGTTTTTCTAACGAGCCTTGTAACTTCTGGATAAATCTCTTCATTCTTTAATTTTCTTAGAATTTCAGCATGAGTTTCACGCAGTTTTGAACAAAATCATGGAATTATCCGGAGAATTACCGTAAAGTAGGCACGTAACCACGGGCCTTTAGGATGCATGTATTACAGTAAATATAATGTCGCATATTAAAGAAGGGGATATCTACTAGCTGTACTAAGAATCCATTGTCTACTGCGTTCTATTATTTAATATTCTGAACAAAGACACAAATAATGACAGCTGAAAAAGGGGATGGAGTGTAATAAATCTGATCACATCTAAAAGGTGCAAAAGAGGCCCTTGACAGTTTCATAGTTCCGTCCATCAGGGTATAATGTTAGTTGTCCATGACAAAGCCTAAAGTACAGCAAAACATACGCGTCTTGATTTCAACTGCTTGGAGGAAATTTATATCTTTTGTAAGAGATGTTACAACTGAGACTCAGAGCCCATTAGATATGCCACACTGACATATCCATCTTTGTATTTACCTATGGATGACGTTTCTGTAAGCTTATCCTAAATGAAATCTTTCTCATGCAGAAATGAAAAGATCTCATTTGTTTAGCGAGAGGCCTATATGACGAGGCCATATAGGCGAGGCCTGATGCTCGCTATATACATCACACCACCACCTTAAAATTCGAACATGTGTAAACTTATAATTCTGAAGATAAAACAAAAACAAAAAGTCTAATCCGTACATTCAGTGTCACCTTTTCTTGTACGGCTAATGGGTTTAACAGTTAGAAGTAAGCGGCGCGGAATTGGGGATTAGATGATAAATTGTAAAGTGCAGGAATACTAAAACGTATTAGTGGGAGATTGTGCAAGGAGGAAGTACCACACATAGCTGCGAATTAAACCAAAAGAGCCAATGTGTTTATTTTAATGATGGGATCGTGAAGCTTACCACAAGAAAGATGAGAAAATTGTTTCTGTGGATGACGGCTTCTGACGGATTTCGGTAAACTCATTTCCGTCTCGTGAAGAAATCTACAGGGTGAGTGCTCTCTGAACACTTTTAGGAACAACTGCGTATAAAGACTTGAGCAGAGCTCTGGAGGACTGCTATACGAGGATATTGTCGGTATTAGTGCCACTAGCCATAGTCCTGTGGACAAATGCTACTATACCCCTATTTTTTTACACTGAGAACTCCAATTTCCCCAGTAATAATCAATTTGTTGTTTTTGCAGAAAGCAAATATGGGACCAAAAATAGAAGCAATACTGACGTCAGACAAGTCTGTAAACTGTCATTTGTAAGGTTACTGAACCATTATATTATCCATATCACAACACACTTAACGTTTTTACCGAATGGGTCATCTCTTGAAAGGGAGGGCCAACCTTTTTGATTTCTATATTTAAGCGTTCAAGCTCAGAAAATTGCAATGTCAATTGAGACATCCATCAGACAAAACCTAGTTTATTGGAAATAAGTGGTTGTTTATAAAGTGAAAGTAGGAAACTCTCATCAGTGTGTTTCAACAAAGACTCCGATAAGCGGAAACTGGCAGAAGCTCATATAGCGTGTTGAAAGCTGTTCGCTACATTTTATATAAAACATTTAAATGTCGATTTTGTCCCTCAGTGTTTCCATATAACGACTATTGGGTATAATAATGTTTCTCTGCTAGCATTACAATGTTCCCATGATCATCCTTCCTCCAAAATCTGCTCAGTCTGTAGTTTACAGTATATCAAATGAAGGTGGATATGTTTCTTTCACATATTTTGCTACATGTACATTATGGTTGTTCAAAGCTAGCAAACCGCCGATATAACGTCTAGTGAATGAGAACCGCCGATACAACGTCTAGTGAATGAGAACCGCTGATATAACGTCTAGTGAATGCGAACCGCCGACACATAACGTCTAGTGAATGAGAACCGCCGATATAACGTCTGGTGAATGAGAATCGCCGACACATAACGTCAAGTGAATGCGAACCGCCGACACATAACGTCTGGTGAATGAGAACCGCCGATATAACGTCTGGTGAATGAGAGTCGCCGACACATAACGTCAAGTGAATGCGAACCACCGACACATAACGTCTAGTGAATGAGAACCGCCGATATAACGTCTGGTGAATGAGAACCGCCGATATAACGACTGAAGATATACTTTACAGCGCTACATATGGAAATGTCTCCATGTCGACATTTTTACCCTGCTGCATTGTGCCTTATAGATGCGGACCTGATCAACACTACTCTTCATAATATAAGGATATTGGGCCGACTAGATCTTCACTTAAAAGCTGGTGGAACGAAGGAAGCAAGAGTGCTAAAACAGAGCTAAAACAATAACCTGGCTATAATGTGAAATGACAATGAATTCACCTGCAAAATGACACAGTCAAACTTTCAATTTTCAGAGAATAGAGAGATCGTCAAGAGGCTGACCCAGAGCCGACAAATAGCAGTATTATATCCAAATGTATCCAGACAGGCTCAAACGACCACACCCTTAAGTTGGACGTATAAGATCTGACTACGTGGCTGCCAAAAATATGAAGATCACACCCTAAAACTATACCCAGTTCACACTAATCATGGAAAGGGAGACAGTTTTTGATTGGTCCATATTTCCAGAATCTAAGATGAGTGGTGGATAAATTTGTTATCGGTGAGACCAATTCAACCGCATAATGGCAATGGGGCAGAAAATCAACTGGCCTTCATTACGAGGTCACGAGCGTTCTTCGCTGAGTAAACCTGACTACGTGTTTCGAGGGGATAATGACTCCAGAGTCTCAGTGGTAAAAACCCAAACGCCTACAATTACATAGTCAGACATTAAATTAGATACACCTTCATTTACACATAAAATACAAATGTTTGTTGTAACTCGTTTGAACAATTTTAGTTTTCATCAAAGCATCATAACTTTATCATTTCTAAAATAATATTTGGAAATAACCCAGCACATCAACTCTACTTAGCTTTCTATAAGATCCTATATATTGGAAACCTTTACGCATTAAAACGACCTCACATACCACTGCCGCAAGGTCTATAGATGTGCGAAAAACAACGTAAAGCCGTACCGAGGGCCTCCGTGACCGAGGTGGTTAGCTTGTCAGCGCCTCTCACCATTGTAGTCGTTGTGAGCTCATGTCCAGCTCATGCTGGCTTCCTGTCAGGCCGTAAGTGGGAAGGTCTGAAAGCAGCCTGCAGATGGTCGTGAGTTCCCCCTGGCTCTGCCCGGTTTCCTACCAACATAATGCTGGCCGCCGTCGTATTGGTGAAACATTTTTGAGTAAGGCGTAAAACAGCAATGAAATAAATAAATAAACAAATTAAAGCCGTACCAGGCCTGAAAGTACTTAAGGCGAATGGGTAAACGTAGACAACCGGCCGCCAGATATTAATTGCATTAATTACCACTATCATGCATTTCATCGCGACATCAGCCCATACCGTAGAAGTTATGCATCACAAACTGGGCGACTACCATAGACGGTATCGCATCACGATTTGAACTTCCATCATAGGCGGTATCACATCACGATCATAGACAGTATCGCATCACGATGGGAGCCACTATCATAAACAGTGCTGCATCAAGATGGGAGCCACTATCATCGACAGTATCGCGTCAGGATCGATATCTAAACGACTATCACAAACAGTATCGAATCACGATGTGAGCCACTGTCATCGAGAGCATCGCATTACGATGTCAGTCACTGTCAAAGACAGTATCGCATCACGATCGATATCTGCGCAACTGTCACAGACAGTATCACATCACCATGTCAGCCACTATCACAGTATCGTTTCAGTAAGTTATCACGATATGGGCCACTATCATAGACAGTATGATTTGACGAATTAAAGCTCTTTCAAAGACGGTATGGCATCCTGATCATAAATGATATCACAACACGATGTGAGCTCCTTTCATAGATCATATTTCATCACGATTGAGCCACTATCATAAACAGTATCGAATCACGATGTGAGCCTCTTTTATAGACGGTATCGCATAACGAACATAGATGATACGATCATGGATGGTATCGGATCACGATATGAGGTACTTTTATACATGATATCTCATCACGATTTGAGCCTCTATCATAGACGCTGTCGCATCACTATCATAGATCTTACCGCATCATGACCTGAGCCAGGATTATAGACGATCTCAGATCTCAGTAACTATCATAGACCGTATGGTATCTTAGCCTGACGGTATCGCATCACGATATGAAGTACTATTATTGACGATATGGCAGCAACGATCTGAACTTCCATGACAGACAATATCGCGTCACTATCTTAGACCATATACCAAGTGTATAGGTTAGCGGCCACAGAAAGATTGACATTTCTTCCTCTGTGCAAGTTCGGTGAAAAACTAGATTGTACTAATAGGACAGCTGTACACAGTTCGTCCATTGAAGTAATGATATCTGGTATATATTAGCCATGACGGACAGGACAAAGTACACACCAAGAAGAGTGTAATAGGCAATCTCTTTGCTACTGTAATGCAAACGGGCTCTATTATAGCTCGACTTCAGCCAGTCTGATGGGTTTGGAGAGCCAGCCGGTTGGCTTTCACAGTTTAAGGCTTCCATATCCGCGCATTGTCAAAGGCTGCAAAGTGGTCAGAATCCCGGGTGTTCAAGTTTCCTGGTGAGGGGAACGGCCTTGTAGATCGCCACAGCCGCAATGTTAGATTATTTGTCAATATTTGGACTGATCCTGGACAATATGTCTGATATAGGGTTGTAAGTGAAAGCGATTGATCTGTCAAATATTGGCACGGTTTACTATGGCAGCTAATCCGAGTGGCGGTCAGCGAATCGACACCGCCATCATTTCTCACCACTCAGACCCTCAGCCGATAAGGTACGTAAGTGGAAGAGCTGTAAACAGAGAAGTCACGTGCGTCTTTGGTGGAGCTGGTGTACCCTTGTCACGTGACGGATCGCCCACCTGAAGCTCCCGTATGACGTTTCAAGGCACCGGATGCAGTCGTGATGCTGTGGAGCAAAGGTCCAAACCTCATAACGCTTACGGTTTCCCAGATTTCTACGCCAAACTGAACTCGAGTGCCTTGCTGACTGGATGTCTGAGCCGACCATGCTGTGGCGAGCGCTGGACATGACATGAAGAGCGGAGATGGGCAATTACCACGGTGTGTGTACGGTGTATCCACGGAGTGAGAAACTCAGCAAATACCTGACCGATAGACAGGTGAAGATCATTCAACAAACTTGGGCCATTATCCGACAGGATGTCAAGAGAACTGGCATTATCATTTTTACCAAGTAAGTAGCGTGTGTCAGCGTTTTGGTAAAAACAGTTCAAAGCTATCCAACAATTTAGTGATTGGATTGTTTGGTGATATACGTCCTGTAACATTACGGTATTGTACAATCATCAGTGAAGAAATACACACAGCATTGTCCAACACGATAGAATATTATCACTGCAATTTTTAAACGTGTTTTATTTTCACACAACGCGCATAATCTGTACCTATACCATAATCTGTACTTCAGAATTTATTGCCCCCATCAAACGTTTGAGTATTGTTTCATTGTTGAGCTTCACAACTTAACACGTCAGAAATTTACTGGGCGAGGTCGAAGGGAAAGAGGGAACAGAGTGTAAAAATCGATCCACCATTTTACCAAGAAAACCTTTAACATTTCTTTTTCCACTCTCGTGGCGAAAAACACCTCTGCATATATATATAACCAATCACCCTGGTGACACCTTAAAACTTATGAAAAATAGACATATTTATTGATTAATACGTCTGTGTCATGTCTCAAGAACACAAAGCACAATAAAGTGTCATTTCAGGAAAATATCAGCAAGCCTGTAGCTCTTCCGAATGAAGCCAACTTCTTAATGGTTTCAGAATGGTTGCATCACTCATTGACTGCTAGAGTTCTTAGAAGTAGAGTAGACAGAAGATCAGAAGAAACGCCTCAGTAAAAGACATCTTTAACTAGCATTTAGAAGTTGATAGGTAGTTGAACAAGTACATTTCTTATAGATAGCGAGTTTTTTATACACGACTTTTCGGTGCCAATACGAGTCTTCGTCGTTGTTGTGAAAGATCTGAAATATTCCCAGAAGAGCAATTGTTCTCGTCCAACTTTATTCCTTTCTGCGTGACTAATAAAGATGCAGCGGTGTGTGAGAAGAGTGCTTCCGTTTTACCTTTACAGTACTTGACTCGAGATACTCCGCCTATTATGGCCTGGTATGAGCAATGATTACCGTGTGTAGTTTATTCTGAGACCGTGTAAAATTTACAAGAATCACTAGGTAAGCATTCCAGGAATAGCTCTTCATTAAACCTGCATTATTTATTCACCTAGAACAATTGTTTCACGAACTTCCATTTTCTGGTATAAAAAGCATGAACTGCACGATGTATCACGCTGCACCCACACACAGGTTTATCATAGTAGGGACGGCATCTGGGATGGAACAAGACTTCCATCAGCAAACTAACTCTTATACTTTGCTGATTATTAACTGTTATAACCACCCAAGTACAGGAATCCTTCTTGAATGGGGTAACATGTTCATGGGCTCACGCAGATGTTCGTGTCAGTTTGGACCTTGAATAGTGTACGGGTAATAAGTGCATTTCTAAATTATGTTTTAAGTACACGGGGCATGTTCGAATAACTGCATGCGTTTCTGATATATCAAGGATTAACTGTTTCATTGTTTATTTCGCACTACGCTCTTTAAGAACTAAGTACGACACACTGCTCAACTTCTGCAAATAAATTATGAGCTTTCTGATAACTTTTGTTGTCAGTCAGCTTTAGTTTTACTTCACACAGTTTTACTTTTACGTCACTGACGTAGCGGTGTGATTTGTTGAAAACAGTTATCACATGTTGACTTCATTCCATCACGAGGTAAAGTACAACTTACGTAAAATTTTAACATCGTACTTTTTGCGAAACTAGTGGTTCGTCAAATGTTGGTTGCTTTGATTTCAAACTGTAATTCCCGTTATGTGGACTGAATCCGATCATTACCATACCTCATATTTTATACATGTCACCTAAAACGGCTACGTAATCAATGTGAACACGAGCCCATTATAACCAAATATTACATCCATACATGTGGAGAGGTTTCCGGCAACACCAAAACCAAAAAATACGAGAAAATAAATGAAAACTTTACACTAGTCAATGACAACATGTTTTCTTTGTTCTGTTATTGAGTGTGATGACATGCCTTGAATTAGTGAACTGAACACAAAATGTGTCTGATTTATTCTGACCGTAACTTGTGATGTTTCCCCAATATTTCGACACCAGCTGTCGACTTAACTTTATAGCGGCTTTGTTAATATTAAGGCTTCAGCAGTGCGTTGTGGCATTATTTCATTTAATATGATAGGAATCCATATGAAACTCACACACATTTCATACTGAAAGAATGTAATATTGTTTTACAATTAAATGTTTGTGTTGCTAAAGAGAGAAGTAGAAATGTCAGGTGTGTTTGCCTTAAATTAATCTTAACTATTGCGTAAATAAAAAATCTTGTAAACAATGTAAATGCACACAGATTAATGAATGTGAGATTTATCCCTTTGCGCATTAGAACAGCTGGATTTTCTGACCATACACACCAAACTGGATCAATAAAGAATGGTCGGTCTTCTGCGAGCAGTGATGCAAACGGACTGAGGTGCTCCACTATCTGTATTACTACAAAGAGTAAGAATAAGGTTGAAACGTGTCGAGTGGAGAGAACACCATCTGTTATATATTTTCACTACCCCATCTCACACCCACCCCACCGTACCCCTCCCCATGGTAAACGTCTTTGCACGTTTTTCCTGTGATGAAAGCTAAAAACAACGACAGTAGCACGTTCTAAAGTAGCACATACTAGTATAGCACAAGCTTTTGCTTATAGAATCATCTCCTATAGACCTATAGACTTTAATCTCAGCAAGCTGCTGTATTATATACTACATTGGTCTGTATTCGATCTGTATTATTACATTTGCTCGAAAATAGATTAATATGCGACTTTGCCTAGTTTTGTTTCGCTGCTTTGAGTATTAAAGCATAGTGGCGGCAAATGTCTAGTCCTTGGGACCACTCAGTACGCCGGACTCTAGTTCCTGAAATCTACTATAAGCTGTTAGCACAGGGGACCTTATCACTGATAAGTTGCTCTACTAAAACTGTAAATATGGAAATGTCTGAATCAATATGATAAGAAATCAGCTTGGGTTAAATTAAAATGATATGTTGTGATACGAATAAATGTACGCGTTGTTATAAATTCCACGATATCCTCGGCGTCAAAAGAATAGTAAATCTTCTGATGTCGCCATCCACTGGGTGGTCACACATCAAGCAGAACTGAATAAATCGTTCCATCTGGTACCTTCCATATCGACCAAAGCCAACTGCAGAATCTGCTAAGACAAAAACAAAAACACATTTGGTAGAATTGAACCTGAACCGACGGTGTACAAGTCTGTCTATGTCCACATGCCTTTCGATACGAGCGATTAGATTCTCACGCGATTTTAGATCGTTACGTGAGAAAATAACTCATCTTAAAATAGCCTGGACAGATTTTTTATGCACTGTTTTAAGCAGTTATTCCCTGGCGTGCCGTTTGGATATCCTATTTGAAGTTTGAAATGTTGCCAACGATCCGGGTTGAAAAATATTCCTGTCCCTATATACACACATGCCCAAAGAACAGACTGAGAATGGGAGTAGTCTTTAACTAAATGCAACCCACGGGGGAAACATAAACACACACTCGATAAAAGTGTTTATAGAGCAAGGTGATAGGTAAGATGTAAATGGCTGCTTTGTTTTCTGTATTTCAGAAATCTAGTAAACAAAAGTATGACACGTGCCAGAAAATATATCATTCTTAGAAAAGTGGATGCAAGCAGGAATGTTCTGTTTACGTTAACATTGAAGTTTAATCCACTGATAAATATTACACAAAAACAGCACTCATTTAGTTTTACGTAAACATTTAACGTCCTGTGGTGATTTAGGGGAAACTTTCGTTCTTCATTTAGATAAAATCTAAATGAAGTCTATGGACGCATAAGGCTTTTACATTGCATGATACTCAACAATGTAAATGGACATGAAATGAAGTATGCATCAGTAAAACTGTATCATTATATACGGTTACATCATTTTTTAAGACTGTAAACGTATTGCCCCCCCTCCCCATCCCCTTGCTAGCATACCGTGTATGTCATGTATGGTGTTACTATGAAGGCGTTTCAGTGAGGCAGTACTATAAATATCCGAACTTATAGACACCGTCGTGTCTTTTCAATGGCCGAAATAATGTTGGAAAGGATATTATAGCCCCGGCTAATAAACATAACATCCAAGGTTTGAATGTTTGTGCATGGAATCTGGAACATATGGAAACATGGATAATTTGTTTTTAATCCATTCTTTACCTAAATGTGCTAAAAACTTTCTACGGCTTATACTTTGGTGTCCTGCAGGTATGATTTTATGTTAAAATGCTGATTTATGAACCATTCTGTGGCTTTTCCAGGTTTTTCGACCAAGAGGCTGAAATGAAGAAATACTTTCCGAAAATGGTGACGATGAATGATCGGAATGAATTGTCGACGGACATGGACCGCGATCGCTTGGAGACGCATGCGCTGACGGTAATGGAAGGATTGGGGGCTGCCGTGGAGAGCCTGGACGACACGGAATTCCTCAATAATGTACTGTTTGCCATCGGCCAAAGTCACGTGAAGCGAAAAATAAAACCCTACATGTTACAAGTAAGTCAATAAAACTACTTCAACGGGGGTTGAAAAGGCGAATACTGCGAGTAAAGTGTTTATAGGTGGTAACAGCGGACGCTAAAGACACAGTCCAACGTCACTTAGTGAACGTTACCATTGTAAAGGTACACTTAAGGCCAATGTGTAAAAGGTATAAGGTGCTTTGTCAGGAAATGGTGTGTAAAGGGACTGGATTACAGGAAAAGAGATTCTAACTGTGTGCCAATCAGGTCAAACCCAACTTAAAATAGAACGTTAAAGAAGACTTCGTAAGAGGTTGTCGCTGTGGACTTTAGATGCGGGAGTAGACCATAGCCGATTTCTTCTAATGACCCCACATTCTGGCTGGCGGTTATTTTCCCCGGTAACTAAAATCACAGGGAGACAAGGGAAATTCCGGTAACACACTGACCTTGCCCAGTTCACTTACCACGAGGGCTAGGTAATTAACCTAAATCAGCACGTCCGCATGTAACCTTGATTAATTGAGCTCAGCGCCCAGATCAGCTTAAAATGACACCCCCCGGAGTTTCTACTGGAGTGTCTAGTGCAGCAGAGAGGAAACTTTCCATTTCTGGTTGTCGGGCTGAAAAACTCTAGGTGATGCTCTAGACACTTAAATACTCAACTTTTGGTCCATTTTAGAATTTATTTACAAATGTGTCAATACGACCTTAGGAGTTAAACTTTTTATAGTCCTATAGCATTTTCCTTTTTTGAATTTAACACGTTGAAATCTTTCTTCATGTCTTTCAGTACTTAATGACAAGTTTGGCGTTAAATGAACATTGCTCATAACAGTCAAGAGATAGGTGTAAATTTTCTTTGGATGCTATAATGACTTCTTTCAAGTGGCATCATACACAGTTTATGTTGGTTCGAGCTTGAACCTCAATAGGACGGGCGTCTAGCAAGTATGTGCTCTGATATGCCATCGTATGATCTTTTGTAATAGCATGTGTAAAAGTGTACACACGCGTCCACAAAGTAGATGATAGAGCGTCCGCTTCGGGAGAGGTAGATCCAGGGCCAATCCTGGGTCGAGTCACACCTAAGACTTTAAAAGAGGAAGTTGTAACTTCCTCGCTTGGCGTTCAACATGAAGGAGATAGTGCAACAACTGATTGACACGTATCAGTATAAGGGTTCGGCCGGGGCTGCTTACTTGCCTTCGGTAAGTCGTCTCAGTGAAGCAGCACTAGATAAAAGAGCGGTGGAAATCCGTCCTGCAACTAGGAGGCACATTACATGCACTCTAAGGGTTCCTTCGTCGTCATATGACTGAAAAATTGTTAAGTACGACGTTAAGCCCCAAGCACTCGCTCACTTACAAAGTAGATGATTATGTAATAGATCAGTCAATGAATAAAGTTAACTTCGAAACACGATATCTTCGCAAATGACCTCATTATTGAGGCACTACGTATTAAATCTCACACTTGTACGTCTATGCGGTCACAATGCAATTAACCCAGAAGAAATCAAGTATTAACAATGTGATATACACTGAATACTGGTTATAATTCCATATGTGTAAGCTTGTGGTGCTCGAGATCACACGTGCTGACGATTCTCTTGTCGGTGCCTCATGACCGTGATATACCCCAGAAGTAGGCTGACAACTGGGAGCCCTATGTTCTCGCGGATAGCGATCAAACTATAAAATTTTGACTGGAGGCGTTTTTGATAAAGTGAATGTTAATGATAGTGAGAGTTAAATCTGCTTCTTAGGCATAACCACATAGCATTGGGAACTGACAGCGTCCATAATACTGCAGCAGACCTGGGGAGAATAGTGACAATGTATGCTGTGTTTAGGGATGATATACTAAAGACTGAGTGAGATGTTTTTATATGATAACTCTCTATAACTTTTATATCATATACTCTAGCAGCTGTCTCACCTTAATATACAGAACCACAATGAGGTAACATGCAATGACTTTTTGTAATGATTGTCTGACATCTTTACCCGACAGGATCTCTTCATCTTTTAGGAGTATCTGTCAAATATCTTACAAATGTCAGAGTTAACAGAGAATACTTGTTTACATATAGACTGTTTTCGTAAATGGAGCTTGTGAATGAATTGGCACAATTATAAACGAATATCGAAAGTATTGCGGGTTTAATGAAGTGCAATGTGAAGTGTTATAATATAAAGCAAACACATGCAGAACTTTAAATCCCAAGATGGTATCAGATCTGGTGTTTATATATGTCACACACTCTTTCCTGGTTTGGCCAATGTACAAAACATATCATTAACTATCAGAGCCTAGATCCTATAGATACTAAGGCACATTTCGTGATGATCAGGTTAAGGTAAGACTTAATGCTCGTGACTTTAGTACCAGTATTGTCGTCGGCTGATACGCTTTATTTCTTGGACAATGCGTTAGTTTGATATTGCCGTGGAACTTAATATAAATTGTCGTGTCTTTTTATATTGTCTGTCGTTGATGTTTGATATTTATATTCCTGGCTCTCATATAACTAAGCTATCATGTTACCATTGTAAAAATACGGTTCTGCAAAACCTACCTCCTTTAATTTCTACAAGTTATAGCCATTGAGCACGCCATTGAGAAATTTATTTTAGACAGATTCTTCTCATTGGCCAGTCGAAATTCCAACAGCAAGTTTAGTCAGAAATGAGCGTAATGTTTTTCTCATCATTTTGTATATAGTTTTGACATTCAGATGCATACAATAAAATTAAAAGGATTAAATTGATTGGGGGACATGTAGCACGCCTGATATTGAATATTATGATATATATCTTGTGTGTGAAAAAATGACATCAGCATCCTTTAAACCAACACATAGCAGTGGATAGTATGTGTGTATATTACCTTATTGTGCATTGCCAGGTGTCACAGCAGTTGTTCATGTAAACACACCACACTGCAACTGTAAGCCATGACAGCCCCCCCCCCCCCCCCCCCCCCCCCCACTCCCCTGGCGGAAACAGGTGCGTTAGGGTTGGTATCTTTAGCGATAGCCCTGTGATCGTGACACACTCATTTCCCCTCAAACCTAAAAGCGTATCGGGAGGGCATTTCAACATGTAAGTTTCCGATTCCTGGTTTCACTGACGAATTCTGGGAGTTCGTTCCGACTGTGGCAGTCTGAGCCATGATCGCAAGAGCGCGTGACCCATTTCCTGCGTTCACATTACATCACTATAACCAGCTGACCTTTCGACTTTTCGTATCAAACCTTTCCGAAGTGTCACTGAAGCATATTTAGCAATCACAGTAACTAATAAGTCTCTTATCTTCCACACACTGGTTATAAATGGTCTATTTTTCCGTTGTGTTTGCTATCTTGGAGGTGACTGTTTAGTGGTTACTGTTTTGCGGTGACTGTATTGTGGTTACTGTTTTATGGTGAATATATTGTGGTTACTGTTTTGCGGTGACTTTATAGCATTGGATTCTTTTCTACAGCACTGTTTTTGCGGTGACTGTATTGCGATTACTGTTTATGATGTCTGTATTGTGGTCAGTGCTTTACGGTTGCAGTTTTATGGTGACTGTATAGTGGTTACTGTCTTGCGGTGACTGTATACTGGTCAGTGTTTTGCGGTGACCGTATTGTGGTCAGTGTTTTGCGGTGACTGTATAGTGGTTACTCTCTTGCGGTGACTGTAATGTACTTACTGTTTTGCTGTGACTAGTGCGGATAGCTTGCACAGTTGGAATTTACGTAAACTGTTACTTGGAGTAATAACATGGAATTTCCATTTTTGCTAAATACCAATGACGCATGAATGCCTCCAGATGCAAGAAAAATTCAGTTTATTAAGGTACAAAGTTACATTTTCTTTTCTATATAAAAGGTCTAGAATGTTTCGTATTTTAGGTTTTTTGTTGTGTATTATTGTATATATCGTTTCAAATTATTGCTTTAATTTTGCATATACTTGACATAATAATAAAGCTGCTTAGCGCTATGAATTGAGGAGATGAGATATTATTGACAAGATCTGTGTTATATGCAATCTTGCATACTATACAATACTTCTGTATTGACGAAATAGTGATTCGCCTGTAGGTGTGAGAACCAATCTGCTAACAATATCCAAAGTTGATGAACAAAAACACATGAACACGATTCGAAATGAAACTCCTGATAACTAAGTATATGAAACACAAAATCAAAAACGTTTTAAAAAATTTAACATTTATTGCGTAAAAATACAGGAGCTTCAATATCAAACATAATTTACAAGTTAATCTAAACTCAACTATTTCATAAGTTTCTAACAATTACTCTATGCCGTATATATAATGTATGTATCTCTCTTGTGTGGTGACTCTATTCCGCTCAGTTTTCTGTTCCGAAGAATAAAGTCAACTTTTTCACCACTCTAGTAACAATAACAAAAACCCTCTAGGTTGGGCTCTCCACAAGGTGATCTTTGTGCTCCTCGCTGGTGACATCCTCCTTACTCTCTTCTTTAATGGTATTCAGGTCCCTTTTGATAGGAAGCATTGGATTCTTTTCTACAGCGCCGTTTCCAGATGAATAGACATCAGAGAAGAGATTTTCTAACAGTCTTGACCCAGAGAATGGCTGTCAGGCGCAGAATCCTTTAAGCTGAAACTCGTCGTTGTCAATCCGTTCGAGCATGTCGAGCAGATCACACCTATAGTATCGGTGACCGTATTTCACGTCCTCCTAATCCGTCTGCAGGAACCCTTTGTGTCGCATCACCTCCCGTTTGTTCGCGGCGTATCCAAGCCGCCGATTGGCTGACCAATGTAGCTGACACTGACGTAATCCCGAGCACTTGCTGACATCATAGACACGTCCAAGTTACTGAGAGAGAATGACTTCTGTTTTGATGCAGAGCGATTTTGTACCGCATTAGCGCTTCCCGCGACGAATTCGTACTACACACACCCCACTGACAAGAGATTGGCCAGAGATCGGGCTTCACAGGGGAAGCAAACGGCTCTAGGCAGGTGCCTAGGTTTCATCTGTCAAAATACATCTTACATAAGCTTTGTGTCTCTCCTTGGACCAGAATGGCCCGAAGTTTTGCCACGAATGAGCTCTAACATTCATTAAGAAGTCTAGCTTCAGTATAACTTGTAGCTGCAGTAAAGGCTTTTAGCACGATTCTCTGTTTATAACCATATACTGAGGACCACTCAATCACCCCGATTTGACTACTGGAGATTGTATTCTGGGCAGTCCAGTCCACTGTCCGCACTCCGCGCCTAAAGTCTTCAGCAGCAAACTCCATCACACATCCAGCTACCTGTACAGGTGTGGTCGAGGAGACAGAAGTAGTCAGTGGCAGTTCCACATCTGACAATCTCAGTGCTTGTCTATATCGTACGTTGTACTAACAGGTTTGTTGGTCGTAGATTCGTTTGTCAGCAAGAAAACTTCTGATTTGGAATTGATGAACTGATTAATTAATTGATGTCGATGGTAGTCAGGTAGCTCAGAGGGCAAAGAAGGCTTTAATTCGGGGTAACATTACTTTGTACTGGCCTTTGTATTGTAATCATCGCCTCATCGCCTTGACGCGCTTACGGAATCCATCAATCTCCAGGCGCTGTCACTTCCATACATGCTTTGAGATAAACAACCACGGGCATTTTCTTCTTCCCTGTCGTCCTCCTTTCTCTGTGAATCAGGAGTTGATGATTCCAGCGTTATAGTCTTACCAGGGCTTCTCATCGAGGTTTTACTCACACTGGGTGTAACATTGGAGAGATGCGCCTTCACTGTCTCAAGAAGCCTTATCTCTGGAGGAGCGGTTTCTGGGGTGGATTCCGACAACATTAGCTGGCAACAAAGCCCGACTTTTTTCTGTGGTTGTGGAATGGCTGTTCTGCATCTCCCCGCCATTCCCGACATGAAGGAGGCCAAGGATACGGTGTCCTTCTGAAAGTTTTGCTCCCACAGTTCCACAATACATACGAATAGCCCATGGTCTGCTTTCTGTTGGGGAAATGGTTGTTATTGACATTTGCTTTGTCACACCGTTATCCCCAAGGTCAAACGTGACGTGATTGTACGTCAAAGTTTGTTTGATTTGCAGATTTTGTCGAATTTCCCTCTGTGCATTTTTGTCAGTCGTATGTCAACAGATATATGTGTAGTCTGCTGCTCTACCAGTTTATTTCCCCAGGCTCTACCCGGTTTCCTCCCAACATAATGCTGACCGCCGTCTTATGAGTGAAATATTCTTATGTACGACGAAAAAGGAAAATCAAAAAAAAAAATAAATAAATAAAATAAAATAAAACAAATCTATAGGTTTATGTCCTGGTTTAATGTTTGACGACATCGGCTGATCGAAACTACTATCCCATGATCTACATGGTGCGTTGTGCAGTGGTGCGCAAGTAGATATCCATTCATGAATTTACCCACATTTAGTTTTTATATCTTTTACCCCTTTTACATGTTACATATCTATCGCATTTGGTAAGAAGAATTTATTTTGTGTTACCAATAATTAACGCACAATAGGTTCTGCGAATCTGAAATAATAATAAACGGCTTGTTGGACATCAGGCAGACCGCCTGACAACCCCAAAATAGAAACCGATATGTGTGTATGCGCCTGTGAGGTAGTCAAATCCACACGAGCGCAAGATCGGGACTGATCGGCTTTTGACGTGCAGTATGTCGACATTATTGTCATGTGACTTTTATGACACCACCGTGGGCATCTCACGAATTTGATAAACTGGCATTTGTGTAGCTCCACCAGGTGCAGTAAGTGAAATATGGACGACTTCTCGTGACCCGGTATTCCTGTGACAGTAACCCTACACTCTATGATTGCATTGCCTTCTTCACTGCTCGGTCCAGCTTAGAAGACGTTTGTTACATACAAATCATGCTGTATTCCTTGGTCATTTTCTTGGTTATTACTCATTATTTTTCTATTCACTCTATACCATGCTTACGACATTGTAACGAATTTTTAGTTTTCGCCAATAATCTATATTCTACTTGCAGCTTTGAATGAAAGGAATCCAAAGCCTGTATAGCCCGAATTTCCTAGAACAAAATGTCATATGTACAGCGTGAACTAGCCTAAACGTTTTTGTCATACATGTTTATAATAATAGCTTTATAAAGGTTAAAAGTAAAATCGACACAAATATTTCAGATAAAAGATCGGTAATTGATCTAAATAAGGAAGGTAGCTGCATGGCTCTGGTTTCCTTTTCCTGACAGAAAGAAACTGTTATACCCTCTAAATACCATTTACCACCTAAGACGAATGCTGATGATTTTTTATCATGTCGAAATGTCCATTAAGAACCATCAGAACTAATTCGATGCGACCATGATATTCTTTGCAGATTGCCACATCTTTATGTAGCCTTAGTATATGACACAGTTTATACGGAATTAGTGAGATTTCCTCCCATGAGCGTTGCCATCACTGTTAGAGATTAATTACACTGGTGATGGCAAATACATCTCCTCGGAAAGGGCCACACTTCACCGTAAGATGTCAGAAAATCCATAAAGACAACATGGGGGATTTAAATCAGTCAGACGCGAATGACAATTATGACGTTAATGTTGACCTTTTCAGTATTGTTTTAAACCCAGTTGAAACAAGCAACCAGGAAAGAAATATGCTCGTGGAGAATTATGTGTTTTAAAATGTCAACAGAGATTGTACGGTTGTCCTTCCAGTGGTTTGTTCACGTAAGCTGGTTTACGTCACGTTAGCTGTTTTACGTCACGTTAGCTGGTTTACGTCACGTTAGCTGGTTTACGTGTTTAGGGAATCCAAATGATTCTGGTTAACAAAAATAAACACAAAGGGCTGAGTTGAGGTTTTTAAGCATTTTATTTCTTCATCAAATATAGCGGGACTTTTCCTTTATATAGCACCCCTAATCACAGAAAACAGGTAACTGGCATAACATAGGGTTCAGAAAGTTCAAACGCCTCTATTGCTAAACTTTCATTGGACAAAATGCCATGTATACAGCATTGAAAAGCCTTAGCTTTTTGCCATTTTCACACTTTTCAAATAGAACTAATGCGTGCGCCTGCGACGCTTTCTGAACTTTTTAATACTTGCTGTCTTAAAATCATGTGCACCATTCTGTAAATTCTCATCACAATACTAGAAATACCTAATATCATTTATGACACCGCAAACAGCAGCAAGTTAAATGCCCAGTTTTATAAGTACAATTTCAAAACACTGCAATTATGGTTAGCGAAGATATAGTGATAAAATATAAGTGATAAAAAATATGTTAACAAAGGTAAAGGACTGCATTTCATCTCATAGTAATCAAATAACATCATCTATCAAAGCGAGCGTTTGTATCCATTTATAATGTAATGCTTACGCCCTCGCCCTTCCCAACGTATGGCGTCCATTCCTCTCTCCTAGCTGCTTCAAAACGGTTACAATAAATAAAACTCTCTGCGTTGGGCCCTCCAAAAGGCTGCCTTTGTGCTCCTCTCTGAGACAACCTCCGTTCCCTCTTCCTCAATGGTGTGCAGGTCCCTGTTGAACGGAGGCTTCATGTCCTCTTCTCCAAGGTCGCTCCCACGTGACGAGACGGCAGAGAAAGGTATTTCCCAACATTTGTCTGGGTCTTGACCCAGAAAATGACCGTAAGGCACCCTCCTTTAAGCTGTAATTCGTCTGAAACTCGTCGTCGTCAATCCGTTTGTGCTGGGCGAGCAGATCACACCTATAGTGTCAGTAACCGTATTTCACGTCCTCCTAATCCGTCTGCAGAAACACTTTGTGTCGCATCACCACCCGAATATTAGCGGCGTATTCAAGCCGCCGATTGGTTATCGTGTGTAGCTGACATCTGACATAAATCTGAGAACTTGACAACATAGATATATCCAAGCTACGGAGAGAAAATAGCGTGCACGTTGATGGAACCACTGAGCGGCTTTTTACCGGATTAACGCTTCCCACGACGAATTCGGACAACACACACCCCACTGACAAGGGATCGGCCAGTTTCCTGGGCTTCAAAGGGGAAGCAAATGGCTCTGGGCAGGTGTAAGCAGACGTGCACAACTAAAGTTTCATCTTGCGTCCCCCCCCCCCCACTATCTTCATGGGTGAGCCAAAAACCCCTAAAACATGATAGCGGGTGTTGGTGATCAGAATATTAGAACGCTAGAAGGCTGAGATGAAGAATTCCTTTATTGTGCAAACAGTCCACAGCACCGATAGTGAATGCAGAGATGCAGATGTGTTAGGCTTCCCCGGGTTGTTCCTTGATCCTTCTACCTGAAGCCACTTGCCTAGGTTTCATCTGTCAAAATACATCTTATATAAGCTATGTGTCTCTCCTTGGACCAGAACGGCCCGAAGTTTTGCCACGAATGAGCTCTAACATTCATTAAGAAGTCTAGCTTCAGTATAACTTGTAGCTGCAGTAAAGGCTTTTAGCACGATTCTCTGTTTATAACCATATACTGAGGACCACTCAATTACCCCGATTTGACTACTGGAGATTGTATTCTGGGAAGTCAAGTTCTCTGTACTGACCTCTGTATCATACTCATCGCCCAGGCTTGACGCCCTTATGGAATCCATCTGCTGGAACTGCAGGCGCTGTCACTTCCATACATGCTTTGAGGTAAACAACCACGGACATTTTCTTCTTCCTCTTTATTTCCCTAGGCCAATCCACTGCCCCTGCTTTCGTCCCCCTGTCTCCGTGAATCAAGAGTTGCTGATTACACCGTTACAGTCTTACCGAGGCTTGCCATCGAGATTCTGCCCACATTGGGTGTAACATTGGGAGAGATGCTTCTGTATAAGGGCGCCTTCACTGTCTCAAGAAGCCTTATCTCTGGAGGAGCGGTTTCTGGGGTGGATTCCGACAACCTTAGCTGGCAACAAAGCCCGACTTTTTTCTGTGGTTGTGGAATGGCTGTTCTGCATCTCCCCGCCATTCCCGACATAAAGAAGGCTAAGGATACGGTGTCCTTCTGAAAGTTTGCCCCTACAGTTCCACAAAACATACAAACAATCCGTAGTCTACGTATTATCCCCACAACTTGATGGGTAAATCTTCGAAAGTGGCCATTTCTTGGGCCCATTGTCTTGTTCTGGTTAAAATGCTCTTTTTACAACATGAATCTGACTCGAACATCGTCTGGGAAAACGCGCAGTTACGCACAAGGATAATCACTCGACAAGCAGGTCACAGGCTTTGTCAGATAGATACAACATCTGTGTACGACGACGTCGCGAACAAAAACTGCCGGTCACCAGTTTTAAGACAAAACTAAAGGTTGATTGTATGATGACGCCATAACGGCGCAAAAAAATATGATGATATCAAGAGAACAGGTGATCTTGTTGTGGACATAAGTCGTTTTGAAAATTGAAACCTATATACAAATCGCACAAAATACAGCTTGCTCGCTTTTCATTTGACTAGTCAGACTGGAAGACCCATCACATGCCATGCGTGGATATTTTGTATATCAGCGGAACTTGCAGATGCAGTAGCCTGGTGGTCACAAAAATGTCATATCAATGAACAATCATCACAGCAAAATCAGTCATGTGCTAATCATTTGCATGGTTTTGTTTCAGTCAATTTCAGATTCATTTGATTTACTCCATAGACGTTTACCGGCAAAAAACGATTCATTATAAAGGTACCATCTTATCGTCTGTGTTCAGGTTTAACCATATGTCCCCAAAATAATTTTGTATACCTTGATTTAAACATCTTTTGAATGCTGAGTGTCTTAGATAAACCTGTTTCATCTGCGGCGCAAAAGATTAACGTTATTTAGTGATCAAGTGGTTGATGACGCAACCCTCTGTTACATATGCAGCGGTCTTATTTGTAGAGAAGAGTTCGTTTTACCACGTCCTGCCGCACAGTAGGTTAAAATTACGAGATTGGGAAATCACATTAAACGACTTGTTGGACAGCAACAGACCACCTGACAGCCCCAAAATGGAAACCGATATGTGTGTATGTGCCTGTGAGGTAGTCAAATCCACAGAATCGCAAGATCGGGACTAATCGGTTTTTGACGTGCAGTATATCGACATTAGTGCCATGTGTTGGCTTTTATGACACCACCGTGGGCATCTCACGTATCTGATAAACTGGCATGTGTGTCGCTTGAGAGCTCCATCAGGGGCAGTATGTGAAATATGCACGGCTTCTCGTGGCCTGGTGTTCCTATGACGGTAACCCCTTGGTTACATTGTGTTCTCCACTGTTCGGTTCCGTCTAGAAGATGGCTCCTTTTCTCTAGGAAATAATGTTTCATTGATCATATTTTTTTCTATAACAACATTCAGTTTTATTTGTGTCTGTATCTAGACTATATATTTGTGTGGAATGTGAGTATATATGGCAACCGTTGACGTCCGAATATCAACTCTGACTTGAAGATGTGCGTTATATTTTCCAGTTATATATTGTAAATAACGTGTGTACAGACTCATTACAAGGGGTTTATTGGTGTTTGCTCATTCGTCCAGCACCTTGAATATTTGACGAGGTAAAAGTGGTTTCCTCCACTGATAATCCTGACAGACGAGTGAAATATTTTGAGGGCGGCGTTAAGCTCTAATCAAATAAATAAATGATTTAATATATCGTCATCAATAACACGGCATCGAGAAAGAGAAAAATTAAGCTTGTTTTTTAATCTGCGTGGATTTCTTTTTCTTATAAGTCTAGATTTCGTAGATGAATTGCAGAATGCCACCTGTATAATGTTTCAGACCTTTTTTATGCACGTTTCTTATTCAGTACAAACGGTCAGGCAGGTGTTGAGACGACGTCCGGCTAAGATGGTGTCATTTAGACACATAGAATCCACACCATGTATATCTGTGGAATGTTGATGTCGATATTTTTCTTTCTTTTTTCCAGAAACTGTGGCCTTCTATGGATTATGGCTTTAGAGAAGTTCTAAAAGAAAAATACACCAAAGAAACTATGGAAGCCTGGAAGAAGGTGTATTGGTATATCAAGGCTCGAATGAGCGAGGGCATACGGGATGCTGAAAGGAAGAAACGGGAGGGAGCCAAAGCGGCTGGAGCTGCGGCCCATGACGACGAGGATGATGCCGACTCAACATTCGACAACCCTTATGTACGGGAAGAAAACTGAGAAGTTAGATTGCTGAAGCCTTTCCCACACCTTCGTGACAAATGGGCAATGTAAAGACAATGCTCCTATGACACTGGAATGATGACAAGAGCGATAAATGGCCACTAATTCTATGTTGACAATGTTATAGGTAATAAGTAAACATTTTTATAAAGTAAAGCAATGACCTGTTGCAACACGACCTACGTCCCATCACAGTTTCTATAGCCTTACATTCGGTTCTCGTGCAAAAAATTGCTGCGTCTTAAATACGTATACAAAATCCAGTTAAGCCGTTTGACTGATCATATTGAAGTCCAAGACTTTCAAGTCTGAAAACACTTCATTGGACCCATTGTCTTTCTACCCGCATGCAAAAATCGTTATCCCAAACTTATAAATTCCTTTCCAAAATAAGGACCGTTTAGCGTGTAGGAGTGAAAAGCTGTGTTGCATGTGCAAAGCTTATGAGAAATTTAACCGACGAGAAGGGCGGAGGGAAAATGCGTCCAATGGTATTAGACGGAAGTGTCCACGAGACGGATACCATGGTTACACGTGACCACATCTTGGCCTTGATTCGTGACTCCCACGTGACAGCGTTTCACTGACGTCGTGCAGTGGACGTATCTTGCCTTACAACTTTTGATTTACAATGTGTGTATATATGTATAACTCCCAAAGAGAACCTTATGACAGTTGTGAATGTTTGACTGGAACATTTGATGAAAAGTACGTTATTTTCAAGAAAGCTTTATTTTCTATGTTAAGAGAATGTGGCAAATTGTTTTACCCAGTGAAATACAGGACAAGTTTGTTTCATTTTGAATGACGCGTATTTACTAACCGGTGTTTAACTGTTCTATTCATGCAGCACACACCTTTGGCAAATAACTTTACGATGTAAAACTTCAGTGCAATTGTTTAGACACTTTAATGCAGGGAACAAGAGGAATTCTCAATATAATTTTGTTTTTGCGCCATAAAAACAATGTTAGTATTTTTGCATTACTCTTAAAACTTCATCCTCTACATTGAATCACTAATAGCGATTATCGCCTTGTTCGTTTCAGACAACAAGTTTATTTCCTGCTCTCGTGCTTTTTTTCTTCTTTTTAATGTCTTAATGAGATTGTTCGTGTTCAGCTGATTAATGTCAATCTTTTTCATACTGTAGTCGATTTTGCCAGTTCTTTATTTATACAGACACATTAGGGGGCTTGTAACCGTCAATTCATTGTATAATAGTTAGGCTTTCTTTCGATTGGCGGAGCCTAACTATACATAGCACTGCCTTTTGTTACGGTCACTTATTTTCGATTATCTACCATATATTAATACTGTTTGTTCTTGTGCTGCTGTAGAATGTTGATGTTTATGTCACTGATATGAAGAGGTTCGATTAAATTGTGTAATTCTTAAACTGTAATTGTCATGTAATTTCTAGCATGAGGGCATGTTGTCTAATAGAAGAACATTGTCTAATAGAAGAACATTGTCCTTCATAGAGTTAACCTTATTTCTCGGATATTATATCGCAATAAGAGATGATTATTACAATCGAAAAAATGCATATAATGTATTAGGATACGAGATCATTTATTGATTTGTACACAGGATTATTTGAATGATTGTAGTACAAGAGAATTGCCATGTTTGTGGAAGAGTTAAAAAGAACATCCAGAACCAACCACGACATTTTGTCAAGTTCTTAATAAACCTGCTGACGCCTAAAGCCACAACTTTATACCGAAGATTACTATATCATCAAAGACTCCAATACATAGTTCTGGGCAAACATCCCCAGTGACTAGGTACACAGCACGTGATAGCGACGTTATCTGATGTAATACTGATGGCAGATGAGGCTAGGCAGAGGTTTTACTACTTGTGACAAACAACATAAAGAAAAACACTTTGTATACTATGTTGACTTTACTGCAAGGTTCCAGAACTTTATCAGGAATGGAAAACCGCGAAGTGTAGGCCGACAAAACAGTACTGTGCACACTGGGTTGGCTAGCCCAAGCCATAATAAGTAGAGCATACAAGTACAAAATAACCGTGAGCTGACCTTGTGAAATTGTGCTTGGTTTGTGCTTGATTATGTCCATGATTTTTAATTTCACGCTCATGGTACTATGATCTTACATATCGTGTGTGAGATTGAGCGGGTTGTGATCAGTTCGACAGCAGAGAATTTGTACTTATTACTCGTCAGTTTGTGTTCCATCGATCTTTCGCATAAGAGCCTGTATACTTTAGCAATGTAACTGGCAAAACAATCACCACATTTAATATGACACCAATGACAGTGACAGTTTTATGTTGACAATAGGAATCAGTTTCTGTAAAGACCTGAGTTCAGCACGCAGATGTGCCGCAACAGGTCCAATATGAACTTTAATGAAGATTTTTTTCCCTCTCAGACCCAAACGGGTTAGGTTTAGTTGATAGAGGGGCAAAGCGTTTGCCGACAAATGTCACAAGTTCAAATTCTTAGCAGTTGGTGAACATTGTCTTCGAACTGGTCAAATCCCACTCATATTAGCACGAACTTAAAATTAACAATCAAAGAATCTCTTTACACAAAACGACTTTTCCCTGAACAATATGAACAATTTCCTTTCAATACATAGGACAATGTAAGTAATGTATGCAGTACTGATTGAGATTGTCAGTGGTATTTGCTTTTCATCACACAAGGAAGTGCCAGATGAAACTCTGGCAACAAAGTTGACGTGGTACGTTAACCATCACAGGAACAGTTTTTAAGAGCACCATAGAACTCTGAATAACCTGAAAACTAAATGGCTTTTAAGGACCCTGTCCCGGTATAGTTTGAGCCCTAAAATCTAAACTCATTTCTGTGTTTCAGATATACCTGAATCGTGTTACAGTAACTGTAGCAGCGGGCGTTGTCTTCTAATGTTTAATTGTGCTGAAAATTTACTCCAGTTACAGTTTTACAAAAGAAGACCAAAAACGATAAGATTCAGTCCACTTACGCCTGATTCGTGACTACGGCACTAAAGCTACAAACTTCAAGTACCAGTAGAGGTGAAGATCTCGCTTAAGGTTAATTTGTTGAGAGTGTGAAACGGGTCGTTGCTACTTTAGGACCTCATAACTGGTTCATTCGTGTATAGCTTTCGGATTTAGAAGCTGTGTGAAATTTCTGGATTGGAGTTAGCAGAGCAAATAAACCGACGTGCCATATCGCCACAGATCCAGCCATGATCAATACGGTTTGAAGCGAACTTCAAAGCAGCAGGAAGCAAATGTCCAAGGGTTTATTGGCGAGTCCATTACACAGTTCCTTTGCTGTATTGTAAGGAGAGTTTACTGAGAGCCACCACGTTCATCTCCGAGGAGCCCACATATTCCCAGAGGTGTGAAGTATTGAATAGTTTGGATATCTAACTTTGTACGTGGTAGCTACTGTAAGCTGGGGACTTAGATATTAAATATTTCCTCACATTTTGGACATAATCTCAAATTCAGATGACTTTGGTCTAGTTGTTGGATGATTAGCTTTACCGTTCTGCTTGACTTTGTATGTATACCTTGAGTTTGTATGTATACCTTGAGTTTGTATGTATACCTTGCGGAGTTTGAAAAAAAATGTCAGTGGGGACGCGTCGATAACAATGATGAGATTAGTCCAATCAGACCTTGAGACCAGAATTTAAGTGATCTATAGGAAACCAGCACAGAAATACCTGAGTACATGTACGTAAAAACATCCTCAGAGCTTGGTTCAGCATTAGATCATATAATGG
The DNA here is from genome assembly GCF_032854445.1 of Liolophura sinensis. Taxonomy (NCBI): domain Eukaryota; kingdom Metazoa; phylum Mollusca; class Polyplacophora; order Chitonida; family Chitonidae; genus Liolophura; species Liolophura sinensis. Next base: position 5,933,309 of record NC_088300.1, on the reverse strand, counting down.
TTAAGATGTATGGTGCACGCATTTAGCAGACGAATTTTATACCAACGATGTCAGTTGCCATGCGTAGATGGTACTATTTACACGGCAAGAAGTCAGAAAGTAAATGCTAATTCAAAGATTACCTTTTTCAAGCTTGATTACCCGAATAATTTACCGATTAGTTGTTTGCCTAATCGCTCAGCACAAACTTTCCAGTCTGCGAGTACTCAGACGCCAGATGTGTACATTGACTTGAAATCTTGTTTCTCGGAAGTACTGAGGAGTAAAGTGAAGCTGGTCGATGGATTAGCCTGGGACAAGGTACGAGACTGGTCTGTGTGGATTATGAAACTTGATGAATACATGCATATAACCATGTCTTATTCATCAGCACCCTGAGAGCATGTCAATGTTTCCATTCTGGCATTAGGACTGACTTAACAGGTTTGTAATGTAGTTACAAGTCTCCCAAGAAGCTGTTACTGGTATTCGGTTTAGGGTGTAAAATTCATGTCTCAAGGGATGGATTTTCTATGTATGGATATATACATTTGCTGGTATAAAGCTTTACTTTGTGACATGGGCGAATTATATACTGATTTAGTATGTTCAGAAGATTTCGTATCGGCTATGGAGTTTCTTCTTTTGTTTACGGTTTTATGCTATGGTGTGTCGTCCTATTTGTATGGTCCACAGTAAGGATAACAAATGTGTTTTTTGAGGGGCCTGCAATATATATAACGTCATAATAAACAAGAATTTGCGGCCCATTCAGAACATCTGAACTTTGCCAACCGGAAGTCTCGAATCACCTTACTCCGTTGTTAGGCCCTGGTCTACTGCATTTCTTCCAGAAAAATGTATAGCCCGGGAACTTGAGGACTAGACTACGAAGAAGTAACTACAGTGATATACAGCGTGAAAATGATTTTTTGATTTTTGATTGGTGTTTTACTCGGTAATCAAGGATATTTCACTTATACGGTGGCGGCCAGCAGTATGGTGGTTGGAAACCGGGCAGAGCCCGGGGGAAACCCACGACCATCCTCATGTTGCTGAGAGACTTTCCCACGTACGGTCTGAGAGGAAGCCAGCGTGACCTGGACTTGAACTCACAGCGACCGCATTGGTGACAGACTACTGGGTCATTACACTGCGCTAGCGTGAAAAAGATAAATTACTTTTGCTAAAATCCTTTCACGTGATTCGAAATGGTGTTCCTTGAAGATATGCACGTTTTCCGAGCGAATTTGCGTGTTACTTTTGTCACAATGTGGCCTTCTCGCTGGTTCCATGGCTAAAAGAAACATGGTTAACATTAGAACGGTTAATATGAAAGACAAGAAAGGGACATAGCTTACAGATCTATGTGTCAAACAGAGTAGTAGATCCTTTGCAAGACTTGACTAAAGAAAAGCTGTTTGCACAGAAGTAACGATATAACATGGTCCAAAATTGATATTGAAACGAATATTCAGTTTGATAATGATACAACATTGCAACATATCTCATTCCCAAATTGTACATATCTGGAACTAAGATTTGGGAATCTACACATTTTTTGGGTAAGCCATTTATTCACAGATTCGTAATATGCTTAGCAGTAATTGTTTCCTTGAATTATAATATGCGGTGATGCTGAAGAAGAGACAGATGTCATCCATTTCCCAAAATAAAACTGATCGTTAGCACGCACAGCCTTGCACTAACACCCAAAACAGAATACGAGAGCCGAAATGAAACATCAGGCAGGCTATTTTATTAAATTAACCGACCAGGAAAATATTGGCTTGACTGACAGATCCTTACGTGGTCTCAGGGATTGATTACTTGGTGGCCTCACTTATACTTAGCTCGGGGTCATCCGTCAAGAAGAAATTGGAAGTGCTTCAAGCTGACAAGTGTAGCTGCTAACCGCAGAGGTCATGGCGCCAAACTCCTGACAGATCAGAAAGCATCAAACATTCAGTTTGTGTCTGTACCACACGCAGACACCGGTAACCATGTTGGTATCAGCTGCGCGCTGTGGGAGTATCCCTGTTAAACCTATCCGTTATTCGTCCCTTAACCAACGTAAAATCATCATATGCTCATAGATTCATAGATTCGTGACATGCAGCTAGTCACGACTTTGTAAAATCGAATGTTCTGGGATGTTTCTTCGGCTGTATTTTGTGTTAAATGCAATGTGCACAAGTCATTTTTCCTGATAACCAACTAACAACTTCTAATGAAACTACCACATACGTATTAAAATCGGTTAAGCAAACAATGTATGTTATCAGCCTCTTTAGGGATACCAATTACCAAGTATACAATATGTACTCAAGACTATATACTTCACTAATGCCATGGCCGTCATATTCATGTCTGAACTGAGGAGAAAAGCCTGATGTAAAGTGTATTTTGCAGATGACGGACAAAATTGGGTTAAGTGACCTCAGAGTATTTACAATGTCGGTAAAGTACATGTGATATTCAATAAACTTCATGTAACAGCACTTAAATAGCCTAATACAAGCGCTGTGTGCTCATTGCCACCTTGGCCCCGAAAACAGGGGAAGGTGAAAAGTTCCAGTAATGTGCACTATTGGCTTTTCTCCACCAGACAGACCACGTGGCTCGGAAATTCTCATTTACAGTTTATGCCCTATTAAGCATCTCGCGTGACTATGTGTGCAATCGTGCACCTAGCTCGAAATTTCCATGTATCTGATCGAGTGAAAGACCATGGTCGCATAAAGACATGGGAGTCATGACACTTTTGTCAGAATTTCTTGCAGAAAATTGGCATTCCTCAGTAATATTGAAGGTGGACACAGTGTGAGAGCATGGAAGTGCACCCTAAGAAAGGTGTGCATGATTGCATAACGTTTCCACCTCATACAAATCGGTTCCAAGGTGTGTAGCCAAAAAAAATAGCCATACTCTGCTGTTTTAGCGCAGTGTTTATGAACTACCTTTATACTTAACAAACGAAATTCTACAGCAACCGAGACTTATTACAGAAAAAATAACACAAAACCACACAGCTTAGACATATGCCTTAGGTGGACGATTCCAGGCGTTAAAAGCCGAACAGAAAACAAGTCTTCCACGATCCCTTGAAAACTGTAATATTGTTTGAATGCATTAAAACATTCACCCAAACATTACTGAAAACTGTTAATCCTTTTCCTGATCCTAACTATTTCTCTTAGAAAAAAATCTGGAGAATCTGAAAAAAAGTTGTCTTGGTTTTTATCACACGTCTTAACCTTCTCTGACTGCATAATTCAAAACTCATAATGGAAATCGTGTACTGATATTGAGTTCATATGATGACTGCATATGGCTGTATCTAAAAGCTTTGCTGTGAATTTATCAACAAGAAAATTGTCTATATAGGGAGATGACACAGACGATCTATGGCATACATCAACGCCTTATGGTTTGTTTTAAATGTGCTGGTAGTCCTAACTCACCATAATATATCGAATCAAATGGTGTGGGATAATCGAAGATCTTCATGCCAAAATGGTGTAAACGTAGGGTTATATTTCAGGCTGTTATTAGCCATGTATAGCGGAGTAACGACAAAAACATTTGAAAACGCTCCTATTAAACATTACTAATGGATATTTCCACTTCAATGAACACTGATGTGAAACGTTACGACACAATAAAGAGGCTTAAATACTGGATGTCTTAGATTTCGATGGTAAATATCTTGGAAACATGCGATACAGATAAAACCGATAGAGGATTCTTCAAGAAAAATGTTTTATTGTCATTAAGAATTGAGAAGTAGTTAACGAAAGAACAAACTTTACTGAACAGAGTGGGACGTAGACGTCAAACGTAAAAGAAGGCATCACAACGAACATTCGTATAATCGTCAACCATTACCGACATAACAGGTCAATAATCACAAGATCAATTTCCAAAACAATGCTCAACACAAACCAAAGAACTAAGAAATTACAGAGTGGAAGGTTTTTGGGAAGGAATCATGTAAATAGCAACCTACAGTTTACCAAGTTATTTCCGTGGCGTAGGCAGAACCTACAGAAGCATTTTTCTTTTATTGAAAAAATCAACTTAACCTCTCCTTAATCGTACATGTTTACCTCTGACTGAAATTTCAGTTTTCCATACAATATTCAGAATAAACGTCTCGCCTGGATTAAATCGTTTTTTATTCTTCGGAATCTCAAACTATATTTTCAACCAGACGAAAGAGAGCACAATGTTGCATTTGAAACTGCATTCGACAAATTCAGTTTCTTTGTTGTAAATAATATAGAGAAAACATACAATCAGGAGACTGAACTTTTAACCTTGTTGTAACTTGTGCAGGCATGTTAAATCACTGATGAACAAAGTATTTCACAATTGCAGGGGGTGGCGCAATTCTTCGTTCGATCATGTAGTGGTGTCTGGAAATTACGTCATTTTTCAATACATTTCCTCGGCTTTGCACAACCTATGTTAATGGATGTTGATCTCCCCCATCGTAAAAACTGCAAAATTTCCAATTCAGTGATTTTATTCAACCCGGTAACAGAGCCAGTTCAAAGATTTCTATACACGTGCAGCACGGTGTACTTATAGTTCATAACTTAAACCTCACACGACAGGAGTCCTGTAATAACAACTGTCACGTCAATTTCGACATTATTAGTAGTTCACTGTTAACCCGGCATATTCTTCCTCTATGTGAGCTGGGTTCATCAAGAAAGGTTAATTGGATCCCACCTCTTCTGTCCGACGGAAACATCGTTAAACTAACGTATAAAGGCTTCACCGATCCCAGATACAATATATCTAACTCTGAATGTACATACAGTAAACTATCAGTGTTATCTATTTTTATGGTCACTTTTTGGTCTGGCTCGAAGCCGGCACTGATAAATATAATAATGTCACTCGCCTACAGCGGTGTTTCAAATATAAAATGTGCATCAATCGCTAAGAGCTGGGATTCCACTTAATTTCACAGAAGTCGGGCCTAGCTGCAGTTGCCTCCACTGACTTGCCCTGCCTTGCATGAAGTGACACACACTACAAATGTGTCACCTCCACACCTCATTTCACATCTGTGGTTTGAAACATTGATTCTGTATGGCAGTAAGGTTTCATCTTTCTAATGAAAGAGTGATCGACCGGACTGGCTGGAAGGCTACACGGCTTACACATTTATTTTGCTTACTTGATACGTACCCTGTACTTAATTTGTCATCTTCAACGAATAAAATGTGTCACCAAACATCATCTTGTCATAAACTTTATATTTTTCTTTACAACGTACCAAAAATTCAATCGAACATAATCACAATTTTAATATTATTTTATCTAGAACCTATCGAATCATTTTCTCATCGTGATAACCAGGAGGAACATGCAAATTAGACGTGGAAAGAAGTCATGTTTTTCATAAAGTAAGCTCTCAAATTTTTTAATTGGTACAAAATTTATATTGCAGGAATTTGTAGTGTATCAATGACCTATACCGTGTTTTTGGCAATAGTGTCCAGTTAGCGCTCCACCAGTCTTCAGTTTTGAAAACATTTTTCCTGTGTAGCCCATCTGAAAGAAATGTTATTAAAATCGTTTCATGTAATGTTGCCCCCACCCAAAAGATGAACTGGCTCATGGAAAGTAAACAGTGGGAAGCGATGCACCCATTCAACCGCTCTGATACTTAAGTTGTCTGGGTGCAAGGTTCTGTGTAAGAGAACGGTTATCTTAAAGAGGAACACTTTTCATCAACTGGTCTGCAGGAGTAATAACGCCTGTCCCGATTTGTAACAGTAGGCAGTACTTTATTTTTACAGGAACTTACAATTTATATTTGATTGCAACGCGTAAACAGCACTTAAAAGTAAGTTCTATCAAATAGGATAATTAGCTCAGTTTTCACTTTTATTGCAAAACGCAATGTCAGTACATTTTAATGTTTTTTAGACGCTTTACATATGGCTGGTGCTTATACATATTTATTTATTTATTTATTGGTGTTTTACGCCGTACTCAAGAATATTTCACTTAAACGACGGCGGCCAGCATTATAGTGGGTGGAAACCGGCCAGAGCCCGGGGTAAACCCTCGTCCATCCACAGGTTACTGGCAGACCTTCCCACGTCCGGCTCATACATACCTTTGAGTCTTTTATGTAACATGCTCCATATTAAATGGAAACACAATTAATTAAGGTGATGCCAGTTTGTCTCCATGGTACGTCTTATGCCATTCCTATACTAGACAGAATTGTGTATGAAGCAGACAAAAACGGCAGTTTCCGTGCAATGATTTTAAAGCCTTCGGCACCGACAGAACAGATGTTATCCTTTTCCAAAGTCTGTGCAACACTGTCAATATTACCTTGACACGCAAACCAGAAATTTTATTTGATTTAACCTGATTTTAAAAAGAAATGCAGTTCTGGCAGATCACAACATGTATAACAAATTTGAAAATCTTTTCTGAGATGCCTGACTTGTTCGTCCTTGATATCGTCTGTACAGATGGGGAAAAAACAGTTCGAGGACAATTATCCTAGCCGCAGATTTAAATAACCAGTAATAGAGAAACATGTCAAAATCCACAAAATGACATCGATTTCTTGACTATCAACGAACTCGGATATGTGCTCTGCAGCCGCATGTTAGTGCCATAGTTTGGTAATTGCAATGAGCGTGTTGTCAAACATCTTCTTACAAAATGTATAGCCCCCCCCCCCCAAAAAAAAAATTATGATGAAACTGTCATACGTAAAATGGGTCAAACGTCAGCTTAATTTGGTAGTGGTCGTGGGTTTCACCCGGACTCTGTACCGTTTCCTCCCACCATAATGCTGGTCACCGTCGTATAAGTGAAATATTCTTGAGTACGGCGTAAAACACAAATACATAAAGAAATAAGTATTTTGGTAGTTTTGTTTTGTTGTAGCTTTTCTGATAACTAGGGCACGAAATGCGGGCGGAAACATGGCGTGTCCTGTGATTTGCAGAAGATAAAAACAGAATGACTCGACCACTTTGGGAATAAAACCTATTTGATAGCAACATGTATGGCTCTGTGATTTAAGACAAGAGGGCTGGTGATTTTTATGAGATGGTGTTCACTGCTATTACTAGAGATTTAATGGACTCGCAGACTCGCAGAAAATGTATATTTATTGATGATATATGTGATAGCTATATGTCTGTTCGCCTAATTTATAACCAAATCTAGGTCAGTCTATTGGCAGTTGTTATCAAGAACAGATCGAGTACCAAATGATGCTCATGTCGATTATTATCCCAAGCAATCATACCAAACCCTACCAAGAATAAACCCATACCATTTGATCTGTCAATAAATCTGTATTAAAAATGTATAAATGAACCAGTATTCTTCCTGAGAAAGCTTATATTGTTCTTGTGTGGGAATCAAACATTCCACGTTGAATAAATACTGTTGTTATGTCAATACAGGTGTTGTCAGTGACTTTGTTTGGCATTGATGTTACAAAAATGATGTGTAATCAAATCTAAAAGTTCATTAGAAAGTTTCTTTACATTGCTCTGAGGAAATTTAATTGATAGCCACCAGGTTCTGCCCTGAACGTACCTTATATTCCCCAACATGGACAGTCGTTAGGCAAAAATACATACAATAACAGTAAGTTGCGATTTACACTTTCTGGATATAGTACAGATTCCATTGCAGAAAAACCGGTACGTTACGAACCAGGGAGCCGTTTCACAAAGCGCACTTAGAGCTACGTTCACGTAACCGCCATGATGGCGTTATACCTACAATTTTGGTCGACATGTAAGTTAAATGCCCGTAACGTAACGTGCGCTTTGTGAAATGGGCCCCAACTTCCTTAGTGCACGATCTATAGCATTCGGATAAAAGGCCATCCACAAACATAGGAGGTGGTTGACCCTTAACATTTTACTGTGAATGTACATTGGGCCTGCTCCCGTGATGAAAGGAATGACACAGCTACCATAGCTGAATCTCTATATTCATCTATTAGTGATATGTCCTTTGGTTTTAGTAATTTTTGACGAATATTGGATGTGACTTCTTAGTTAAATAAAGCAATCCTTGAGCATTACTCCTGAGTTTCTCAACAAAAGCTTACAGATTGTCATATTGCCAGAATATACAATGTATAAGCCTTAGAATCGCTGAGAGCGTAACACATTTATGACCCTTTCGATCATAGAGTTTATTATTTTCTTCAACATGTAACTGGAAGGTCTTGCTTTTCATAATGTATTCCTTGAGTCGTACTGTCCAGCCTCATCATCACTAGTATCTAAGCTAATCTAATTGATTGGCTGAAATTTGAAGGAACGGGTCATAACTTATGTGTCCAACTTTAAGCTTTTCAACGTATTTTGTCATCCTAAGATGCAAACAAAATTAACATGTCGTTTTGAATTTGGTTGATGGAGTCACAAGGTCACTGGAATTGGCCACTCATTCGATTTTTTTTAGACGAGACTGAGGATTCTAATATGGATTTACCTTGATCCAACCCGATGGCGTATGACCCTGCACGACCAAGTGACCCCAATCACATGACCCAAGCACGCAACCTAAACTCAGTAAATGGCTTTTCTCTCGAGTGATGATTGACTTCTTCATTCCTTCAAAGAGTTACATTAAGTGTATCAAATGAAACCTTAATTGTTACTGTAAATTATTATGCTATAGATCCAGGCAGCATAATTATCCTGTCCCGACACGAACCTACTTCATAGCTTTTGGGGTGTAGATGGAGGGAATCCTTACCCCAAAATGCATGACATTGCAATTATACATGTCACGATGTACCTCAATGGAACAGGCTTCGGGAATTCAGTACGAAATCAGGGTACTCGCTGATATAGTCGTGTATAGGATTTTCTTCGACCAGCACTTGGCCAGTGAGGTCAAGAGTTCCTCACCGGGAAATCCATTTCCTGTTAGGCTTCCTCTGTCACATGGCGAAAGGCGGTAGTGTTCAAGAAAGTCTGACAAGTTTCATATAAACAGTATAAATGAATCAAAAATCTCAAAAATCACAAATGGTAATCTCCTAGTGGTGAAATTCATTTTTATATTGTCATTTTGTACTCAGAATTTCTTCATCTATCATGTTCAACTATGTACGAATGTTGTGCAACGTGTTGGATATGTATGACCAAACAAGCTTTACACGGCTTTTCTTGAAATGAGCTTTTCCATTTAGTTTTCTTGTATTTTGTTTTACTCATTTGATACATCACATAGTTTAGATTTCATAATATTCAGGGCAAGAAGTTTTATATGCTCTCAAGGAACTACCTGTATACGTTTTCCATATTCCTGGTTACAGAAGTATTGACAACGTACCAATGTAGCTTGACTAATTGCTCGTTTCATGTTAATATGGCCAAAACTTGCTGCTTCCTATCCGCCCCGATGGCTTAGTTGGTAGAGCACGCATGTTGGGGGCGGTAGATCAAGGGTCAATCCTGCGCCGGGTCACACCTAAGAACTTAAATGAGGAAGTTGAAGCTTTCTCCCATGGTGTTCAGCATTAAGAGGGTAGTGCAACAACTGGTTGACCCGAGTCAGTGTGATGGCTCGGATTGGACGGCTTACTTGCCTTCGATAAATCGTCTCAGTGAAGCAGCACTGCATGCAGATAAAAGAGCAGTGGGAAGCAGGAGTGGATGGATTATGAGGGGAGTGGATGGATGATGAGGGGAGTGGAGTGATGATGGCTGATCATATAGCGGGCTCATGTATGGCTATATCGTGTGTTCTGTGATGGTTATTCCTCCTCAAGAAATCACGTGGCCGACCATCATTGGAATCAACATTGGCTCTATCGCATTTGCTTTCATACGACTGTGACACAGTAATTACACTATCAGGAATATACCTGTGAATCTTTCATCTTGCACATGTAAGGCCGCGGGAACTGCAAGAACTCGGGATCTGAGATTCCGATGCTTTATTGACGACACCTGTGGGTGAGACAAATGCAGAGGTTCAGCTGGACAGTCAACGTGTCAGCATGGATAGGCGCACTACAGCGGACATCTAAAACTATATGTACTCTTTCAGTTTGTACTCCTTACATACCTGGATTGTACAAGAAGATTGCCAACTGGCCGTGTTTAAATATCTGCTCTAACTAACCGTGTCTTGGCTGTGGGCCACCTCATTTGTATACAGAATACCATTTTCGTGGAACGAATTATAACAAAGTGATTAAACAATAAACATGATATCTATTGCCTTTGTATAGTTCTTTGAGTTATATAAATGAAGTGGTTAGCTATCTCAGGCGCACGAGAAAGTCACGAATCATATCCTTAGTAGAAATCCGTTAGAAGAAGAATTACGCAATGCGTTTCCGACTGCTCACACGCAGTGGGAGTACCCGGTACTGATGTAATACAATTATACTGTCAACTAGGGTGGCATCTGCGGTAATGATCATGCAGAAAGTTACTTTTACTCCTTATGATATGATTGACATGTACAGTGACAAAGGACTTTACCTGTGGGTCAGAGAAATACAGAGGTTCAGCTGGACAGTCAACGTGACTTCACGGTGGCAGCATGAACGGGCGCACTACAGGGGACACCCGAAGTTACCCTCGCACCTTCGTATCCAACGATTACACTGACCAGTTAAACGCTCTTACACCCACATACAGAATTATGTAAGAGAACATTAGAAATCACACAAATACATATATGTATATACTTCTGCCGTACTTTAACATTTTAATATCTCACACAGGCGACTATCTACGAGCTGCAGCGACTGTGAAACTATGCATATGTCTGCGGTCGATTTTCGGAGATTCCCACACAAACCAGTTTGTAGGGGAACACAATTAGCTAAAAGATACCTTGTCCAATACGTAACCATATGCAATCATAAAACTAACACCTCACTTCCACTCTCACGGAATCTGAAAGTGAAGGGACCATAGAGGCTGACCCAGTACAATGGTACAGAACAAAAGTCCTCTCTATGCAATGATTCAATGTTTCGCCAATAACCCCACCTATGTTCAAGAATGACTGAATGATTTTGGTTTAACTCCAGCCATGTCGTGGCGAACAACTGTTCAACACACTTTGTCTTTGTCAAAAGCCAGATTCCAATATAATAAATTATAGGCATAGGGGCCGGTAAGGGGCTTATATAATTAATTGTCCAGAAAGCATCTGATCCTCACTACTTACATACTTACGGAATCATCGAGGACAGACGCACACCGCTGAAACACTCACCTCCAGACAATGTTATGAAACTAAGCCACCAGGACCATTAGACCTGACTTTCTCACAAACCATAAAGGATGGATACCGACAGGCTCATTTCGTCACAAAGAAGCTCACCTACAGCCCTGAAAAGTCGGTCAATCGCTGACGGAAGACATCTCGAGTTCAACTCCCTCTAGTGCCAATTTGTCTCCGTATTTCTGTGAAGCCAACATGCATCAAAGAGTGCGCCTCTATCTTCTTAGCCTGAAGCTGGTCTCGGTGCATTGCTAAGAACTACTGTTTTTCGCCGGTGACACGACTAATAATACTAGGCCAACTATTGCTATTCGCGAAATGTCTGTGTTGATAGACTTTCCAGATGTAGAATCATCGCGAATTCATACTTGCTGCAAGACAGTGGACAAAGATAAGACACTTGTGCGTCATATAAATGCGTGCACACCGTTTTGTATAAAGTGTTCCTTTTCTGCTGCAATGAGAGCTTCATTCCTACATATACATATTCGTCGTATAGAATGTTTCCAGATAAAAGAAGAATTACAAAGAGGACCGATATTTTAAGTACCCAGAGAAATGACCCCAAAAAACTTCGCCTACGATCGCTTTGTGTAACAAGGGCCCAGTATCCCCTGATGCCTCGTTACCCACGGCCAGCTGTTGTAACTTTATCGGTACAAGGTCACAATATTCTACTTCCGTATCCAGCTGTTCAATTACCTTTCCTACTTTCGCAACTGCTGCGACACGGAAAGAACTCTGGTGAATTCGGTTATAGTGGACAATACTCCACTTTTCAAATATAAATAGCTGCCACGGTTTGGCACAGTGTTAATACGCATCTCTGACTGTTTTCTATTAACGACCCAGTTTGCTAGGCTGCCCAGAAATCCATTACCTCGTACTTGCTCCGCTACAATTGTGACTTAAAACGATGGAGAAAATAACGCAAATGGATGAAGTCAACAGAGGGTCTGGAAAGGATATTTATCATGTGGCGGGAAAATGAGAGATGTGTGTGTCTTATTACGACACCAGCTCCGGTCAATTCTCAGCAAACATTGATTTTTTCTGACTTCACTCGAACTCAGCGAATTTAAAAGACTTTTTTATTCTGCTTCTATACACTAACAAATGGGGAAGCAGGAATGGAAAATCTCATGATAGAGTAAATAGATGTTAATGTGGAGCCCACAGAAATATTTTTTTCTAATATTCAAATATAATTTCATTTCGTATCTCGCGAAAATAAGCAGTCGTGTTTTTCAATTATTTGTCAAGCATTTTGTTCAATCTTTCCAAATATGTCATACATTTCTACTATGGCATCTATTTCTGTATGAATCAGTTTTTAACAATCGGTGAATCACTTACTGGATGAGCTAGAATGGCGCGTCTTTTTATATAAGACTCAAATGACAATGTATTCAAAACGAGATTCTCGCGGGCTCCCTCATTACGTCAGATGGTTTATCAAGGCCAATGCCTGGGATCCTCCAGCGTTATACAAGAGCATTAAGTTTTTTGTCGTCTTTGTGTGACCAGATTTCCACCACTATCCCGCCCTCTCATAACCACATGTATTGTACCGTCCGTCCACACGTCTGTCCTACCGCCATGTTGATATTTCAGCTGTGCAAAGTGGTACCGTTACACAACCATAGCAACCACGTGCATTAACCTGGCTGTACGTCCGCAAGATTAGCTGCACTACAAGTGGGCAGCCAGCAGCGAATATGAGCATTGCAGTGCGGCTTTACGACAACTATAGCTGATGATAACCAGCTGTCCATTACGTTTCTCTTTTATTTTATCAGTCTTGTTTACTGTGTCGGATGAGTCGAGACAAAAGAGAGCGTATATCACGATTTGAAGGGAAATAAACACACAATGACCTGACCACTACAACCGTCGTTCCTACAGTTGCAAATAAGGTACGTGTAGTTAGTGGCAACATTAGTATTTTGTTGCAAATTAAGGCATGTGGCCTGGTCTGTTTTATGAGATGGTTTTCACCTTTCGTACAAAGATCTGACGGAGTTGTTGGCCTGGAAATGAGTAAATGAGAGATTTAAGAGTTTACCACCCACCCAGTTAAGTTACTGGAGCCCATGGGCAGTTGTTACTGGCAATAATTACACTATCAAGTAACAAAATTACAATCGATCACCGTTCAGCGCAGCCGTATGTCACACGACAATCATTCGATGAATCTTTCAACATCTGACACCCAGTCAGTCCAAATAATTAATAAATCAACATAGTAACCCCTACTAGCTGTTAGTGAAACCGCCATAGTCAAAGCAATTATTCAGAGTAGGTAGTGCATTAACTGCGCATGTATTTTTACCAAATGTCTATTCAGTGATATATACAGGGTAGTCTATGTCAGTCCCGAAAGGCAGATCGTTCCCAGCAAAGTAAATACTGCCTGCGCCTAGGCCTTGTATAGTGACATGGAGAACAGGGATGAGCCTGTTGACGTCTGCCTTGTTATGGATCAGTGGCATGATGAGGAGGCCCGGATGTACAATATGTTGATAACCGGAAAGCCTGGCTGGTCGTCCAGCGTGGTCTCGGTTCTTGGGGAGTCATTCGTGACATGAGGCAGGGTAATTACACCGTCACGTTAGGTCACGAGGTCACTGGAGGATAACCAGCCCAGAGCTCAGCACGCCCATTATTATTTGCGTATGTCAGTATGAAGGCCGTAATCTGCCGCCGTTGGTGCGCGTATACTTGTCACTGTTACAACTGTTACAACAATACGTTAATGACCGTGTCCTTGTCATAGCAGTTGCTGCTTCAATCTATTTATCCCTGGTTAGAATGAATAAATGATCATTTCTTAACGTCACCTCGGCAACATATCAGCTATAACGTGCGTGATAATCTCTGGTTAGAAGCAGTAACATCAACTGTACATCTATCAACTCCAGTACGACGGCCATGCCTCAGATTCTCGGGGTAAAATGATACTTCTCGAGGTGAACTGTTATTGACTGACGTCAAATGTCATTATCCGATGCCAGGCACCATAGCCCAAATCACTGGTGAGCATAACATAATAATGTCGATTTTCCTTGTTGTCTGTTAACTTGTCGTTTTCTCTGGTGTCTGTTGATTTGACTTGCTATCTGTTGATTTGCCTTGTGTCTGTTGACTTGGCATGCTGTTGACTTAGTTTGTTGCTTATTGACTTGCCTTGCTGTCTATAGACTTGTCGCCTTATCTGCTGGATGTTGATTTGCATTGCTGTCTGTTGACTTGCCTTCTTGTCTATTGACTTGCCCTACTTGACTCTGCACATTGCTAATATTGTTTATGCTAGCCGATAACTGGTTCGTGTTACTATATTTTCATAATCTTTTTCTGGCTTTCAGATTTCCTACCCTCCTTCTGTTGTAATACTTTGGAATTATTTGTTTGTGTCGTGTTAAGCTATCGGCTGTAATAGTTGGAAGTTATTGTTGCCTGTCGTATACAGCTTAATTTCTGGTGTAACACTTTGTAGTTATTGCTATTTGCCCTATCCATCTATCTGGTCTAACAATTTGCACCCATTGCTGTTTGCCCTATCCATCTATCTGGTGTAACACTTTGCACTCATTGCTGTGTGTCGTATCCAGCTATCTGCTGTAATTATTTGCACTCACTGTTGTTTGTCGTATCCAGTTATTCCTATTTGTATCTTATTTTCTGTTGTGATACTTTGCGGTTATTGCTGTTTGTATCTTATTTTTTGTAATACTTTGCAGTTATTGCTATTTGTATCTTATTTTCTGTTGTGATAGTTTGCAGTTATATGTTGTTTCTCGTGTTCTGGTACTTTACTGCTTATCGTATTCAGCTTCCTGTTACGTTATGGTGATTTCCGTCTTTTTTGGCTGTTTCATGCTCCAGACCGGGGTGTTTTCTTCCTTGAGATTTGTTACGACTATCTATGGCGATTTACTGCGATACAGTGAGGATCTTATCACTGTACCGCCTTAACTTCAGGTTATCAGCGATAATTACCACACACGTACGACTGATCTTCGCAGTTGGTCACTGGGTTTGGCTTATCAGGTACACGCCTCAGTCCAAGGCCATTCCGGGCAGCTGCCGACTCCATGGAGAGCAGACAGAATTATAACGAATAATTCGCGTGTTATGTCACAAGGCAAGCCGCTGGAGTGCTCACCATGATAAGTTATCTTCAGAGAGAAGTAAGGAACATCTTGGCGGTATTTAGCCAAGCGAGGAACAAATTGGTGATAGTCCTTCATTGCATGATGAATTTGGTGATATTCCACGCGCGACGTCTAAATCAGGTTCTGAATTTAAAGAACCACCACAGAAGCCGCCTTCTTTCAGTAGTCAGTTTGTTATTAAAAAAATAATAATTAACACTCTCGCTATAAAAATTTTAATGAAATACATGCCTGGAGGCGCACGAGGTACAAAAGGTTACAACGGTATACATATTCCAAGATCGACTGAGACAACGATCGAGTGACAACATTTGCTGTAGGAAGGCGTAATCACAGCGATTGAAAGTTATAGCTAGAAATACAGGAGTTAGAGGATCCACTTCCATTTGATACATACAATTAATACACTGAAAACAAAAAAATATTTCATTTAGACTTTAAAGACAGGATGATTTTCTTCCACAATCAAGTAATGGAAGGGTCAGAGTTAAGGGACACGCCATCACGCTTTGTGCTAAATGCATCTTAGCACAAAAGCATAAATGTAACAGTCAGGGGCTAAATCAAGCTCCTAAAGTTGCTATACATTGTTCTTGGGGAGTTAAGTGTTTGGGATATTAGAGCAACAAATCTGTGTTAAACAGCTCAGAAGTGCATAAGCAGGAGACTATATTTGCTTAGTCTTTTAATGAGGTGCGCGTGTCTAGAGATGCGTCTTCACTACTTGTCGTTTGTAAAGATTACTTTTGGTTATTGTTGGACAACTACATCTAACCGCTTTGTTGCGTCTCAAGATAACATGCCCAATCTCCACTCGGCACTCTAGGTTATTAACGGCACAGCCCAGCACTTGACTCGAGAAACTGTGGCTTGGCACTTTTCATCTCAGCGGCAACAATAATACAAACGATCACGCCAACAGGGAAAGGTCGGTGTCCCCTATTAGATAGCCTCAAGAATTTCTCATTCTGAAGTCGCAAACCGTTTATAACGCCAGCGTGTATTACATGTATTCACTGGCGCGTGATGATGGCCGTGCTGGCTGTAAACTGAGGACGTCAGGAAGGTGGAGAGCTTTACTGCGATAATAACGCGAATCCGAGGATAACCACAGCCTAGGAATTCACTCCATCTTGTTTACAGTGCGCTGTTAATTCAGTACTTAGTTAGGAACGTCATTAATCCGGTCTGAAATGGCCCTTATCAATACTCCACTGTTAAAGTGACTTAACAATTATGTGACTGGACCGTTGATTGATTGATTGATTGATTGATTATGGCATTTGGTAAGTTGACTGATTATTTGACATGTTTGGCAGATTACTTGCTGGATTATTTCACTGATTTGATTTATCGATTGCGTAACTAACTGACTGAAGCCAGAAAGAATGTAGAATGTCTAACATATTAAACACAGTTTGGTAGCTTCTGCAGGCCTGGCTGTATCTTCATTGTAGTAGATTGACAATGGAGACAGAATTCGATTCCCTTGAGATCTGATTTGATCGGTCGCAGATTGAAAGCTGATATTTGCTTTGATTGGAAACACAGTGATGGCATGCTGTGTCCTGACAAACAGAAGACACTCAGTACTCTCAATCCTACTTGACGCTCAAGGGCTAACACCAAAACCTGGCCTGGTATCTGTGGGTATATCAGCGCTAAATCCATTTCATCACAGAATGGCCATACTTGGTTTTGGACAAGTTATAACACATGTATACAGTTCGTTGCATTAAGAAACTCGAATAGTTGTGCGCACTGCCTTGAACGGATACAATACATTTATTTCAGTGAAGCACAACCCCAAAGGATAGGAATTATTCGCTTCGGTGATTTGCTACTCACTGGCCTCTAATGATTGTATTCGTTTGATACCACTATACACCAAATAGTTCACCCCTGGTTGTTTTCTTGTCCGGGTGATACAAAACCATGAACCTTAACCCTGAGTCTTCAGTTAGCAGCAGATGAACTGTGACAATCTCGTTTTTTCGTTTTTCTTTTTCATTTCAAACAGTGTGGACAATTACTCGCTGTATTCCACCTTGTAACAGGTGATTATAAGCTTCTAGCGAGCTACTCACTATAGGTCTGCACTTTATACAGATTTAGTTCACTGACAAAGCGTTAACATGGGTTGAATGTCATTCGTGAGTGCTCAGAAAACTGAATCATCGCAGGAAAGTTATAACAAAAACAGTGATACCGAGTAGGTGGGGTACTCAGAAATGACACTATGAGCAACTCTCTCTGATCCTCACTTCACATTCAGATTCACGCGGATCCGCGGGTGAAAATGGCTGTAGAGAAAATAACAAGTTTGATTTGCAAGCCTTCAGACCAGAGAAGAGGCATTGAGATAGAACTGGCCATACCTTTGTTAAAGAGGCATTGCGAAGTGTTCCGGGATTTGGACCGAGGTATGTACCGTTACGTATCAACGCCAAACACAGGCCACCAGTCTCAATTAAGGTTGGAATATAATCTGACCAGGATATAGAAATATAAGGCAATCGGATTCATGTTATAGTTACAAAAAAAACTTACATACGAAATTTCATGAAAGTGGTGCTTTCCTACTTAACCAGTTAACACTAAGATCATATTACATATATTTGCAGTGATTCCAGTCACTATATAATACCAATATACGGCATTTGTTTTAATATTCGCTTCGGAATTAATTTTTTGAACTTACGACAGGGACAAAAATTTTGAACAGGATTAAATTTACCACGACAAGTCTTTACCCATTTCTATTTGTTCTGCCGTGAAGATAACGCGCGATGCTTTTCAGAAATGAAATTTCCTTTTTTTCACTTTTGAAACATATTGTTGAAACATAAATGTCTGTTGTGCGAAAAAAAAGTTATATACTAGATTGAAGAATGAAGGATTTGTATTTATTATTACATATGAAATGAATGTGAATAGAACGTTGCTAATCTAACACCTGTCATATCGGTTACGGTTATAGCTGAGGCAGCATGTACTACTCAAATAAGTTATCGTCTTGGCGTTGATTGATCCTATTCAAACAGTAACTCCGTGAGTAGGAATCCATTTTGCGTCGATTGCGCTTTTCAACAGGATTGTGTTATAAGTGGCAGCTACCTATCAGTCGATCATGTTCAGGGTGCTAATGAAATGTCAGCCAATCGAGGTGATCAGTAATGCACCAGTTATATTATATTATATAGCATTTACACTATTCTGTTCATTCTAAATTACTTATGGCTCACCTTGTTTGATAGCATGTTTATTTTCAAGTCTACTTTTATGCTTTCGGCTATCTCCGTTGAGGCGTTGTGATCAGAGCTTGGCGGAACCTTATAATCGAGTCAGGACATTTAGGGTCAAGCATGGGAAATTCGGATGTTCCATCTATCAAAAGTACATAAGTACTCCAGTTGGTAACGTGCACTGTCTGTGGTAGACCTAAATAAATCCATCTGCCTTGGATATAAAGAAGACAGACTATACGGAATCCGTCTTAAACGGGACCTATATTTGTGTACAAGCCTGTTGACGGCCGTTTTCTCTTATTTCGTTTTGTAGACAGAATGAATGATTTCAGAACGGTTATTGCCCGAGCACATCTCTCTTCCCAGCAATCGTTGGATCCTCCATATTCTATGCTGACTGTATTCTGTATCACAAGTTATTAGTTCAGAAACTAAGATCAAACAATAGCACTACCGCAGTAACGAAACTTGTTGTACAGGCATCAGTGAACAAAGCCACCAAGACTTCTGGTGTGTTGTGTCAGTAGCTGTTTGTGTTTGCTATGTACAATTCCACATTTCCCACGGTTAAGTTTGCATGTACGCATTTGTGAGCAACATTGTCACGACGTGTATGTCAGCAGCTATTAGTAATTCTATGTTTCTGTTGAAAAATGTGAGCCAAAAACACAGTTCACGGTATCGAAGACATATGTGAAGACTCTTCCCATTCGGAATTTTAATTCTGAAACATGGATTTTGGAATTTATAATCCAGGAATTTTTCACCTGTAATCATCCATCTTTTCATTCCTGACGATTAATGTCTGATTGTCTTTTTCTCTAGATGCCCCAGTCGCACTAAGCAACTGAGCAGGTACCAAAGATACCAAAGACCCCTATATATCACATTTATAGGTGTCAGGCAGATATTCGTATACCACATACGTCTACTTGCATTGCAGGTTGTTTGTATGATATAATCAAGCATTGCGAGTATCAACGGTCAGTGCGCGATGATGTGATTGTCCAACAGGGAGACAAAGGCTTCTTGTAAGTATAGTTCACAGTACACAATATAATTACACGACCACACCGGAAACAAATTCATTATCAGTAATGTAAAAGGTGCACATAGGGAGATGTGTTTTTGTTTGATTTTCATTTGATTTTTGTGTAATGCAATACTCAGGATTGCAATTTTATCGTTGGAGTGAACCGCAATGCCTAAATCAATGCGCTGATATTTGACCAATTACGGGCGAACAGCCCTACGTATTACAACCACCATATTGGTGGCATACAAGAGGTCTTCGGCACACTTTATATAAAGCCACACAGCAGAGCGCTGGCGAGCTCTTGTCACCAAGACCCAATGAAAAACAATACAAGCAGGAAATTCGGAAAATTTGCCGTTCAAGAAAGAGACTGGTTAAACAAATCCAGTATTACATGTATCCCCATTTTCAAGTGTACATTATCGCTACATACGGACAACACAAAGAGCTAGAGAAAAACACGATTTGCCGGGTGACAAATTGTATGGCTGTGTCTCGCGCTGAACACTTCATTGTAACGCCATGACTGCGTTAAGAGCATGAAGATTGAATTTGGCATCATATTGTTTCAGCATGTATATAATACTGACCGGACGTGCGTCCGTCTTCGTCGATAACTTTGTAGTGGATGACTTACCAAATCCCGAGGAGACGGTGGCAGCAAGGGTGGGCTTGGAATCACAACAAGGGGGATCACTGGATCGGTCAAAGTTTGGGAAGTTCATCATCAATTTCGGTTAGTTTGATATAGAAGATGTGACATCAAGTGTTTTTGTTTTTTAGGTCGTAGTCCATTAAAGGTCTTGTCCATTAAAAGCTGTCAAAATAGTGTTACTCATGGCTCATTTTATGTTCTTTTCTGAGCAACCAGTGGACATGGAAACAAGGTTAATACAATATACTCAACACTGTCTTCATTCTTTGTCATTTTCATGAGTTAAGTAATAAATTCTATCCGTCAGTTGTAGTTGTAGACATTATTGATCATGCATTAAGGTGGCTTTAATTTACTTCTTTTTATTAGTAATACTTGTTTAGCTACCTTAACTACTCGGTCTGTCATATGAAAATATAATAACTTGTTGCCATACAGAGCCTGGGAAACGGTTTGGTGAGATGGCTCTGATGGCGGAAGATGAGGTGAGGAACGCCACGGTCATCGCTGACCAGATGACAGATCTCCTCGTGATAGGAAAGGATCTCTTCAACAGAACTCTTCGGGTAAGACACTAAGTATCACATGAACCATATCACTTTATCAGCCACGTATTCTTTACTATATGACCTCGGTAATTTTAAATTGTAGAGATGGTATTTGCCTGATTAGCGATGGTCCACAATTATACATACTGAACACGTCTGCAAAACAACATAGTTGAAGAATGCACATTATGAATTGAGCATTCAGTATGGGGGAGGGGAGTGGGGGCATACAGTCACTATAATTAAGACAAAAGTGCTCTGCTCGCCATTATCAATTTTGAAGGCATTGCTCTTCTGCCCTCAAGGTCAACGAAGAAAGAGAATATCACATACGGAAGGACTTCATCAACAACAGTCCATTGTTTGGGCGTTGGCCTCCACAGCTTAAGCGACTGGTGGAAATGAGCCTACGGAAGGAGACGTATAGGTTTAATACCGTGGTGACGAAGCAGGGTGACCTTGTGAGGGGATTGTTCTTCATCAGCAGGTAAGATTACTTACCACGCCAGAGACAACCCACTCATTGGCTGATAAAAGTGCTCTATATGTCTACTTGGGCCAGTTTTTTTACCCATGTATCGTGTGCTAGGTTTCTCTATATAAGTTGTGCCACATATTAACACTACTATACAGCATCAAGACCTAACTAGTGAAACTTCTAATAAGCTGGTTTTCTAGGATATTGTTTCTAATACAAAACCACTTAGGCTTTCGTCCAGAGTCAAGCTCAAGCAACAAGACATTATACTGAACAACTGAAAGAAGATTACCATTCTTAGGACGAAGAAGAGATCACAGAAAAGTTGAATTTCTCGGCGATAACATATACATGAATTCAGCAGAGCAGTACATCAATAGCAAACAGGTTCATGTTTACCTATATGTACAGGCTGGACAGTCCTATTAACTAACATCCCCTTATCCCATGTATTAAGATGAGTACATCCGGACTGATGCGAAAAACCACCAATTGTTTACAGCTTATTAATCTCAAAGAATTATGACGTTGAGCCTTTACATCCGTCCAAGTACTGATTCACAAAAATTGAAACCGATATTATATCTTCTCAAGACGACTATGGCTTCTACTACCGTCCATAGAAATACAAAAGGAGTGAATTCTTCTAAGACAATTGCCTCTAGCAGTTATGTTTCCACCACATACTCTTTATCGGTATGGGCCTGACTTCAAGCCAATGAACACCAGTTGAAACCAATATCCAGTCTTCATTTGCTGCTTCTGAAACACTCATCTATTTCATGCAAAGATATGACAAATCATCCACTGATGACAATAACCCTACAACTTTATCTTTGTTTTCAAGTCTGACTCGCCCAGGCTATAGCAGCAAAACCTTGCTTAACAGGAGATGTCGCCTATGAAAATCCGCATACGTTTCCATACAGATCACACGGATATCTGGCACATGCACGCAGTACCCACAGTACAGATATAACGATCAATCATTGTGTAAAACGTTTATTTCAAATGCTAAGTTATTGGTTAGCCTTGTAATCGAGAAAAATGATTAAATTTAAAGGTTATAGGGCAATTACATTATGAACTATTAATGTTCATTTCTTTTCCCAGCGGCCAGGTAAAACTTGATGTGAACACGTCTCAGCATTACCGTCAATATCCTAGAATATTTGGAGATATGTCGGATCAAAAAGTTAAATCAAAGTAAGTAGGGCCCGTGTACGGGTAACTGATAAAGATAAGTGTTGAGGAATATAAAGCTTACCTGAAAACAGGTCTATAAACCAGTCTGTTTTATTTTTATACACAAGTAACACTCGAAATAGATAATATTTTCCATGCTACTGAGTGTATGACTGAAATGAATTATACACATTGCTGTAAATAATACATTTTAACAAGTTTAAAATTGAGATAATTTAGTATTGGACCAATGCCAATGTCTGACTGATCGATTTCCAGACCAGTGAGTAGAGACGGTATTACTTTGGGCCTCATCCAAGACCACATCCGGCTGCGCCGTACACAGGGTTACAGTGCCTCCGAGCAGCGATACATGAGCCGAACTGCGCATGTCTGTTCTCTGCAGGACAATGAATGCTTCGGTAAGACTGCCAATGAATGTCGATACATAATGGCGTTTACTTCTGTTTCTTGTCGAAAGTTTTTCCTTTCATTGAATGGTATTATGGCAGATTAAATTAAGGAATAATGAACCGCTCCGCGAACCCCTCGACTCATAGATAGATGTATCTAATTAATGTATGACAATCAACAGAATTGAATTGTTTAAGATTACCGGGTAGTCTCCAAAGGTGATTTTCATCTGTCTGGTTATACTCGGCAGGTGACATCGAGGTGATCCTTGGTCTGGAGACATACCTTTACACTGTTGTCAGCATGGCGCACACACAAATCTACGTATTAGACACCAAAAACTTTGAGAGGCTGGTGTTACGAAAGAAAAACAAATCAGGCGACAGATTAAGGTCCACAGTTTTCACAAAGATCATACGAAGAATCGAAACTCAAAACATTCCGATCATGCTCCATCTGGCGGCAAAAATGAAGACTTTTATACCAAAGGCGAGAAATCGATCGCAGACAAAAATGTTGAGTCTTACTGGCAGCAATGACTCTTCCCAAACATCATTAGCACTTTCAGACTCAGACCCTAGTTGTGGTCTTGTTATCCACAGTGATGGAGGTTTATCCAGAACCAGGAAAACATCTCTATCCTCACGGGGCATTTCACGTCCACACACCGCACCTCATCGTCACCCTCGTAGTATACGTCTTTTGGCAGGCTCGGATTTGCACAGTTACGTTAAGCCCAAAAGTGCACACAGAGGTAAAAGTGCTAGAGGTAGAAATATACCTGAAATGGTCCGACGGTGGCGGGATGCTGCACTCAAACCGCCCTCGGACAGGCCACACACCGCGCCCTCGGGACCAAGGCAGAAAATGTCCCCACAGCCCCACAGCGCAAATTCGTTCGGGCAACATGTTGCTTTCAAAACCATTAGTCAGCCAAAGAATGCCAAGGTTAATGTGGGTGCAACAATCGACAGTTATCGCTCAGTATTGCACGCTCTCCAGATAATAAAGGTGAACATAAGCGCCAGAAGTTCAACAGCAGTCAGTACAGAGGGCGCAGACGTTAAGCATGCTGATTACAGTCTACCTGACAACCACGATGACGTCACTGATGACGAAACCAGTCAGGCTGCCCTGGAGCAGTTAGAAAACAAAATGGCGTCGTTTTTTCAGAAACTTGATGCTAAGGAAAAGACACGATCAGTTAATTCATCTTACAAACTGAAGCGATTTCGACTGGAGGTAAACATCTTTGGTCTCCGCTTTCGTATTTAAATGATGTGAATTCGTTAATTAAAAATGTTTCTAGACATATCGATTAATGACTCCACCAAAATGATAAATAAAAATATGAATTTTAGACATGAATAGAAATAGGCAGATTAAGAAACAGTACATTTATGAATCACCAATGAAACATTTCGTTCCTGAAATATTTAAGACAGTTCAATTATTACCAGCCGCTGTGAATTATCCTCAAAACATGTTTCAAGCAAACTGTCAGTGTAACTTGATCAGTAAGATATTATAACATCTGAAGGAATGCTAAACATTCATTGATACCCATGCTTCATATAATCTTATCTTTTGTACTCAGAATGGGGGTCGTCCACCTACCCCAGGGGGGCGTGTCCTTATAAGAACCACACCCTGTCCCGAGCCCACGGGCACAGACAAACGCGGAGCATCCGGACACCACCATGTTCGCCGTTTTGTGCTCTCTCGGCCATCAGACTTCACCCGTCTCTACGATAATCCAAGGTGATCCCTATTTATACAGGATTGTGTGTGCTTGCCTTACCGGAGTAGGCTACCAGTGCAAGAAGACAACCACGAGCATGACAGATCTGATCTGTATACAATGCCTGTCCCCAGGCAGGCCTCGCTACAGTCCATCAGCAGATTACCATGCGTAATCGCTAAGGTTAAATCCCTATACAGTAGGAAGCAACTGCTCGGAGCTCACAAGGGACACTGCCTGATAAAGACTTTGTATTTGAATGGTGAGAACATGTCAAAGTTCTTTTAAGAGCTGTATGTTTTAGGGATTGCTTTGTTTATTTCGAGCTGCTGCACGGGATAAGACGTGTTATAGGGCATTAGAACACACTGATCTATCTGACCACATTATTTTCTATCGTCTTTATACATTGTGCCAAGCAATTTTTGGTATATCTTGTTATCCGAACGTTACTGGTGGAATCTTGTAGTTATATTTTAACAAGCCTAACAAGCCCATTTTGGGGGCATCCACAGATGGGGTCTGAACGATATAGAGCTGTAAGTGTCTGCAGGGATAGACTTTAAAATGCCATCCCTCTCACCAATCCGCCCTCCACTTTTATTCTTTTAAAGAATAACGACGCTCAGCTACCTTAGTTTGTCAAAGAGGCAAGTCTTCAGCTATTCAAAGTTAATTGGCACCTCGAGACGCGGGGTCTAAAAAAAGTACGGAGTTGAAAACTGACAGTGCTCCGTGGTTCGAAGTGTTACATCCGGGCCTCGACTTCTATACTGACAGCCACAGATGATCGTATTTGGCGAAATTTTTTTCACTGTGTAAAAGTCGTGGTAAAATAACCTTTTCTGATCGACAGAAAATAAAGAATTTCAAAATAATATAAGTCTGAACTCTTTCGTACTTCACGTTAATTGTGAAAAGATAATCTAGGACTAAACTGTACAGTAGCCAAAACTGTGTATTTAGCCAGAGGCAGTTATAGGTCAGTAAGAATCGATAATATATGTATATATAGGCACTTAATCTGTTTGATTAAGAAAAAATGATTTTTATCTAGTCTTTGTTGTTCATTTAAGTACAGTAAATGTGGAAGAACTGTAATTTTACAACGAGGCGCTGCAGTACATGCTTTTTTTTATTTTATTTTTCCTGACATGTAAAAAGGGGGAGAGGGGCAAGCGTATCTGGTTCTCATTGCACCTCTTGAAAAGCGGTTCAGACGCCTCTGAAAGGTTTGAGAACGAGTCCGCGGACAATTTTCTCCAAAAACCATAAATTTTATTTCTATTCATATACACCCGAATTTCGCCAGAAATTCTATATATCTGTTGTATCTTTAACTATAGTTCCTTTCCTAAATGCCCAAGCGTTCATTCTTACACACATAAGTATGGTCCAGACATACATGTGACCTGGACTATGGAAGCGGGCGATTCTGTGTTATATAAAGGCATGGAGGCAAGTGTTTGGCTAGTTAGGATGTTTCAAAATATACGATATGCAAGCTTCCAATAAACTTCACAGCTTGTTCAATTATTACGGGGTTTATTTATCAACTGTGTGAGAGTTGTTCATACTTTGAGTCAAACACCCGATATTTGGAAGAACTGAATTAGTCCGTCAAAGGTGCCAGTTTTAACAAGATGCATCCATGCATACATCCTTAACCAGTCAAGTCGCGTGTTGGAATACAGTCCTAGTGAGGTACCTGGCTAATAAGGCTGGTTTACTTCATCAACCATAAACCTAACTCCAACAAACTACAGTAATATATAACAAAACAAAGCATGATTACGGGGTTAAACTCTAACCAACCATTCAGTCAATCATCGCAATATGAACGTTCGCAGATCCTACTATTTTTAGATGACACGCCTCCACAACTTAACAGCAAGAACACTTTCGCCATTCTAATTAGCAGCTAAGAAACAGCGCACACTAAAAAATAAAAAAAAAATATGAAACCTAACAGAGCGGTTGAGAGGCTTCGTCTTAATTCGGCTCGATTTTGATTGCATTACTTGCGAATATACGACGGGTCAATTATGGGCTGTAAAGCAGAACAGTCGAGTCTGATGCTGCAAAAGACATTCCGTGGATAATCAATGACGACATGCACGTGTTGTACAATCGTGATTCGTGTTGCAGATATAGATTTGAAGCAAAAAAATATGAAATAAATTATAGCTACGTTTTTAAGTTGTGATACAGGTGCATTCATACAAGACAACGTGTGGTTGGTGACCTAATCGTGAGAGCGTCCGCCATGTTCACTTTGCAAGTATAGGCCTATGCGAGCGGATCAAATTCATGCAAACTTGAATGACAATTTTGCATCATAATTGGCAAAGGGCGTATATACGATAGCATGAAGTCTTGGGAGAGCAGTCGATCAACACCAAGTTCGTTAGTGTGGACTCCAAAAGACTAGGTGCCTACATGAGTAGCACTTGCTAGTTCAAACAGTAGGCCTACTCAGCGAGGGACATAATGAACTTGTAAACCAATGACAACGCGTAACCAAACGAAAGCAGCACAATGCGAAAACATGCATGGTACAGGTTTCGCCTACCTTTATGGTATCAGGAGAATGATACTGAACGGGGAGCTCTCGATCCTCTTATCAACGGTATGATATCTCTAAACGGAGGGTTTCCCAAAAATCTTCGAAGCCTGTACGTAGGCCTACATAGTATGTCTAAAAGTCGTAGGCTACCTTTTCAAAAATGTTACTTGAAAAAAGGCCCTACCACTGATTATAAATCACGTCCGTACTCAAATTTAGAATAGATTTGTTAAAGCCATGAAGGCTTCCAAGGTATACGCCCCTCGGTGAATGCCACCATCAGCCTACGAAATCAACGCTGGAATCGTCGAGACTCCAACGGCCAGTATAAGAAAAGGAGTTTTATCTGTGACGAAGAAAAAGATCAATTTAAGAAATGTAAGGTAATTACAGTGGCACACTCTGCGCCTGACATCGCAACAAAAACGGCAACAAAGTTTGAGCTCACATGGTCGAGGGGAGATAACCGTGCTATGACTTCCGCAAACGTCCGCAAAGTCCGCCGGAGCCGAGTTGTACACTGTGAAAGGTGAGAGGTAAGTTTAGATTTTAAGTGAGAATCAGTGTTAGTTGTGTACTCATGTTGTTTAAGTGTATTAATAAATGTTTAAACATTGCAATTCATGTGTTTTTTAGTGATATTACTGACTATATGCGATTTTCCATTCATAAATATGTTCACGTTTCTGAATGTTGAAAATGGTCCAGTTTTCGTGGCCACGATGACAGGTTATGCCGCATGACTGCTCAAGACTAGCTGAATTTCCATACATAAAGTGACAAATGAAGTAGATATTATATCAGTTTCAGAGCAAAATTTGGCTGTTGTAATGGCATTTCTTGAAATCAAAATAACACGGAAGTTTGAATCATGTAAACATCATATGTGACAGTAGCCCTCACCTACAAGGCATTAATCCCAGTGAGCCTGTTGCGCCCTGGTGAACCGCCGATAAAAATCCAAACATAGAATCTGCGTCCAGATCCTATTCTGTAAGGCGTGTCGGAAGTTGGAGGTCATGTGACTAGTTGTACAAAATAACTTCACAAATACTCTGGAAAGCTGACAATTATACAAATCCAACGGATACGAGATCGCTGACAGCGATTCAGAAACAGGCATTTTCCTGTAGAAAAACGTTGGGAAAACCGTTTTCTATGTTACTAAGGGCATCACATGGTCTATAGCTTCTGATCTGTGTTACAGAATTCTGTTCTCAACAGACGCTTGAATCAAGTCCATGAACCCTATAAGGCCTATGAGAGATACGAGTTCTTGGACACTCCACATGGGGGCACTTGCGCATATGCCAGATGGTGGGGTTAGAAAACGCTCCATTTGTCCAATATGCATGTGTGAAGGGCGTGTACCGCCAGGGTTCTGACCCAAACTTCTGGTAAAAGCGCAAACGCCCCAACGCAGAACTCCCGAGAACTCATATCTCTCATAGGCTCTAAATGCCACATACCAGCCTCCTACATACATGTATATATAAGAAGTAAAGGTATGAAACGACTCTTTGCCAACCGACACCACACAATGTCTCCAAAATTCAAGAAATAAAGCCTTGAACCTTCAACTTTTCCACTGGTCTCCCTACCTGGAATTATATATCTGCTTGAATCCACCATTAGTATTTCCAGATTAATGGTATTTTGTCCCAGTGGCACATCGGTTGTGTCCAGGTGTATGGTTGCTCACCATTGGCTGCTGCTGTGGCTATGATACTCTGCCAGCCCTGTATAAAGAGTGGAGTTAAAATAGGCACCATGTGCTACACCTTGTCTACCCCACTAGTCGCCTAACCTCCATCACCTCGTCTAATCAAAACATCAGATACACTGTTTTGTTATATGTGGGCCTGTCGATAAGAATAGTTTCTGGAATTTCAACCTAGAATTTAGAACAAGATTTGATTCTATTTGTCTTTTGCAGTTTTGAAGGAATTGTTACCAGTATGCCTTGCTGGTATTATGAGAAGAAAGAGTTGCGGAACACCCCATCATTTTTGGATAACATTGACCCTAACACAGAGGCACGCTACCGACGAGAGGGGGCAAGGTTCATCTTTGATGCCGGAACAAAATTAGGATTGTATCCTTTATAGATGTCCAATATGCAGATGGTTATGATTGTGTTAAGCCAAAGGGTTTGCTTTGAATCAACTTCAACAATATAGGCAACACTTTTCTGATGCCTGAGTGTGAAAGGTATTCAAAGATAGAGGGAGGTTTTAAATAACTCACTAAGGCACTATCAGGTCATTTGGGTTTCTCTCAAAATTGCTACCACGCAGAAGCTTTTCTTAGTGTTAATGTAAAATTTGCAATTAACCAAATATTTAATTTTCGTTAAGGGACTGTATAATCTAAATCCAGCATACTGGTTAAATGAGGGCATCATCATGATGATAATGGTTTATCGTAGACATTGTTTTCTCCTTGACTTCTTTCTCAGACGTTATGATTCCTGTGCCACAGGAGTTGTCTATTTTCATCGGTTCTACATGTTCCATTCATTTAAAGAGTTCCATCGTTATGTAAGTAACTTATCAGTTGCAGTTGTTTAGACAAACATTTTGTGCTTAATACCTTCAGGTAAGCACAAGCACACCTGAATCCATTGCACAGGCTTTTCTTATTAGCCAGGATTTCAAAGCAATTGCTTACAATGTTTCGACAAATGTACTAAATGTAAGTGTTATATTACAAGTTCATTTGTTACAAGCATCTTTCTTTGTCTTTTTAACTTCAGGTAACTGGTGCTTGCTGTTTGTTCCTAGCTGGAAAAGTTGAAGAAACACCAAAGAAATGTAAAGACATCATCAAAACATGTCGCAGTCTTCTTACAGAACAACAATTTTCTGTATTTGGGGAAGACCCAAGAGTAAGTAGTTCAGCACCTGTATCCACACTTTCTCAGTTCAGCACCTGTATCCACACTTTCTCAGTTCATCACCTGTATTCACACTTTCTCAGTTCAGCACCTGTATCCACACTTTCTCAGTTCAGCACCTGTATCCACACTTTCTCAGTTCAGCACCTGTATTCACACTTTCTCAGTTCAGCACCTGTATTCACACTTTCTCAGTTCAGCACCTGTATTCACACTTTCTCAGTTCAGCACCTGTATTCACACTTCTCAGTTCATCACCTGTATTCACACTTCTCAGTTCATCACCTGTATCCACACTTTCTCAGTTCAGCTCCTGTATCCACACTTCTCAGTTCAGCACCTGTATTCACACTTTCTCAGTTCATCACCTGTATTCACACTTCTCAGTTCATCACCTGTATCCACACTTTTTCAGTTCAGCACCTGTATCCACACTTTCTCAGTTCAGCTCCTGTATCCACACTTTCTCAGTTCAGCACCTGTATTCACACTTTCTCCGTTCAGTACCTGTATTCACACTTTCTCAGTTCAGCACCTGTATCCACACTTCTCAGTTCAGCACCTGTATTCACAGTTTCTCAGTTCAGCACCTGTATCCACACTTTCTCAGTTCAGCACCTGTATCCACACTTTCTCAGTTCAGCTCCTGTATCCACACTTTTTCAGTTCATCACCTGTATCCACACTTTCTCAGTTCAGCACCTGTATCCACACTTTCTCAGTTCAGCTCCTGTATCCACACTTTTTCAGTTCATCACCTGTATCCACACTTTCTCAGTTCATCACCTGTATCCACACTTTTTCAGTTCAGCACCTGTATCCACACTTTCTCAGTTCATCACCTGTATTCACACTTCTCAGTTCATCACCTGTATCCACACTTTTTCAGTTCAGCACCTGTATCCACACTTTCTCAGTTCATCACCTGTATTCAGATCTTCTCAGTTCATCACCTGTATCCACGCTTTCTCACATCACACCCAAACTCATTTCCCAAGCTGGAATCCACCAAATAGCAAGCAATTATTTATACATACAGTGTACATGTACCAACTATGAATGTTGATTTTCTGAGGCCTCGCTTATCAAGATGGCCTAATGAGACCTTTTTGGAACGTGTACATGACAAGACCTGGACTAATCAAGTGATGTGTTTGAGTCTTGCTCCCACCTCACTTGTTTGGTTCACAGGATTCGCACTGATCAGGGAAAATCTGGAATTCAGCGAAAATGCAACTGCCTCGTCCAGACACTGGAATATCAGTGAATTTAAAATTTTAATGGTTTTGTCCTGAAATATCGTGGAATTTGATGTCAAGTGTGCTGTAGCAATTTTCAAAAGTCAGATGGCTCTAAATTCCTTAATGTTTGCTGTCATAGAATATAAAACTCAGAGGTACTGTTACTATGACTTTGTTCCATGTTTTTAAAGAGGTGGTTTCAGAAATGCCACTGTACAACTGTTGTGGGTAGCGTCATGGGTTTGGATATGATTTCCAAAAGTAACCCACTATACTTCCATGCCATTATCACCATGTGGT
Source organism: Liolophura sinensis (assembly GCF_032854445.1). Taxonomy (NCBI): domain Eukaryota; kingdom Metazoa; phylum Mollusca; class Polyplacophora; order Chitonida; family Chitonidae; genus Liolophura; species Liolophura sinensis. Next base: position 5,901,579 of record NC_088300.1, on the reverse strand, counting down.
TTGTATCCGTCAGCCAATCAGTATCAAACAGCGAAGTCATTCCAACCCACAGAAGCTCAGGACATGGACACAGTTTTTCAAAAATGATAGGAAGGAAAACTGAACTTGTAGTACCACACTACCTGATAAAAAGATAACATAACTGAGATAGGTCCCGTTTCTTACCATAAGAACGTATTCCTTGTTTGGCAGGAGGAGGTTATGACCTTGGAGCGGATCCTTCTCCAAACAATAAAGTTTGACCTTCAGGTCCAACATCCCTACACAAGATTGCTACACTATGCCAAGCAGCTCAAAGGTCAGTTCATCTTGTGTTGTACCAATACTGGCATCATGTTCTAGAAGAAAAAAATGATGCTATAAACTAACATGAGGTATTAGCTCTGACTACTCTGTTTACGTAACAAGGGACCTGGATGCAAGATGGCATCAACTGTTTTCCCCCAGGACGTCCAAGCGTTTGCAAATTTGTTCTTGTGTAAGAGGAATCACTCTCAATGAATAGCAATATGCTTTGGTGGCATTTGCAGTAAGAGTGTGTTGTCATGGAAATACATGTATACAGTACAGGTGTTAAAGATGTACATGCCTCTATTATATTCACTTGTAAAATGTATTGACAGTCGTTAAGTTGCTCATGGCTTTACTCAACACTGTTAGTCTCTGACATTTGGTTGCATACTGAAATATCCTAGTCTGTGTATTTCCCTGGCTCTTTCTCTAACAATGAACAGGATTGTCATCATATTAGGGAAGTAATCTAGTTTTCAGTGTAAACTTACTGGAAATATATAAAAAACAATGTGCTGTATAAATCGTATTTTGTACATTAGGTGACAAGCAGAAGATTCAGAAGGTGGTACAAATGGCATGGACATTCATTAATGACAGGTGAGCAGTGTTCACACATGTACTAAAAACACTTATTTAGTTTATGTACATTGTAATTTTCAACATTGGAAGGAAATCATTTTGACTCATTTCTTGATAATGAAAATTAATTCACATTATCTTTTTTCACAGTATGTTGAGAATGCTGGTTGCTTTGAACAGAGAAACTGTTCTGTATACTATAAAGGTTATGAAGTCTTTGTGTTACATTTATTTCCAAGGGCCCACTTGCACAAAAATATCGTTACAATCAATTGTAAACCCTGCATTGACGTTACAATGGGTAGTAAAAATGAGTTTGACTAATTATGCGAAGGGGTGTTATAAGGTGATAGTAACTTTTCAGAGTTACAATAGCCATCTTAAGCCAACCATGACCTGTACATAAAAGTGGTGTACCATTCTAAGTCTATTCAACAGTGTCAAGCAGATTGTAATTTTTCATTGTAAACTACGACTATCATAGCTTACAGCCCTTTCGATTGTATTTTAACACTACGAGTGTCAATTTTATTTTAGGGCTACCAACATAATCTTAGTGATTTACAGTCAAGTTAACGCCTGTGATCTCTTTGTGCTAGTGGCCCTTTGTCACTGTTCAGTGTGTAAGAACACATGTACACATAGTTGCCTGCGTGTATAAAGGCTTTTCCATAACATGGGCTGTAAATGGTGGTGGGTGATTTTCATCAGTTTTCAGTTAAGTGGCATCAACTTAAAATGTTAAAATAATTATCTTATTTCAAACTACAAAATTATTTATATTCATTCATGTATTTCTGTTTTGATATCGTATGTCCATGTTATAGATTACCCATACCAGAGTACTTGAGATGTATATTTGTCTGATTGTAGCATGTGCACTATGCTAAGCCTGCAGTGGGAGCCAGACATTATATCTGTAGCCATGCTCTACCTGGCCACACGGCTCTCCAAGCTGGATATCCAGGACTGGGTGGGTAAACCCCAGGGCTCCAAACTTAAATGGTGGGAAGGCTTAGTGGAGGATCTATCACAGGAACTTATTGAGGGTAAGAACTTTATTGAAAGGCTGCCGTGACTTTAGGCCTTCTGTATGTGAGGAACAGTTATTATAAGCTCACAGCAGTACCTGAAATATAGAGAGCATTAAATGTAGATAGTATTGTCAGGTGAACATGAAAAAGACCTTACTTCACTAATTTATGCACTTTTAAAAGAATGTATGCAATTAGTTCACTCAAGACACATTGTTAATTACCAGCAGAGAGGACTTTTAAATAGTAAGAAGAGGGTTTCCTTCTGTCACAACAGCAGTTTTCAGCAAAAGTTTTTCTGTGTTTCCTTCTTGCCCTGAGGAAGTCAGTGGAAGTCTAATTGTAGCGGTGACAAAAGTGGATACTGAAGCCTTGAATGATACACATTTGTAGGTACAATGTATACTGATGCTATAAAAGTTCGCACCTGTTTGTGAAGTTTCTTAATTCTGTGATAAAAATATTCTTTGGGCAAATTCTGCAGAAGGCTTCAACTACAGCTACATATACATGTAACAGCAAAAAACTCATACAATACATGTAACAGCAAAAAACTCATACAATACATGTAACAACAAAAAACTCATACAATACATGTAACAACAAAAAACTCATACAATACATGTAACAGTAGAAAACTCATACAATACATGTAACAGTAGAGGACGCTTTGTCAGCCTTGCCTAGCCAGTATGGAATTTAAGTGGGCCAAGTATTTCACTGCAATAACATAATATTTCCAGTTAGTATGTACACATGCTGAAATGCTCTCAGTCATTTAACAGTGTTTTCTTGCAGCCGTCAGACACACTGCCACATTATTCCACATGTAACTATCTGTATGGAGTTGACTCAAGAACAAGTGAGCTCTTTACAACCACTGTTCCGTTCACTCACCCTCAGATATCTGCCATCAAGTATTGGACCTGTACTCCTCCAAATCCCAGAAGAGGGAGGAGTCTCCCCCCATGACACCCTCACAGAGGCCTCAGCCCTCTGCCAAGAGAACCCGTAATGTAAGTAGCTGCCATCTGTCGTGTTCCACTACGGTCAGGTGTAGTTTTCACATAATTGGGGTAAAACTTATGGGATAGACTATCATCTCTGTTCCTCAGAATATTTAGAAGGCTCTGTAGGTTTGTTGTTTGGCAGTTGGTCAGATGTTTATGTCTGTTCATCTAAAAGTGTAATCCTGTGACCTGCCTTAATAAAATAAGACATTTATAGATCAGTGTAACTGTACAGTGAACTGTACTTGGTGCAGTAATGGATTTTCATGTACACTGGCAACTCTTCTGATTGCCAAATTTCTCCATTCAAACTGGATGTACTAGTAGTGCAATCAATGCACACCACAAATTTATTTTGGGAAATGTTGGTTGATGTAAGGGGGGTATTTGGGACATCCAGATTATAATAATTCTTTGATCTTCCCTGTGCCACTTTGATCTTCCCTGTGCCACTTTGATCTTCCCTGTGCCACTTTGATCTTCCCTGTGCCACTTTGTTCTTCCCTGTGCCACTTTGATCTTCCCTGTGCCACCATCACCGGTGAGACAATGAGAATCATTCCTTCCTTTCGCTGTCATCTGACAAGTTTTTGAGACAGCATGTTAAAAGACAAATTCTAGTTTCTTTTCCTCTGTATTTATACAAACATACTTGAGATAATCCAGATTGATTCCTTATTTCAGAGCTCCCCACTGGATGAGAGTCTGCCGTCTTCACAAGGCAGTAAGTGACCCATACTTGTACATATACTACTGTGTTAATGCTCAAACAGAACACCCAAGGTCATGTTAATTTAACAGTATTTATGTGAGTGGGGTGATCTAAAGTATTTTTAAATCCCAATGCATCTTTCTGTATAGGTTTATGTGAATATCAAAGTGATCATTCTTAGCACTCTAGTTTTCTGGGGCTGACTGCCATTCAGTGAATTGGTAAAGCTTTTGTTGAGTCTGGCATTCAGCTACATTCAAGTATACTGTATTAATCTTTTGCATTTGTTTTGCCCTGGACCGTGCCTGGTTTCCTCCCACCATAATGCTAACTACATTCATGTACATGTAAGTGAAGTATTTTCGAGTATGTAGTAGAACACAAATCAGATCAAATCAGATCAGATCTTTTGCATTTGTAGAGAACTCCAGTGGTGGGAAAGCCCCAAAACTTGACAATGAGAGAGGACCTTCACGTAGTACGTCTAAGGAGGATTTGGGAAGAAGAGAACCGAAGAGACGTGTAGAGGCTCCCCAGTCTAGCCATGCACCATCTGCTCCATATAGTGGCCCACCCAGCACATACTCTGGAGCCCCACCTGCCACCACCCAGTCAGTACCCACATCACACCCATCCACAGCACCTGCTACCCACCCAGCTGGGCCACCTGGTAGCCACCAGGCGTATCAAGGGGGAGATAACGGTTTCACCCAGTACAATCCTTATGTATCATCACAGATGTATTCCTCATCATTTATGTCACAGGAGGGCAGTCAGTCCATCCAGTCGCTGATCACAGGTGGGGAAGGATCAAACCCGAATTACACAGAACCACCACCCCAACAACCTCATGACTACAACCAGGTGTACCAGCCACCCCCAGGCTATCAGCCCCAACCTTACACCAGCAACCCCCCTCCTCCTGCGCAGCCCTACCCCCCTCACACACAATCTTATCCTAACTACCCACCTCCCCCTCGGAGCTACCCTCCCCCTGTACCCACCTCCACCCAGCCACAAGCCCCAGGCTATGATCCCAGGTTACCCTTTCCTGGAGGCAGTCAGTCCTATCAGCATCCACCACCACCAGCACAACCACAACAACAACAATATAACTACAATCAGCAGTATGGACAAGCAAACTACCCTCATCACCAGACATACCAGCCTCCCCCAGGGGGTCAACAGTTCCCCCAATACAACAACCCAGGTGGACCTCCAAGAGGCCCTCACCCCAAGAAGCCCAAGAAAAGTGATAGCTCCACACCTAATAAGTCCACCTGCTTGGCCACAGTACGGATAACTGGTAGATGATCATAGCATCTAGCTGTCTTTGTAAATATCACAGAGTGAATACGGGTGTGAAAGGCCTTGTTATGTATTGATATGGAATGAATGCTGGAATATGAAACCAGCTTGTATCATAATAAGCGCTGGCAAACAGTAAATGCAGTTACTTGCTAGCTAACAGTGGACTAAATTCTTTCTCTTACTATTTTAGGCCTTAAATTTAGTGTTGTAAAGCAATTGTGTGTTAAGGCCAGATATGAGTTTATAACAGCTTTTCATGAAAATATGAAATTGGAAACTTTTTAAGTTCTATTTTTTTGGGCTTTAGTTTTGTTTGTTTTCCAGTTAAATTTAAGTGATGTTTGGTATGTGTGATATGCACATACATGTAGATCATATTTTAATCATGCTCTGTAATTCTAGCTGAATCTTCTTTGTAGTATCCATATTTTGTGTGGTTTTATGCAGTCTGTATGTCAAATGAAAGTTTAAAATAAATGTCATGCGACCTCTCTATAATTTTTTGTTTAATGTACTGTTTTCTACTCTGTGTAACATTCTTTCAAAATTATAATTCACTTAAATTGCGTCCACGTCAATTTACTCATGATCCTAATATTAGTTTAGGGCCGATCATGTGGGTATGGCCAAAACGCTGGTCTTCCATTCACCAGGACACAAGAGGTAGTCGTTCATTCCCATCTCAGAACAGGCTGTTCTTTGCGGCAATTGGTCGTTACGGCTCATAGGGCCGCTTTATAGGGGGTTGGGGGTGGAAGGACTTGTCGTTCACAAATATGACACATCTTGAGCTCGCACTACAGGTGAAACTGTGTGTTACTTGCCAAAGGGTCAGTAGTTTGTTCCTGGCATTTTAGTTTCCACCTCTATGACCTTAAACTAGTATCAAATCAATAAATTCTAATGGTTTCGTGCTGACCTGATCAGTAGTCGAGTGGACATAAAGGCCAAAGTTGCCACTGATATTCCCGAAGGGGAATGGGTTGAAAAGGTGAGACTCGACTGCTCTGTATTCCTGTTCGATTCCAGTTCATCCGTGGCCCTATAAGACTGTGACTTCGGATAGTCCTGCGCGTGTTTTTCAGCGATCCACAGGGATACAGTACTAAATTTGGCTACAAATAATCTCAAACACACGTCCTTAGGATTCTTGTTGAGGAACGAAAAAACAGGACGGTATTTGCGAATCAGCTTGATTTAATAATAAATGTAGCGGAATTAATTTTGCTGGTACAAGAACTATATTCAATGTGATTTTTGAATTTTAACTTTCTTGTTTCAAGCGCGTCTGATCCATTATTTTCAACCGGCCCCGATGGCTCGGTAGATCGTCCGCTTGAGTGGAGGCAGATCAATGGTCAGTCCTGGGTCGGGTCACACCTAAGACCTTAAAAGAGGAAGTTGTAGCTTCCTCGCTTGGCGTTCAGCATTAAGGAGCTAATGCAACGACTTGTGGACCCGTATCAGTATAATTGCTAGTAATGGACAAGACGAACCAACAAGCTACAGAGGACAAACTATAATGGTAGTAATGGACAGGACGAATCAACAAGCTACAGAGGACAAACTATAATGGTAGTAATGGACAGGACGAACCAACAAGCTACAGAGTATAAACTATAATGACGGTAATGAGGAGGACGAGCCAGCAAGATACAGAGGACAAACTATAATGGTTGTAATGGACAGGACGAACCAGCAAGCTACAGAGGACAAGCTATAATGACGGTAACGAGGAAAGCGATCAAGCAAGCTACAGAGGACAAACTATAATGTTAGTAATGGACAGGACGAAGCAACAAGCTGTAGAGGACGAACTATATTGGGAGTAATGGATAGGACGAAGCAACAAGCTACAGAAGACAAACTATAATGGTTGTAATGAACAGGATGAACCAACAAGTTACGGAGAGCAAACTGCAAACAATACAGATAAGGAGCTATCAAGGGAGTACTGGGCTAACAAATAAGCTAGAGAGAAGGCATAATTAAAACAAATCTAATGAGCAGAATCGACTCCCCACCCCCACCCCCAACAAAAAGCCACAACTACTCAACATAGTGTGCATCTTTATAAATGCCATGTTAAGTAAAGCAGACGTTTAACACAACAAACCGAAAAAGAGATGAAAAGTAATAAAAAAAAATGGTATGACGAATGATGAAAAAATGAATGAATTAATTAATGATTAGTGCTTACCACCATCTCAGCAATAATGCATGCAGCCATCTATTGGTTCAGTTCGTATTTCTGGTGTGTTCAGATTGACCCGACGTGTCAGTTGCTGTAGAAATATGCTGCATGCATTCACATGTTGGTGCAAGTTCTATCAGTTGTCTGTCGTTGTCCTTGATTATGTTGTTTTTTGTTCCGAAAAGTAAAGATATGTAGTTTTGTTCATTTAATAAACGAACAATGTCAGAAAAGAGACAATATGTATTCCTAAAACAACTGCATCTAGATGGCTATTGGCTGAAAAGAGCAAAGCATATATCCCAGAAGTTAGACGAATTAGGGAAGGCGTTATAGTTACAAAACTTCAGTGTAAACGTGCTCTAAGCGACATTTTATTTCTCCAACTATATGGTAGCAGTTTTCATAGGTTATAAGCAATTATCTAACTTCAAGCGAAGACATTAAGTAATGTGTGCAACATGGATCATACAATGAAACTGCTCTCCCCCAGGGCCCTCAATGAGTAAAAATCACACCTAAGACACTAAAAGAGGAAGCTGTAACTTCCTCACTTGGTGTTCAGCACGAAGGGGGTAGTGCAACGACTGGTTGACCCCTATCAGTATAATGGGTCGCGCGGGGCGCCTTAATTGCCATCGGTAAGGCGTCTCGGTGAAGCGGCACTAGATAAAAGAGCGGTGGAAATCCGTCCAGCAACAAGGAGGCATATTACATGCACTCTAAGGATTCCTTCGTCGTCGTATGACTGAAAAATTGTTGAGTACGGCGTTAAACCCCAAGCACTAACTCACTCACTCACTCACTGAGTAAACATGCATTATGGGTGTGGATGCTTCTAGCTCCCCGTATCTCCATCTTAGAACACAGATTTTCAGTATTTTCAAGTTAAAAGCTCCGTACATCTGTTTGTATTTACTTTAATTAGTGGAAAGGTATTTAGAACATGTCCCTCGCTGCCTCAGGGGTCCCGCCTATAACTGATGCGGATAGTCGTTTTATGCACGATCCCACCACCTCTTCCGCACGCTGCTTACAATTCACATAGCGTGTATCGGTATTTCAAGGGAAACTAAGTACAAGTGTAAAGTATTGGAAGCGATCCGGAAAAATAAATATGTGCGAAAGGATGGATATTTTGAGGATGGATATTTTTTTCTGTCAGAACATGATACTCACACACATACGGCTGTGTAAGTTGAATGAACCCCAAATCTACAATATATATAGCACGTGTACGTAATATTTGTCAGTCTAGGGACACAACTTCTGTAGGCTAACACAGCAGAGTCTCGGGTTTGGGTAAATGGCTAGCTCGCCACATCTGATACTAGCTCTACATTTTATACTCCACACAGTACGCTGTAGGTTGTGTGTCTGTATTCCTGTGTTGACACACTTGAACTGCCTCGCCATAAACAGGTTAATCGTATGCACGGCTGAATGATCAGCGACGGAGACACGTTTTCAGTCACCCGTTTGAACGACACTGTGAAATTTGTGTAGAGAACCCGGGTACATACGTCGTATTTGAATTATCTTCGCACCATGGACAAATCGACCATTCTTGTCACGTTGATAGTGGCAGCCATCTGTGTTGGATTGGGCATCATCATTGGTTACTTTGCCATCGACCGCTCGCCGGATACCTCTCGGGGAAATCCGCGTGATGTGTCCGACAAACCTTCAGACAGGTAAGCTATTGTCATCTATTGTTTTAACAGCCCAGTGTTTGCTGTAAGGTAGAGTGACCCAACGCGAGGACGAACAACAAACACAGTGTGCATGTGTGGGTGTGCTTGTGACGATCACCTTTAATACCATATAACGGGGCCTCCGTGGCTCTGTCGGTTAGCGCGCTAGCGCAGCGTACTGACCCAGAAGCCTCTCACCAATACGGACACAGACCCCCATTACAAAAGGGACGATTGTAGTTCTGTGAATTTTAGGGTATAAAGTCTTTTTTTTTTGCTCCCAGGCGTCCATTTTTGGTGCACAGGTGCATGCTTGGTATTAAAATGCTGGAAATTGTCTAAACTTTGAGGAGGTATGAGCTTTATTGATGAAAGTTTGAAATTCTGGGCGAGAGGACACAAGGTGTGAAGTAGTGATGAGGCTGCGAGTGACGTCCCCTCGGCGTTGCTAGGCGCGCCTCCCAGCTGCCGGCATGGAAAGGTCCAGATTTTGACGGTTAACCTATGTCAAGATTTTTATGGCTTCTTTCTCACAGGTTTCCACCCACCATAATGCTCGCCGCCGTCGTATAAGTGAAATATTCTTGAGTACGGCGTAAAACACCAATCAAAAAAAAAAAAAAAAAAAAAAAAATCTTTCTCACAGACTTGGTCAGGTATACACCAAAGCTTATTGGCCACGGAATGTTTGGGACTGAGCTACAGCGCTAGACGTTAACATTGTGGCTTATGGAAAATTAATGGGGGTCCGAGGCCATACGGTCGCTGAAAGTTTTAGACCAGCTTATGCTGGCTTCCTCTCCGGCCACACGTGGGAAGGTCTTCCAGCAACCTGCGTATGGTCGTGGGTGGTATAAGTGAAATATTCTTGAGTACGGCGTAAAACACCAATCAAATAAATAAAAAAATAATACCATACATACAGGTAAACGAAAGTTGCACTGAGTCCTGGACTATTTATTAATTAATATTACGAACTAAGGTAGGATACAAACCTTTCTTTCAGTATTCAATTCTCGCTTTCTACGGACAGAACACGTGCACTTGATACATCTACATTCCGACAACCAAATGATTACGAAAACAAATGTTGTTACATGTGAATCAATGGTTTGGGCATGTCTCATTGTATATATAGCAGCATATTCAATGCAAACGTTACGATATACTGTAACCTTCTCCCTGTCAATATACAAGTATAATTTAATGAATAATTGAGTTCAGTGAAAATATCCAGTGAATCACTTTAATTATTCAATAAATCTTTCCATTTCCTTCAACTCTTGACGTCGAGGCGTTTAAAGTATTCAATATTTTCGAATGCCTCGCTCCGCTGCAACAAGAAAAGTACAGAATCCACATGTCGGTAATGATGCTGAATTTGTCAGTGAAACTGGCGGTGAGTCCTCAAAACTGGATAAGTTTATGGAATTCATGACGAACTCGGTGAGTTATTCAGAAAGCACTAAACACACTTGAACAAACGCAAATGGAAGTTGAGTCACGGCTCACCACATTTGAGCGAAAACAAACTGACATTATTGATAGTATGGAGATAGCTAACAATGAAATTTCAAAATTAAAAGGGAAAGTTGCAGAAATTCAGCTGGAGACTAAAAAAAACTTAATGAACGTGTGTCGTTTCTGGAACAACACAACAGCCTACTGAACGATAGGATTTTACATCAAGAGCGCTACAGTAGATCGCATAATATTCGTTTCGGGGGCATCGTGGAAACAGGCGGTGAAAATGTAAATGACATTATTCAGAACATTATCACGGAAAAGTTAAATCTACCCCGATCCTTTATTCAGAATGAGCACAGAGTTGGCCCTCATAAACCGGACCGAACACGCCACATAGGCCTACTTGTTTAAGTTTGTGCACAAACCTGAACGTATAGTGCTGTTAAATGACTCAGCGTTTGTCATGGAAGATCTTATTCAAGAAGACAGGATAAGCAAGACCTTCTTAATGGCCTACATGAATAAATGCTACCATGGGGGTAAAAAGTTCGATTTGTGAACGGCAGGTTATATGTGAACGATAGGGAAGTGAAACAGTGTGATGTGTGATTTTTTCAGTGCAACCCGTAAAAGTATTTCTGCTACATGATCTTTGAACAGATGTGTTTATGCACACAAACTTAATACAGCACCCCCCTGTATATAAGCCTATGCTCACAGACACCAATGCCCTATTCACAGTTCAGTTCATTCATGTGACACTGTTCTATGCATAGGCTCAGTGGTGAATACACAAAATGTGTACTGTTACGTGTGACGAATATTTAACTCATGCCTAACCGGAATGCGCTGGCCGGCACGTGGATATATCGTGATTTGTAAATCCAGCCTTAATTGTGTTAAATGTATTTTCTTGTTTTTATGCAACTTACGCACGGGGCTCACTTCACATATTGCATGCTTGTTACTGTTTGTAACTGTTTTCCCCCAATGTTATGCACCGAGCTATGCACTAATTTGTTATTTATTGTATGTGCTGGAAGGTCTCAGACTGTATTATATAACCACCAGGTTTCCGCTGCCTCAAGCACTACGTACTTCTCATGCCATGTAATGCCCCTGCCGATTTGCCTGATATCATGTATGCGTGTGTTTTCGTTGTACTATTCTATCCACGAATGTACAGGCAGCTAATGGTAATATCTTCTCGGACTCGAATGATAGATGATGAAATAAGTGATCCATTCCTGGGGCTAGCCTCACATTCACCTTTCTATTGACATGGATGTGTTAATACTTATCAAGGCAAACAATCCCTGTCAGCTAACACTTTTGATCTTAACGATCTGGATAACATGTGTTTCGATCCACTAGACCTAAATGATACACATGCCACCCACACCAGCACTGACGATAGTGATTATGAATTGGCCCATTGCCAGGAAGTACAAAATACTACTTGTAATTACTACTTGCCTTCATCCTTTATATTTGAATCTATTCTACAAATCCCTGATACCAGCTACATTTTTCTCCTACATATGAACGCAAGAAGCGTTAACAAGCACTGACAAAATAGTCAGCTTTATTCATAATCTAAATTTTCCCTTCACCGTCCTTGGGTTCTCTGAAAGCTGGGTCTCTGATAGGAATTCATCACTTTTTGAACTGCCTGGTTATAAGTCCTGTTTTATGTCACGGTCTAAACGCAAGGGTGGAGACCTCGTTTTACATGTGAATGACAGGATAAGTAGTTGCTGTCTCAGAGGAGACTTGAGCAGTATCGATGAAAATGGTAATTTTGAATGTCTATTTTAATTGTCTATTAGTTATCTGTTTAGAAATATGTGCTGGCCTCGGGTACAGATGTCAATATTTTTAATGAGCACTTATTGTCTGTTCTCAAAACAAGCGGAAATGAAAGGGGAAAATGTATTATCGTGGGTGACTATAATATAGACCTTTTTAAGCTAATATGATCACCCAACTAAATCCTTTCTTGAAATAATGAAATCCTGTAATTTCTTCCCTCAGGTAACCAAACCAGTAAGGCTCCAATCTCGATCTGCTACTTTAATTGACAGTTTTTTTTCTAATCAGAAATTTCTATCAGACCTTCTATCAGAAATTTTACTAACGGATATTACAGATCGCTTTCCAGTTTTTATATAATAAAAGCTGACCAGCATAAATTGATGTCAGCACAGCAAACGTAAGCTATCGTAAGTTTACACCAATAGCAAGGAACACTTTTTCCAGCAAATTAGAGCCACAAACTGGGATAATATACTAACTAATCAAGATACAAATTCGGCACTCTCTAACTTTTCTGGATCAGTTTACTTCTATATATGACGGGTGTTTTCCAGTAATAACCATGACTTCCAAAAAATTAACAGAATTAAACCTTGGACATAATTAACCTAAAGTTAATAGTCTCCGTTTTACAAGGAAATAATATTTCGAACGTCAGTTCAACGAAGTAAATCAAGACATAAAAAAGACCTGGAAAATTATTAATGAACTACAGTGTCGACATAAAAAAGTAAGCGTTAAGTCTTCCATATAAATGATAGTGACATTTGTGATGAGACCATGATTGCTAACAACTTTAATGAGTACTTCAGTACAATAGCAAACCAACTAGTGAGCAACATGGACTCCGCAAATGAAGAATTTACAGATTTTCTTGGACAACCAATTAGATAAGAGTTCAACTTTTCGCATGTCTGTCCAAATTTTGTTCAATCTGTGCATCATACATCACTCATGAAGTTAGTGTCAGATGTTTCTGGCCAACTGGTTATTTCTGAATACCTGCAAAACCAAATATATGTTAATCGAACCCAATAACAAGAAAATAACTGCATTTCCCAGTTTGGTTATCTCTGGTAACGAAATTGAAAAAGTTGATAAATTCAAATTTCTTGGTATATTTTTCCGTGAGAAACTGGCCTTGATTGTTCATGTAAGCTCCGTATGGTCCAAACAGTCAAGAAATATAGGCCTTATTTCACACATTAAACACTCTGTAAATAAAAAGACCCTCCTAATCCATTATTACTCACTTATTTATCCATATCTACTATACGGCGGTATATCATGGGGAAACGTATATCAGACACATCTCAAGCCCTTGTACATTGTTCAAAAAAGGGCAATTAGAACAATCACTTTATCAGGCCGCCTTTGCCATATACCCAACCGCTTTTTTGCGAACTGAAAGTCTTACCTCTTGCCGAACTATCTATATTTTTCTACTACAAACTCATATTTACTTTTATTCCATAGACACTAATCCTGTAAGTTTAAAGCCCTGTTTAATCAAACATGAAATTTTAAATCCTTATCACACGTGAGATAGACATCTATCATATCATTTATTCAGAACTTCCGGTCCTAGGAAATGGAACAGGCTTCCTTTAACATTAAGATCAGTTTCTTCGAAATCGCACATTCAGTCTCTTCTACTTTCTGAGCCGCAATCTTCATTCTTACGTTAAAGAATTAAGGCATAGTTGAGGTAAAATTAATACATATATATTTAGAGAGAAAAAAATTTATTTAGACACAAACTAAAATGTCAGCCTCACCCTTCCAATGCTGTTATTTATTATACATACGATAGAACAAGCTCAACCTGAGTTTTATTCTCTCCATGTATTATATCTTTCTAGACTTTATTGTTATCACATTGTGTCTGTATTTTGTTGATGTCTTAAAATCCAACGCATATATTTATAATTGCATGGATAATAAAAAATCAATCAAATCAATCAATCAACTGGAAATGATGCAATTAGTCAATGCTGTTTGAATGGCGAGGACTTTTGTTCTCGTTCACATGATTTTTCTTCTCCCACAACTGTTTTTCTCGTTTTGCGAGAAAACTGCGTCTCACAGCTGTTAACTTTCTACACATGTTCATTACCAAATCGCCGGGCTACCTGCTGGAGTATAAAATTTTACCCACCTGTGACCACTTTTTGGCCATATTGGAGAAGTATGGAAATCTGAAGAAAACTTCTTCTCCAGAACCGCTGATCCGATTCCATTGAAAATTGATACGCATGTACAAGACTACTGGGGGTATCAGGATTGAAAGTTTTATGCAAATCGGTGGAGAAATGTGGAAGCTCACTATTGGTCGATTTAGTCGCGTGATGACCTGTGCTTGAATTTTGAAGAAACGGGATAGCAATTAGATGTAATTTGGTCTGCTGAAAACAACCGTGGTTTTAGTTTTTTCCTGCAATGTATAGTTTATAATTGCAATTATAGCTCATTTTAATGTCATTTTTCAAATGTCACCTGATTGGCCACCGTAATAGCTATGAAGCTGAAAATTGGTCAGTCTATAGATCATCCACAGATCTTCATTTTTGACTGTAAGACCACAGAGCTACGACTGACAGTTTAGCCATTAAAATGCGTTTAAAAACTTGTTATTTTTATTCATAGTCAGCTCGTAAAATTGCAATATTTCCAAAACCGCTAAAGGTAGAAAAACAAACCTGGCAATTTTAATAGCGAACACACCAAGTAGCCTTTGACGTTGTTCTGCTGTTTGGCCAGTCACGCGATTCGGGTGCTATTTTGAATTCTATTGATAAACTTAACCATGTTTTTCTGAAAATAGGCTAATGATCTTTGAATGAAATTTCACTTGCAAGTTTTAGGTATATTGTACTTTTTGTTTAGTTTGGTAGTTGTGCTGTAACTGACCAATGGGATTAGCTTAGAAGTAGGTCAAGTCTAAAAACTGCTCGAAATTATTAAATAAACACACTGTCCAGTACTGATTGACGTCAGGATTAAACATCTGTAAGAATTATTTTTGTTCTTGATACTTTTTTTAAGGTTATGATAACCTTAAAACTCACATAGCGTGTATCGGTATTTCAACGGAAACCAAGTACAAGTGTAAAGTATAGGAAGCGATCGGGAAAACTAAATGTGTGCGAAAATGTGCAGTATAGGCCATCTTCATCACAAGCTTGAAGATGGATATTTTTTTTTATCAAAACACGGTGAAATGTCCATACGGCTGTGTAAGTCGAATGAACCCCAAATCTATAATGTATATAGCACGTGTACGTAATATTTGTCAGTCTAGGGACACAACTTCTGTAGGCTAACACAGCAGAGTCTCGTGTTTGGGTAGATGGCTATCTCATTAGCGCCACATCTTATACTAGTTCTACATTTTATACTCCACACAGTACGCTGTAGGTTGTGTCTGTATTCCTGTGTTGACGCATTTGAACTGCCTCGCCATAAATAGATTAAGCATATGCACGGTTGAAAGATCAGCGACGGAGACACGTTTTCAGTCACCCGTTTAAACGACAGTGTGAAATCTGTGTAGAGAACCCGGGTACATACGTCGTATTTGACTTATCTTCGCACCATGGACAAATCGACCATTCTTGTCACGTTGATAGTGGCAGCCATCTGTGTTGGATTGGGCATCCTCATTGGTTACTTTGCCATCGACCGCTCGCCGGATACCTCTCGGGAAAATCCGTGTGATGTGTCCGACAAACCTTCAGACAGGTAAGCTATTGTCATCTATTGTTTTAACAGCCCAATGTTTGCTGTAAGGTAGAGTGACCCAACGCGAGGAAGAACAACAAACACAGTGTACATGTGTGGGTGTGCTTGTGACGATCACCTTTAATACCATATATACAGGTAAACGAAAGTTGCACTGAGTCCTGGACTATTTATTAATTAATATTACGAACTAAAGTAGGATACAAACCTTTCTTTCAGTATCCATTTCTCGATTTCTACGGACAGAACACGTGCACTTGATACATCTACATACCGATAACCAAATGATTACGAAAACAAATGTTGTAATATGGGAATCAATTATTTGGGCATGTCTTATTGCATATATAGCAGCATATTCAATGCAAACGTTACGATGTACTGTAACCTTCTCCCTGTCAATATACAAGTATAATTTAATGAATAATTGAGTTCAGTGAAAAATATTCAGTGAATCACTTTAATTATTCAATAAATCTTTCCATTTGCTTCAACCCTTGAGATCGAGGAGTTTAAAGTATTTAATATTTTCGAACAAGAAATGATGCTTTTAGTCAATGCTGTTTGAATGGCGTGGATTTGTCATTACAGTAATAATGAAGGAGTAATCTCTAACACGTAAACAATAAAACAGTGAAGACTTTATGTCATTTGGTAATTAATAACACCTAAAGAATGAAACAGCGAAGACAGTATGATAATTGGTAATCTTTAACATGTAATCAATGAAACTATGTCCAGTGGTAATCTCTAACCAGTAAACCATTAAACAGCGAAGGCAGTATGATAATTGGTAGCCTCCCGCATGTAAATACTGCAACAGCGAAAACAACCATGATAACTGGTAGCTTCTAACGTGTAAACGTTGAAACGCCCAAGAGAGTATGATATTTAGTAATCTCTAAGACGTAAACGAGGAAACAGCGAAAACACTATGATAATTGGTAGCTCTAACACATTAACGACGAAACAGCGAAGACAGTATGATAGCTTGTAGCCTTCAATACATGAGGAATGAAAACAGCTAAAATATTGGAAAACGGAACCGGGGTTTCTCGAAAATGTCCAGTGCTGGAGTTGAACCCCTTCCTCGCACGTCAAGGTCGCGCAATTTGCAAGTGAACCAGATCCTGTACCCCACACTTTCACATATGCGAAGATCTCTAATGGCTTGACAGGTTGAGTATACAATGTATGCTTCAGCTAATCATGCTACAATGAAAAACAAAAGGCTGACGGAGGCATAGGTCAAAACGTTACACCACCAGTTGTCCACGTCTCCTTTGTGTACATCACGTAAGTAGAGCTGATGCATAAATATTTTGATTTGCTGTTCGTGATACAGCATAATTCTTTACGACAGCCCATAGGGCATCGTAAACCGGATGTCGTAAACAGAATGCCTGATGTATCCGTATTTCAGAGCATGGCGAACTCAATGACATATGCCTGTGTCTGTCATAATACTGAGAACCGAATGGTTGATCACTGTGTGGTTTGTAATATCGTCAACCGAATCGCCGATGCCAACTTGTTTTGTGATATCGTAAACCTGCGTGTTCCAGACTCGTGAACCACTGTGTGGTTTGTATTATCGTCAACCGAATCGCCGATGCTAGCTTGTTCTGTGATATCGTAAACTTGTCGTGTTTCAGATTATCGTGAACTCAGTGGCTTGTATGTTTCTTCCACGATATCGTAAACCTGCGTCTTCCACCATAACGTTGACTCAATGGCTGGTCCCTACATGCCTTTTCCACGATATCGTAAACCTGCGTGTTCCAGACTCGTGAACCACTGTGTGGTTTGTAATATCATCAACCGAATCGCCGGTGCCAGCTTGTTCTGTGATATCGTAAACTTGCGTGTTTCAGATTATCGTGAACTCAGTGGCTTGTATGTTTCTTCCACGATATCGTAAACCTGCGTCTTCCACCATAACGTTGACTCAATGGCTAGTCCCTACATGCCTGTTCCACGATATCGTAAACCTGCGTGTTCCAGACTCGTGAACCACTGTGTGGTTTGTAATATCATCAACCGAATTGCCGGTGCCAGCTTGTTCTGTGATATCGTAAACCTGCGTGTTCCAGATTCGTGAACCACTGTGTGGTTTGTAACATCATCAACTGAATTGCCGGTGCCAGCTTGTTCTGTGATATCGTAAACTTGCGTGTTTCAGGGAGGTACCTGGGAACTCAGAGGCTGAATCCCTGTTTGTTCCACGCTTGTTCGTAAGCCAAATGGCTTGATTAAACACTTCCACAAGTGTCTATGCACAGCTTTGATACTCAACCGTGAACGTGCTGGGGTAAATACAGCTAGACTTGTCTTCACACATAAGTGTCGTGTGCAGATAAATTGCATCGTCTCGTGTTTAAATAATACTTTTCACAATAATTCCCTCACTGGGTCACGTGACATTTCTATGTTTCGTATAGGCCTTACTTCATATAATTAGGCTTTTTCGACTTTCTGTTGACTTAGGTCAGCATGTGTACCATGTATGTCTCAAGACTGAAATGGAAGGTTTAGGTAAACATTGTCTGACGATGTTAGTCCTGCCTCTAGTGACGAGCACAAAAGGAGTAACGGTGGACTCGGGTGTCAGAGCACTAAGCTGCCACCCCAGAGTACAACCAGACAGGTATACAAGTAGTCTCGTTAATCAAATTCTTCCAAAATGCAGAAGCTGGTGATTGCCATAGCGAGCGTTTTGGCCATGCTTTGCCTTGGTTCTGGAGTTATCATTGGATACTTCGTGGCGAATAGATCGCCAGTGGCTCCCCCGAACCGAGTGAAGAGGTCTTGTGACCAGGGAGGTACCTTCACCAGCGCTGCAGTTAAAGGGTAAGTGACACCGTAAGGGGCATTTTAAACTGAAGTCCCGAATCTCACATTCTGGGTGTAATTGTCTGTGATGTCATGTGTAGAGTTGAGCTGGTAAGTTCATCACAGCCAGTTCGTCATAAGATGGAAACTGTTCCAACTCTTTTCAAGATGTATAACCAAGGCTATACAAAACTCCGGAAGCACAATGTGATAAGCTTAGATAACCTTGGACATTCCGGTCTGTCTGCTGTATATGTACCTTACAGTGAGACAAACCAGGCTTTTCATCCGCAATATTCTGTCATAAATCATTGGAGACCAGCTGGGTTCAGTTTCACGAAGCTCTCTTGACGTTAGGAGATCGCAACTACCCTGACGACGTAATGCCCACAGTACTGGTTGCCGTGGTAGTTAAGTGAACGTAACGTTAAGAGCGCCTTGCGTAACCAGGCCCAGGCCATGGGATCAAAAGACGATCTTACACTTAAGCCAAAATTTCAAATCACTTTAAAATTGTTATTTCTAACGTAACAAGATCAAAATATTTCCTTGACAACGTAAACTCTGGGTAAGTTATTGTAAAAAAATTTCAGCTAAACATAAAGGAACATACTAAGTTTAATGATTGAAATTTTGGCTTAAGTTTAAGATCGCTTCGTGATCCCAGGGCCATATCTTCTTCTCCAGTTGATGATCCATCCTAATACCCTTAATATTTTTTGCTTCGTGGCTTTCAGGACTCGTCCTAGTAAATGTGTATAATTAGCCCAATACATGTTTTACAAAGTTCTTCATCACACTGTGTCTGCAGTCCTATATTTGAGCAGAAAAGTTTCATCCTTATGACACCACATACGTTTTCCATGCAGTTCTTCAGGTATCTACTATTATCTTGACATTCAGACAGTCATCGAGCTCAAGCAATACTGAATAGTTTGAAGCTACCTGTTAGGTTCCTCGTGCTGTTTTCTGAAGTATACCGGCCACGTCATCAACGTTGCAAAACAGCGGGTACTACTTTGTTTGCCGTAGGACCGTCTCAGTCGTGCAGGTCATGTTGTCAGACTTAATCTTCTCTACCCTCTGGGTATACATAAGAATTCCCTGAACATGTTACCCTGCTGAAGAGGTGCTACACAGTTCACAGAGGTCTTAAGCGTCTATGTTCGCAGAGGTGAACTGAACTGAAAGACATCAAAAATAGTCAGCAAAACTTTCTGCTTGGCATTACAGTAAACTATCACTGTATATAGTTACGGTTTACCATACCATACACAGTGCTGTGTAGCTCTCAGTCACACAGTTACATTCGCTACCCATCCTGAATTATAATCGACTCTACACCCTTCGAGATTGTGACCCTATCTTGTTATACATGGTCATTAAGTTTTCCCACTCAGTGAGATTCCTTCAAGCCACGTCCCAATCACCTATAGCACATTCTCGTATTTGACTGGTCAGAAACAGCTTATCCAAGTGGAATGGATGCCATAGTTTTCAAGTTTTTTTATTATTTTCTTTTTATTTTTTTAGTTACCTGTATCACTTTCAGCAGTGTAGGCTATAAAGTTTTGATGAATACGGCCTACATAGCTTTACGGATTAAAAAAAATGTAAAAAAAAAAAAACCTGGCCAAAACAGCACAACGCTATTCACTAGCTACCCACCAGAACAAAACTATTGCCAAAATCATTTTGACGTCGCCGTTACACCTAAGGCAAACAAAAACTCTCGGCATTGTTGGATACTACACGGACTACATGTAAGTGTGTACGGATTGAGCTATCGGGGCAGATGCCGGCATCTGGCTTTTTGGACGCAAAACAGCAAAGAACCTTGCACGGACTTGTATATATGCTTGAGCACGAAAAAGCAGAGGTGGATGTTTTGTCGGACAGTATCATACACTTAGGAATAAATCTTCAGAATGATTCAGGATTTTAAATGTGTTCCATAAGATTTCATTTCAATTTTAAGTTCACAATTAAAGCTGCTGTTACGTCCCTTATGGAAATACAGGTGGCCAAGCGTCAAGGTCCATTTAAAGCTGTTACGTTCCTAACCGCTGGCCGGTGGCCAAGTATCATGGCCCAATTAAATGGCAAATAAGATGACACTATGAAAGTATAACGAATAGCTTCATTGAACTGCCAAAGTACATAGACAATGGAAAATTCAACACATTCAACCTGCATGTACAAAATTACGTTGGAGAAAAATATGACAAAGATGAAAAATAATCAACTGGATTTGAACCCCACACACAGATATAATATACAATGCGTCTAGTGCTGAAAACCACTACTGCGTCTTGATCAAGCTATGCCTTGGCGATCACCGCACCCGGTTAAGTATATACATTTCAGGTTGCTCGACATATGCTGTGCAGTCACCCCACTCTAGTGTCCTGTCTGGTTTGCCTGGTTTAAGTTCAGTTTGTTGTATGTTGTTTTCTTTACAAAAGATTCCCACTCCAAAGCATCCTAAAGCCCGCCTTTTCAGTACGGGCATGAAAGGTCAAGACCTGAATAGAAACTGGTAACCAAGATATTTCTTAACGGTTGAATTTGACCTAATAAGAGTAACATGTTTTGGGCTCGTCATGACTCAAGGTACATGTGTGAATAGACATTTGGCTATGGCTTTGGACTTATATTTCTGATAGCACGGTGGTATGGGGAATGCCGTCGGATTTGTTATGAATTATCCATGATGCATTGCGAACAGGCTGGCTTTACGTGCAAACATCTCAACAACATTCAATTAAAACTTTTACATCTCTTAAAGCTTTCAAAAAGCTTTCCTGAAAACGGAAGAAAAATAATAAAAATCCGAATGATTTCAACAGGTGTCCCAACTGCATGAAACCCGTTCACTGTAGAGTGCTGGCTACAGGGCGCGTATTCTAATTCTGTTGGGCGACGGGAGCACTAGATGAAAGGAACACATCTCTCTGTACATGTAGCCCAGCACTGCTATTTGAGAGCAATGTTTTTTTTTCTTTTCGCTGTCTTTCACCATAGTCCCAGTGAACATCGGTAAACCTAACAGTCACCGGTTCAAATCCAGTTCATTCCTGCCAGTCTTGGTTTTTTTTTTCTTCAAATACCATGAAATTATTAGACACCAGACTACCAGTCCTAACAGCCTGGAGTTCAAATCCAATCTACTCCTTGCCATTCTTACTTTCTTCCTTTTTTGGCACATAATATTTGGCAGCCTTAGGTTCAAAACCTACTAGCAATGTTGAAATAACTCGCAAATCAAATACAGTTGCTACTTAACATAATCCAGAATGACAAATGATATGCGGTTCGAATTTTTCTTCCGTTTTTTTTTTTGAAAGCTTTACTAGCTGTAAAAAGAAAAGTTTTCATTAGATGTTGTTGAAATTTGGTGATTTTAGGAACAAGGTCACGAGACAAATTTTGGCTGTTTTTTATTAACTTTAGTCACGTGACATTGCGGCCGTCTTGGATTTTGATCAAAACTTTTTAAAAACTTCTTCTCAAGAACCAACCAACGGATTCTTTTGAAATTTGATATACTTTTGGAGTGATCCCAGTTAGAACAAGTTTAAAAATATCATGGACATGCATTGAAAATTTTGGAAGCTCGGCATTCGTCGAAGCTATGACGTCATAAAAAGTGTCTAAGTTTGATAATGTTTTCATGTATTCGGTGTATTTGGCCACGCTGATTCCGAATCTACTTCAGTTTTTGCCTATCTTTATAACTTTTTGAGATATGGCCAAAGACTTTTTCGTTAAAGTAATTTCAATTGTCTGTAACTCGAGAACTACGGAAGCTAAAAATTTGAGACTTGCATCAAATTGTAGCCCAAGACATGTAGTTCCTGAAGCATGCCAATGGATTTCAGCTACGATCTATAGTTTTCTCGCTAGATGTTTAAATGACACCACCTTACTTCAGAAATAGAAATGTAAGCCTGTACAGTTAACATAAATTTTGGGGGTATATGTGTATTACTATATATGTGCTGCAGGCAACCCGCCCCATAGGTCGGCCGCCTGTCACTCAAACCGAGAAATGAACAACTCCCCGTCCTCTCCACAGCCATCAACGGACAATTTTCAATGTTTGCATATAAAGCCAGCCCTATAAGCAATGCATGATGGGTAATACTCAATAATACCGACGACATTTCCCTATCAGGAATATAACTCCAAAGCCATGGCCAAATATACGAAAAATGTCTACCCACATATGTACCTTGAGACATGACGAGCCCACAACATGTTACAAATTCAATAGTTAAAGAAATATAAGGGTTTCCAGTTTAAGACCTTACATGAACGTGAGGAAGAGACGGGTATTAGGATGCCGCACAGAAAAGTAACTACGAAACCGTACGCCATGAATTTTGTAAAGAAAGCAACACACAACACCGCTTATTCTTTCTAACTTTTTGGCCATCAATTTCATATCTTTATGGTCTCCTAACATTTCTTGTCACGTACATGCAACCTGTCCTCGTCCGCTCTCAAAGCTGAACTGAGCCTAAGTAAACCAGATGGGACACTAGATGGGGGTGATTGCACACCATATGTCAAGCAACCTGAAATGTACATACTTAACCAGGTGCGGTGATCTCCAAGGCATAACTTGATCAAGACGCTGTAGTGGTTTTCAGCATTAGACGCATTGTATACTATATCTGTTAGTGTAGGGTTCAAATCCAGTTGATTATTTTTCTTTTTTGTCAGGCTTTTTTCCATGTTGTCTATTTTTGTAAATACTGTTTCAATTTGTTTTTATCTATTCGCTGTTATGTGTGTTAGCATCTGTTGCCAAAGCTTAATTTTTTCCGATGGTGGCAAATTAGTTCAGCGCAACACTTTCATAGTGTTTTCTTACTTGACATTCAATTGGGCCTTGATGCTTGGCTACCGTTGTCTCTGTAAGGAACGTAACTAACGTAGCTTTGATTATTATCATTATTGTTGTTGTTGTTATTATGATTATTATTATTTTTGAATAAACTAATATGCGACAGCTTCATATATATAAAGCCGTCTAAATAGTGATTTCCACTAGCACAATTTTTAAACTTATTTGGTAAGGAATAAGTAGAAAGATTCACTTTGAGTCGTGTGCTTCCACCAGGCTCTGTCCAGTTGCATCCCATCATAATGAAGGTTGTTGGTGTATAAGTAACATATTCTTGAGTATGGCTCAGTTGGTTAGCGCGCTAGCGCAGGGTAATGACCCAGGAGCCTCTCACCAATGCGGTCGCTGTTCAAGTCCATGTCATGCTGGCTTTCTCTCTGGCCGTAAGTGCGAAGTTCTACCAGCAACCTGCGGATGGTCTTGGGTTTCCCCCGGGCTCTGCCGGGTTTCCTCCCACAATAATGCTGGCCGCAGCCTTAAAAGTGAAATATTCTTGTCTACAGCGTAAACACAAATTAAATAAATAAATAAACAAATTCTTGAGTACGGCAACTCAAGAAATTCTATTTTTAACCTCCAGCCCCTGGTAAGTCTTCGCAATATCAACTGGTTGAAACAACAACGTTTTCCTAAAAATCAGTCGTGGCAGAGCCAGACAACCACAGCCTACACTTAGACGGCAGCTTTTTTTTGTTTAATCTACCGTATTGCAACGGAAAGTTATCTTGAAGAACAAATACGTTGGGAGAACATTCATAAATTGATTTTAATTCACTGCATAAAATGTCTGCATGCATGTATATGCGTTTTTTTTGTATTTTTTATTCGTGTTTTACGCCGTGCCCAAGAATATTTTACTTACTCTCTAAAAACTACTGTGCACTAGTGGTACACAGTGCTGCGGCAAAAATGCACATCCACATTATTGTGTGTACTAGCAGTACACAAATTGTGTAATTCATGTAAAATATCCACAGCGACTTGTGTATGTATGTGGGTACCGGTGATACACATATCATTGTTGATTGTGCAAATTTGTACACAGACGTTTTATATAATCGAGAGTATACAACGGCAGCGGCCTGCATCATGGTGGGATGAAACTGGGCAGAGCCCGGGGGAAACCCACGACCTACCGCAGGTTGCTGCAGACTTTCCCACCTACGGCCGCAGAGGAAGCCAGCATGAGCTGGACTTGAAATCACAGCGACCGCGGTGGTGAGAGTCTCGTGTGTCATTGCTCTGCGCTTGCACACCGAACACTATAGTTCACGGAGGCACCCCAAAGACGAAAAGAGTAGATCTACAGAAAGCTCTATTCACCGCTGCATTTAAGCAGGTTTACAGAAATGCCTCAATATCACTAAAATAATCATGCTTTTGAGCATAGTAGCTCTTTAATATGCACTCATTTTAGCTGTAATTTTACATCGTGTTTGTGTATTTGACTGGTGTGTGTACATGTACTTTTACAACACAGGCGGCGAAAAAAAAAACGTCAAACAATGTTGACGTTTACAGCACCTTGTCTATGTACAGAGGCAATTGGCTATAAATTTACAGTAAAAAAGAAGTTGTTTATCTACTGGAAAATGCAATGTATAGTTCAGGAAATGTTACCGTGCAAATGCTCTGTCTGTTATTACTGTGCAGTGAAAAGGGCAAACACCTCATCCGATATGAGGTTCAGAAAGTCAGGTCACCCTAAAGGCAGAGGTAATAAAACGCGTGCGGACCCTGGGAAACCATCTGTGGCCTAGAGGTTCTTCTGTTTATGAGAGAAAATTGAACTGGAAAAAAATTAAATAATGACATCTCATCATGTGATCCCAAAGCACTCCCACCCTCACCAACTGGAAATTGTAAGATCAGCGGAAATTATTTCAAGTTCGTCTTCCACAACCTGGACCTTGTTACGTGCCGTTCTCTAACAACATAGGCTCTCGTAGGCTACTACATGTATGTATGTATGTATGTATGTTTGGTTTTAACTTAATTAATCGTACTTAACAGTTTTCCAGTCATTTGACGACGAGGAGTCATTAGGTGTGCGTACATGATCCCAGTGACTTCAGCGTTGTTCAAGATTTCTGTACAAAATTTTCTAGTGGTGGAGGTGATGTACAGCGAAAGATGTGAGCGGCGCGCATGCGCTGCAGGGAGTAAGCAACTTGCCGATGTTTCATTGGCTGAGCGATCTTAATATCATGTATTTTTCGTAAAGCATGTTTTTTTCATGATACGTAACATGGAGAAGACAATGAACTAAGTACATAATTCCCGTAACCTCAGCGTTAGTCAAGATTTCTGTACAAAAGGACCTGGTATGGTAAGGCGGGGAATCGGACCAGTGCAAGAAGCTGTGCACCTCAAGAAGCGAAACTAATGATAGCTATGAGTGACAACTACTCACATTTTCGTCAGGCTTCTTCTGTTTTCAGTTCTGTTTTACTCTTCTTGTCCTATTATATGGCAAGCATGTGACTTATAAAGCTCCAAGAATACACTGAAGCAATTAAAATCGAAAAATGGTCTGCTCCAGTCGCACTGAAATTTTTTGCATCAGACACTGTAGAATGGGGCAAAACACAAAACTTTCTGAATATATACACAATATATATATATATATATATATATATATATATATATATATATATATATATATAAACAAATGTTCAGCTTTATACTTCCACTACGCATGACATGTTAATGATAGATACAAGAACACGTATTCTCAACCAGAATTCACGTGTGATTTCGCTATAGTTGCCACATGTTATGTAATACCATAACTTATCAATTTTAATCCATGATAACACTTATTTAATACAACCTATTCTCCACACTAACTTCGTTAGTTCACTGTACTATGAAGGATACCTGACGGGTACGTCCAAAAGGCGAAGTTTAAACTTGGCAAAATATGGCTAAACTGATCACATTATAAAGTTTATGTTTTACATACGATGATGAACGTTAACCAGACCGAAACTTTACCACCACGTAGAAATAAACACAGTATTAAAAGTTTCAGTAAAGATATTGCTGAGGTTAACGTTGATCTTCAAACTGTAAATTCAAGACACAGTGCCTCGTCTGAACGAAACATTGGCGTTTTTGATCGAGAGACTATTTTTGGCGGGTTATTACCGAGCATCACGTGTTTTATAGCCATATAACTTTTATGTCTGATTCGATCAAGTTTTATACTTTTCATTTGGAAATTTTCAGAACTATGCTGGGATTTTGAAATTTTCTCTTTCTTATCGTACCTCTCTGGGGCCGATTCTCTGCCTTATCGTACCAGGTCCTTTCCCAGCGGGTCAAGCGTCTGGACTTTTCTTTCACAATACGCGACATGCAGAAGAGAATGAACCAAGTAGGCCTACATGACTTCGGCGTTGTTCTGTACAAAATTTCATAGTGGTGATACTGATTTAAAGCACACGAAGGAAGCGGTGCATGCGCTGTAGGGAGTAAGCAACTTGCCGCTGTTTCATTGGCTGGGCTTTTCTCAGGGTTAAGGCGTTCAGTTCAATATTAGAAACTGCGAGGGAGAGCGCAATCATTACTGTGCTATACTATGTATCACCTTCGCTAGGAAAGTACATCGTTTACAAAGTGAGGGAATCCCTTCAAGGTTTGACACCTTTGAAATATGTGTAGGCCTATGTGAACAGGACCAGCAGCACAACCATGACAGCTCCACGAAATGTAATTCAAGCTGTTTGTTCTTCTCCAGATAGGGAATAATATCGAAAATGAAAGATTTTTCGTAACCCGTTGGCCAATATAACAATGTTATCTAAACATATCTTCAAACAATCCGCCTGTTTGGAACGAAGGAAATTAAATTCTGCGTTCCTTACTTTGATAATGTACGACAGATTTGTTTTCGTTTTAGGGACAAATGTTGGGTCAGGAGAGGATGAATCTACTAACGGTGATACTGATAATGATGATTCTGATAACGATGATACTGGTAACTGTACACGCTGTTTGCGAAAACAAGGCTGTCATGATTTGAAGAGAAGTTTGCCAACAGCCAATAAGAATGGTGTCGCTGAAGCAGTGATGTGTACTTGACCTTAAATGTCAATCGTGTCAAGCGTCTGGACTAACAAGCTTAATCAGTAGGGCCCACTATTTTTTATTATTTTCAGCTCTTTATACGCGTGAATTACAAAACACTTCAATCGAATTTAATATTATAAAAGAATGGTGTAAAAACATTCGCACCCAAAACGAGCTCGACTGACACTAATCTCGAAATGAGATCGCGAGACGAGATAAGAAGGATTGACCGTGGCGTTGCTATAGTTTATTCTAAAGTTCTCTACCAAGAGTTTGTGTCTTATCACGTGATAGAGTATAAACGTATACAATGGTGTGTGCAAAATATTCTAAAGCGTTTTTACCTGTAGCCATCCTAATAGCGTGCATTTTTTCCCTGGGGCATGTTTTTTTTTTCATAATACATGACCTGGAGAAGACAATAAACCTAGTAGCCTAAGTGGTCGAGTATGTTTGGAATTTTTATTAAATACTGAAGATATATTTGTTTCATTAATTCTTCAAGACGTCATACTTTGTGAATTCAATCAATCCTGGCTGTCATAATAAAATGAGGATATACCACAGGTTTGTAAATGTATGTATACAAGTATCAATTATATAGGCCTACTTATATAATTACCAAAATGCAGACACTAGAAAGTTGAGAAAATGTGAGAAATTGTTTTATTTATAGATCTGCCGCTTCTAAGTGAATGTTTAATATAGGCATGAGGTCAGGCTATTTATACACCTCACGGATCTATGGTTTGCTCTAAGTGCTATCAATCCCACAGTATGTAAGCCTTCGTCGGTTTCACTTATTTTTAATTATGCGGCGACATCGCAGTGTGTACAGTATACTGAGGAGTAGTATACTTATTGTACTGTACGTGTTTGTCTTATATGTAGTGTATTATGAACACTTTAAAGTTTTAAAGGTGGAGAAAACATAAGAATAACAAAGTTCAGATGAATGAGTGCGAAAAGTTATTCCTAAATATGGTCTTCCGATTTTTCCTTAAGGAGAAAAAGAAACTTGAAAATAATTTTTGTATGGTGGGTATTTTGGACCAACTTTTGGTATTGATAGTCTTTAATAATGTTTAATAATGTCATAAATGAGGATGTAACACGTATTTTAATAAATATTTTTGCACTAGAATTTGTTCTTTTCAGCTAACAAATGTATTTAACCTCAATTTGGATGATATTTATATTTTTAATATGTTCATAAATATTATCATAATTTAGGTTGAATGCATATGTTTCTATATAAACAACAAATTTACATTCAAATAAATTTATTAGACAAGCATCATATCCTTGTTTATAACATTATTATCCACAACTATAAATACCAAAAGTTGGTCCCATATACCCACCATACAAAAAAAAATTTCAAATACCCTTTTCTCTTGAAAAAAAAATACAAAAAATATATTAAAGATCATATTTGTAAATAAGTTTTGGCGCTCTTTCATCTGATTTTGGCATCATTTTTATGTTTTCTTCTCCTTCCTTGCAGTTTGCTCTAATATAGCATGCAGGCCTTCTAGTCACATATTTCTCTGAAAGGAAGAAGTTTGGATAAAATTTTATTTCCTACAATCATTTATCTGCTTCATTACAGTCACCTGGACACGTGTATCGCTGGGTGCCGAGAGGGGGCGTGTCAAGCTGATTCATGTGAGATACCACTACCCCGCACCTACGTCGCTTATCACCTTCAGGGGAAGACTATCAATTTAGATGGACGGATTGATGAGGAAGCCTGGTCCGAGGTCTCACAAACCGAGGACTTTGTTGGTATGGCATTTAATAAAATGTTGATTATTTTTATTTATCAATTTTTTTTTGTTCTTTGTAATTTATGGTTAAAGTGATATTCAAGATTACATAACTAACAATAATAAAAACGGCGTCACTTACTCCTATGATTGGATAAACCAAAGAGAATGCATGTGTAAAAAAAATTAAATCTTTTGGTTGTTTTCTGGGATAGTTGGTGCTCTGAATGGGAATCGGAGCTTGTTCGTACTCTGAATGGGAACCTGAGCTTGGTGGTACTCTAAATGGGAACATGAGCGAGTTGGTACTCTGAATGGGAACCTGAGCTTGTTGGTACTCTGAATGGGAACCTGAGCAAATTGGTACTCTGAATGGGAACATGAGCTTGTTGGTACTCTGAATGGGAACATGAGCTAATTGGTACTCTGAATGGGAACCTGAGCTAATGGGAACCTGAGCTAGTTGGTACTCTGAATGGGAACCTGAGCTTGTTGGTACTCTGAATGGGAACCTGAGCTTGGTGGTACTCTGAATGGGAACCTGAGCTAATTGGTACTCTGAATGGGAATCGAAGCTTGTTCGTACTCTGAATGGGAACCTGAGTTTGGTGGTACTCTGAATGGGAACATGAGCAAGTTGGTACTCTGAATGGGAACCTGAGCTTGTTGGTACTCTGAATGGGAACCCGAGCTTGTTGGTACTCTGAATGGGAACCTGAGCATGTTGGTACTCTGAATGGGAACCTGAGCTTGTTGGTACTCTGAATGGGAACCTGAGCTAATTGGTACTCTGAATGGAATCATGAGCTTCTTGGTACTCTGAATGGAAACCTGAACTTGTTGGTACTCTGAATGGGAACCTGAGCTTGTTGGTACTCTGAATGGGAACCTGAGCTAATTGGTACTCTGAATGGGAACCTGAGCTTATGGGAACCTGAGCTAATAGGTACTCTGAATGGGAACCTGAGCTAATGGGAACCTGAGCTAATTGGTACTCGGAATGGGAACCTGAGCTAATTGGTACTCTAAATGGGAACTTGAGCTAATAGGTACTCGGAATGGGAACCTGAGCTAATTGGTACTCTAAATGGGAACCTGAGCTTGTTGGTACTCTGAATGGGAACCTGAGCTTGTTGGTACTCTGAATGGGAACCTGTGCTTGTTGGTACTCTAAATGGGAACATGAGCGAGTTGGTACTCTGAATGGGAACCTGAGCTTGGTGGTACTCTGAATGGGAACCTGAGCTTGGTGGTACTCTGAATGGGAACCTGAGCTAATTGGTACTCTGAATGGGAACCTGAGCTAATGGGAACCTGAGCTAATTGGTACTCTGAATGGGAACATGAGCTAATGGGAACCTGATCTAATTGGTACTCTGAATGGGAACCTGAGCTAATTGGTACTCTGAATGGGAACTTGAGCTAATATGTACTCGGAATGGGAACCTGAGCTAATTGGTACTCTGAATGGGAACCTGAGCTTGTTGGTACTCTGAATGGGAACCTGAGCTTGTTGGTACTCTGAATGGGAACCTG
This sequence comes from Liolophura sinensis, assembly GCF_032854445.1. Taxonomy (NCBI): domain Eukaryota; kingdom Metazoa; phylum Mollusca; class Polyplacophora; order Chitonida; family Chitonidae; genus Liolophura; species Liolophura sinensis. The sequence continues at coordinate 5,870,605 of NC_088300.1, read as the reverse complement.
AGCTTGTTGGTACTCTGAATGGAATCATGAGCTTGTTCGTACTCTGAATGGGAACCTGAGCTTGTTGGTACTCTGAATGGGAACCTGAGCTTGTTGGTACTCTGAATGGGAACCTGACCTTGTTGGTACTCTGAATGGGAACCTGAGCTTGGTGGTACTCTGAATGGGAACCTGAGCTGATAGGTACTCTGAATGGGAACCTGAGCTTGTTGGTACTCTGAATGGGAACCTGAGCTTGTTGGTACTCTGAATGGGAATTTTAGCTAATTGGTACTCTGAATGGGAACCTGAGCTTGTTGGTACTCTGAATGGGAACCCGAGCTTGTTGGTACTCTGAATGGGAACCTGAGCATGTTGGTACTCTGAATGGGAGCCTGAGCTTGTTGGTACTCAACAATGAGTAATAAAATGCTAATCTTTTCAAAGGTTCAACCACGACTGCGATATGTAAATATCTTTATCTTTTCCACAGATTTACGAGGGTTAAAATATACGAAACCTCGCTTTGACTCCCGGGTAAAAATAAGGTGGGATAATACAAACCTTTACGTGGCCGCCTTTCTCCAAGAGGATGACATCTGGGCAAATAAAACACTTCACGATTCAAAGGGTAAGTCTTTCCGATAAGCTAAAATCGACGTGTGATTTCTGTTAAACTCCTTTGACGTGTTTGATGCCGCCAATCGGTGTACATCTGATTGTTCTTTGTAATTAAGGCCTGAACAAATGTCATAATTTGTGTTCTATCGGGCACTGGTACTCACCTCATGTTCTTCCATGAGTAGGCCTACATTATTACACACATCGTGACACTACACAATGAACATCAATCACACACTCACATATTTCCATCTTTGAGCATCGAGCTATCTTAATCTTAACGTAATTTGCATTTGTTCAAACGCCCATATTAAGCACCATGTTATCTTAAAGAGGCATACCGGCGAAAGAAATCGTGAATTTTTTAGTTGGTTCAGCCAATTACGAAAATGAGTTGCTTTTGACTCCCAACTAAATCTCCTAGAATTATTCGGGGAAATCCGTCACTGGTCTAAACTGTCCGCTAGACGAGATGACGAGCAAATGAGGCAGCGCAGATTCGCACAATGAAACGTTCGCTCGTGGATCGCACATGTAAACAATATGACAGATTGAAAGCGAATTATAGGTCTAGTAAACCAAATACAATCGTCCTTTGTATGGATAATGTATTATGAAGTATTTGTAATTCCCAACGACCAGTACGGAGGAATAGTAATTACATCGTACTTCGCATAATTACAACACAATACAGTGACTAACATTTGAAGTTAGTTGAACATCTCCCGCCGCCTAGATAAGTATGGGAGGTAACCCAGTCAAAAAAGTTAGTCTTCGTATTTGTTTCTAAATATAGCGACTTGAGTGAGTTGATGGTCGACAGGAAACGCCGTATAAGAGTAAACATTCGAAGTCAGATACATGTCAGTAGGCATCTGGAAGTCCTAACTTTATGTAAATGACGTCTACAATATAACTGCACAATTTGTTTGTCGTCGGCAATATGTCCCTTGAACAGAACATCCACGGGACAGTTTCATTTCTTACCACTTGTCCAAAACATCCATAACCCAGTCACATCTCACCACCTTGTCTAAAACATCCATAACACAGTCACATCTCAACACCTTGTCTAAAACACCCATAACACAGTCACGTGGCACCACCTTGTCTAAAACATCCATAACACAGTCACATCTCAACACCTTGTCTAAAACACCCATAACACAGTCACATGGCACCACCTTGTCTAAAGCATCCATAACACAGTCACGTGGCCCCACCTTGTCTGAAACACCCATAACACAGTCACATGGCACCACCTTGTCTAAAACATCCATAACCCAGTCCCATCTCACCACCTTGTCTAAAGCATCCATAACCCAGTCACATCTCACCACCTTGTCTAAAACATCCATAACACAGTCACATCTCAACACCTTTTCTAAAACATCCATAACACAGTCACGTGGCACCACCTTGTCTAAAGCATCCATAACCCAGTCCCATCTCACCACCTTGTCTAAAACATCCATAACACAGTCACATCTCAACACTTTGTCTAAAACATCCATAACACAGTCACATCTCAACACTTTGTCTAAAACATCCATAACACAGTCACATGGCCCCACTTTGTCTAAAACATCCATAACACAGTCACATCTCAACACCTTGTCTAAAACATCCATGACACAGTCACGTGGCCCCACCTTGTCTAAAGCATCCATGACACAGTCACGTGGCCCCACCTTGTCTAAAGCATCCATAACACAGTCACATCCCAACACCTTGTCTAAAGCATCCATAACCCAGTCACATCTCACCACCTTGTCTAAAACATCCATAACACAGTCACATCTCAACACCTTGTCTAAAACATCCATAACACAGTCACATCTCAACACCTTGTTTAAAACATCCATAACACAGTCACATCTCAACACCTTGTCTAAAACATCCATAACACAGTCACGTGGCCCCACCTTGTCTAAAGCATCCATAACCCAGTCACATCTCACCACCTTGTCTAAAACATCCATAACACAGTCACGTGGCCCCACCTTGTCTAAAACATCCATAACACAGTCACATCTCACCACCTTGTCTAAAGCATCCATAACCCAGTCACATCTCACCACCTTGTCTAAAACATCCATAACCCAGTCACATCTCAACACCTTGTCTAAAACATCCATAACCCAGTCACATCTCAACACCTTGTCTAAAACATCCATAACACAGTCACGTGGCCCCACCTTGTCTAAAACATCCATAACCCAGTCACATCTCACCACCTTGTCTAAAACATCCATAACACAGTCACATCTCACCACCTTGTCTAAAACATCCATAACACAGTCACATCTCAACACCTTGTCTAAAACATCCATAACACAGTCACGTGGCCCCACCTTGTCTAAAGCATCCATAACCCAGTCCCATCTCACCACCTTGTCTAAAACATCCATAACACAGTCACATCTCAACACCTTGTCTAAAACATCCATAACACAGTCACGTGGCCCCACTTTGTCTAAAACATCCATAACACAGTCACATGGCACCACCTTGTCTAAAACATCCATAACAGTCACATCTCAACACCTTGTCTAAAACATCCATAACACAGTCACATCTCAACACCTTGTCTAAAACACCCATAACACAGTCACATGGCACCACCTTGTCTAAAACACCCATAACACAGTCACATGGCACCACCTTGTCTAAAGCATCCATAACCCAGTCACATCTCACCACCTTGTCTAAAACACCCATAACACAGTCACATGGCACCACCTTGTCTAAAGCATCCATAACCCAGTCACATCTCACCACCTTGTCTAAAACATCCATAACACAGTTACATCTCAACACCTTGTCTAAAACACCCATAACACAGTCACATGGCACCACCTTGTCTAAAACACCCATAACACAGTCACATGGCACCACCTTGTCTAAAGCATCCATAACCCAGTCACATCTCACCACCTTGTCTAAAACACCCATAACACAGTCACATGGCACCACCTTGTCTAAAGCATCCATAACCCAGTCACATCTCACCACCTTGTCTAAAACATCCATAACACAGTCACATCTCAACACCTTGTCTAAAACATCCATAACACAGTCACGTGGCCCCACCTTGTCTAAAGCATCCATAACCCAGTCACATCTCACCACCTTGTCTAAAACATCCATAACACAGTCACATCTCAACACCTTGTCTAAAACATCCATAACACAGTCACGTGGCCCCACCTTGTCTAAAGCATCCATAACCCAGTCACATCTCACCACCTTGTCTAAAACACCCATAACACAGTCACATGCCACCACCTTGTCTAAAGCATCCATAACCCAGTCACATCTCACCACCTTGTCTAAAACATCCATAACACAGTCACATCTCAACACCTTGTCTAAAACATCCATAACACAGTCACATGGCACCACCTTGTCTAAAGCATCCATAACCCAGTCCCATCTCACCACCTTGTCTAAAACATCCATAACACAGTCACATCTCAACACCTTGTCTAAAACATCCATAACACAGTCACGTGGCCCCACCTTGTCTAAAACATCCATAACACAGTCACATCTCACCACCTTGTCTAAAAACATCCATAACACAGTCACGTGGCCCCACCTTGTCTAAAACATCCATGACACAGTCACGTGGCCCCACCTTGTCTAAAACATCCATAACACAGTCACATCCCAACACCTTGTCTAAAACATCCATAACCCAGTCACATCTCACCACCTTGTCTAAAACATCCATAACCCAGTCACATCTCACCACCTTGTCTAAAACATCCATAACACAGTCACGTGGCCCCACCTTGTCTAAAGCATCCATAACCCAGTCACATCTCACCACCTTGTCTAAAACATCCATAACACAGTCACGTGGCCCCACCTTGTCTAAAACATCCATAACACAGTCACATCTCACCACCTTGTCTAAAGCATCCATAACCCAGTCACAGCTCACCACCTTGTCTAAAACATCCATAACACAGTCACATCTCAACACCTTGTCTAAAACATCCATAACCCAGTCACATCTCACCACCTTGTCTAAAACATCCATAACACAGTCACATCTCACCACCTTGTCTAAAACATCCATAACACAGTCACATCTCACCACCTTGTCTAAAACATCCATAACACAGTCACGTGGCCCCACCTTGTCTAAAACATCCATAACCCAGTCACATCTCACCACCTTGTCTAAAACATCCATAACACAGTCACATCTCACCACCTTGTCTAAAACATCCATAACACAGTCACATCTCAACACCTTGTCTAAAACATCCATAACACAGTCACGTGGGCCCACCTTGTTTAAAGCATCCATAACCCAGTCACATCTCAACACCTTGTCTAAAACATCCATAACACAGTCACATGGCCCCAGCTTGTCTAAAGCATCCATAACACAGTCACATCTCACCACCTTGTCTAAAACACCCATAACACAGTCACATGGCGCCACCTTGTCTAAAGCATCCATAGCCCAGTCACATCTCACCACCTTGTCTAAAACATCCATAACACAGTCACATCTCAACACCTTGTCTAAAACATCTATGACACAGTCACATCTCACCACCTTGTCTGAAACATCCATAACACAGTCACATCTCACCACCTTGTCTAAAACATCCATAACCCAGTCACATCTCAACACCTTGTCTAAAACATCCATAACATAGTCACATCTCAACACCTTGTCTAAAACATCCATGACACAGTATGACAGTTTATTCTTTTGCCCACTGTTCAAACCTAATTATATGTTTTTATTTATTCTTCAGTCTGGCAAGACAATGCTTTTGAGGTAGGTCCATTTTGATATTTCTATAAAATGAATAAATGTAGTGCGTTCAGCTTGACTAGGGATCCGCCCTTTGTTGTAGTTAATCTCACTTCATTTGTAGGCTATGGAGGTAAAATCTGTAACATTAGTAATTATAAGCACGGATTTGTCATGGATTACGAGTTTCAAATTTGATTTCATCTCACGTATGAACTCTCTTACCTCTCGGGTATATAACGTACTATACATAGTTTGGAACTGGTCTTCATACTCATCTAGCAATAATGTTGTCTGCATTATTTCATTATAAAGTGTGCATTAAGTTATTATTTCGTTTCCAGCTTTACGTGGATACTGACGGGTCAACACACAAGTATGTGTATTATGGTTTTCCTTACTACAATATAATGTTTCATGAACGACTGGGCATCAGTTATGTTCCGCTTTGCTATACACCATCCTGTTGCGCTTTTGTCAGAATTATCTCCCCTTTAATACATATCATATGAGCGTCGGTTGAAAACAGCCGATTGCACCAAATGCGTGAGCACCACAATATCTGCTGTACTAGCTAGCAGTATTAAGTATGAAACAGCAAAAATAACTAAATCATAAACCTGCCAATTTCCTAATTTTGCAAAAAAAAAACAAACAGAAATTGAAGAAAATCTTTATCTGATAAACTTTTGACAAGTGGTGGAAGCAGATTGGGTGGAGTTTAGTAACTAGAAATACCAACTTGATACTGCTTCATATCGATAATTTGAAAAGAACCTGCTTACTTGTCTTCAGATCCCAGCCACATTTCACGACCATTGATTTTTCTGAACCACCGAACGCTATTGAATTACCCGGCGATCTCATAAATATTTCCATAAAATTGTATCCAAGATTGAAAGTCGATGGCCCAGTGAGATCCGCCTTTAAAAATTATCTTTAATTCTCAGTGCAGAATTGAATACCCAGTTGAATAGAATCAAATCACTCTGTAAAAGCATAGAAATCAATCGGATTGTGATCCCACTTCTAGTCATAAGAATGATTGTTCTACATTTTTATATTTTCTTGGATTTGTGATTATTGAGTTTTCTCCATTTATGCAAACATTTCTTTGGTGTCTTTTCTTACAGCTATAAAGAGTTCCAGGTTAATGCATTAAAAACCACTTGGGACTTGTTGCTAACAAAGGTCAGTTCTAAAGAGATTTTATTTTGGATTAATTTAATTACGTGAAGGAAAGTTTAGGATCTATATGTTTTAGACACTTGAGTACAAAATTCTTGTATTCATGTTTTACCTGTGAACCACCATCAGCAGAGGTCCGTCCTGCACACGCATTCAGAGCAGAATGTTTAATACTTCCTTCGCTTTCCGAATGGCCCATTCACAAACCATTAGTTTTTTTATAGTCAAAGCAGTTTTTCCAGCTTTAATAAAATTCACCGATTTCACTAAAACTTTTGCCATGTTGTTTATTAACAATTAAGCCTTCTGTTAAAATAAATGGCACATTTATATGGTCCATCCGAAAGTTTTATTGGAGGGGTACAAGTATTGGTTCGAACCCTTGTGGCATGATCGTGTCAAAATGCATCCGGCGGGAAACGTCTACATCTAAGTTCTTCTAACATACATTTAGTTCTCAGCTCGCGGCAATGTCAATATGAAAACTGTCCGATTTATTGTGAAAGTCGATTTAAGGTAATATGCGCCTTTGCGTTCCAGGCTTACATTGATGGGGGACAGGCAGACAGTTCGTGGGAGAGCAATGCTCAGATTGGCCTGTATACGGATGGTGCCGTCAACGATCCCAACTCTAACAGTAAATTCAGTGATACATTACTACATATTTAGGCGTCCTATTAGCTTGAATCATTACAAGTTAAGTGCTCTGATTTAATCGCCCACCTTACACACGTCTAATATAGATCCCGTTGACGAATCCCTGTAATTTGATACCTGTATAATGCGCCTGGAGGACAATAACTTTCCCATAGCTCACCATCGTGCAAATATTGATCTCAGATGAAAAATGTATTAGACGTTGTGCATGGTACATATTTTGTGGTTTCATTGGTCTTCAAAGGAATTGTTTAAACTTAGATAAGAAAAAACTCAAGATAGCTTCTGTAATACCCTACATGTATTTACAATGTGCGATGATATGGCCTGTAAACATGCCACAAACCGTGACAAATCAAGCACGTCAGATTTTCATTCAGTCTGTCAATTCAGTATATTTCGTGGATTAATATATATGGATAACCACACACCCGCATCTTAGAGGAGAAATATAACTAAATCAGCACGTTTATTGTTGGCTATGCGTTTTCAGTGTATCTGGTAAGCATTGGTCTATCTTATGATGTTTATGTTGCAGATGAGTATTGGTCAGTGGAAATCGCCCTGCCATTCACCCAGTTACGATGGAAGACTCTCCAGGCTAATGAGGGCGCGCCCAAAGATATGGACATCTGGAAAATTGTATTAGCCAGGTGCAAACATTATATATGCTATTAACACACGTTTTTTTCTTCCTTTGAATGATAACTTATTCTAAGAGTACATTCTATCTACTGATATCTTGCTGTTAGTATGTTAAAACTAGGTCACAGTATTTCCATGTTGTAGGTTTATACCTTGGAATGCCATGATGACAGGGAGGTTAGAACATTGTCACATCTCCCTATTTAACGCTCACTATTTCGTAAAAGAATCTCCTTTTCAGGGGAGACAACTCGTGAAACTATCGTATGAAAACATGTTTATGGACAGAAAACATCCGAGCGTATAGACATCATTTGTGTTCGTTGTATTTTGTCGTTTTATTATTTTTCTTTCATTTCTTTCAGACCTGAATGGGGTTTCCAAATTGTTGATGGACAATACGTGAAGGTGAAGATACACAGTAGTGAATCTGATTAAACGTAACATGTGCTTGGTAGAAAGGACCAGGTTTACCATGCGGCACTTGTATCTGTAGGCTTACGGTGTCAAAAACACCAATATGAGAGGCATATCATCCTTAGGCACGACAGAACCACACAGTGACCGTGCAAATACGTCTGATTAACGCTCTTTGTATTAGGCTCCTATTTACTTTACAATAGGTGTTATTTACAGAATAGAGGGGCCTCCGTGGCTCAGTCGGTTAGCGCGCTAGCGCAGCGTAATGACCCAGGAGCCTCTCAACAATGCGGTCGCTGTGAGTTCAAGTCCAGCTCATGCTTGCTTCCTCTCCGGCCGTATGTGGGAAGGTCTTCCAGGAACCTGCGGATGGTCGTGGGTTTCCTCCGGGCTCTGCCCGGTTTCCACCCACCATAATGCTGGCCGCCGTCGTATAAGTGAAATATTCTTGAGTACGGCGTAAAACACCAATCAAATAAATAAATAAATTTACAGAATAGAATGTATTTCTCTAGTAACAGCTTCGGTATGGTCTCAACCAACAATTAATTTGCCTGAATTAAAGCTAATACTGTAGCTGATATTACCTCCACCGTTTACATGATTCTTATCTACTAAGTATACAGGAACATAGATATTCCATGCATGCCGATAATTAATATATCCTTTAACAATGAAGGAATGAAGCATTTTCTTCTTCATGTGTTTCGTTTCTTACACCTATGGTTCACGACTTTGTGAATATTTTACAGGATGAATCAGTGGAGGCTTCCTGGTGGTCATGGCAACCGCATGGCGCCGTCAGTCTACATCTTCCGGATAGGTAAGCAAACAGCGATTAGAATTACCGAGGAAATAACGAGTTTAGTGACATTACTATGACGTACACCCACAGCGTCATTCGGTGCGTACACAGGGTATTGCCTAGCGTAGTACTTATTGGACAGTATCACGTTCTAAAGTATACAGATTTTGCCATTGCCTCAGATGCACAGAATTGCAAAAACACTTCGTTTGCAGTCACTGTTCTCCGAAAACGAAATGTAACAATTACAAAAAAATACATGCCTTTGTGGTTGCCAACATTTAAGAAAACCATAGCTCATTTATTTATTTATTTATTTATTTATTTATTTGATTGGAGTTTTACGCCGTACTCAAGAATATTTCACTTATACGACGGCGGTCAGCATTATGGTGGGAGGAAGCCACCCCCATCCGCAGGTTGCTGACAGACCTTCCCACTTACAGCCGGAGAGGAAGCCAGCATGAGCTGGACTTGAACTCACAGCGACCACATGGTTTGGTAACGAACAGCGTGTTTTTCTTTTCAGTAAAATTTACTGGCAGTTTGGAGTACAATGTATTTTCCTGTAAATAAACAACTATTAATTCTGACTAAATTTACAACCAGTTGAGTCCAGCTCATGCATATGCTGGCTTCCTCATCGGCCGTACGTGGGAAGGTCTGTCAGCAACATGAGCATGGTCGTGGGCTTCTCCCGAGCTCTGCTCAGTTTTCTCCCACTATAATGCTGGCCACCGTCGTATAAGTGAAATATTCTTGAGAACGGAGTATCACACCAATTAAATAAAGAAACAGATAAATAAATAAACCCCAATAGTAGGAGCTATTTGTATTTGTGCAGCTTGCCTTGTAAATCTACTCCATTCGTGTTTGTAAAATATTTTCTGTAATATTCTTTCATACAGCAAAATATCGGGTATATATGCAATGATTTTAAAGAGTGGGGCCCACGAGAGAAAGATTGTTGCGCTCACTGTTTATGTTTGCTTCTTTCTATCTGTTTTGTGCTTCGTCTTGCTAAAACAGGCTTCCGCCCATCTGCCACTTTGGATAAACATTATCACTTGTAAATAAATGATTCGTTTCTTCTGAACACTGTTTACAGGTGGGGACTGCTTCAGTTCAGTCGAGGAGCCGTGAAGTCAACGTCATTCACACCAAATGAACAGTGGAAGATTTCCCAGGCGTTATTTGATGTTTTCAATGCAATGAAGGTAAATAATTAAACGGATAATAAAACTCCTTTGTGCCATAGATATCAGAAGTTTAATGCGTGGCTCATGCACTGGGGCAAACATACTAAAATACTTGTCGTTGGTGGCCATATATCGAGCGTTCACTAATCACATCAAGGGTTCGAATCATTCGCGGAGTCGTCTTTGGTTTTATGTCTTAGAGACTTCTATTCCTAGTGTGATACCCAAGGAGCTTCCGAAGTACGACGTTATACCCCAAGTGTACGTACATACCTACCAAAGCCCTGTCTCATAGGAGCGTCTTTTCTTTCTCTACATATCGATGCAACTGATATGTATGTATACGCTCGTTTAGAACGACTTCACAAGCCTATTTGTTTTACAAATTGGTAAGTGAAGACCAGCTCGCAATGCATAATTCCCATAGGGATCCATGGAGAGAACATATCCCATTGAGCAGATCTTAAATGAAGGGCAGCATGCCTCAGATAACACGTAATATCTGTACTGTTCATAACTACGACCTTGCATTTCTCTTCCGTTCACTGAAGGGAAAGATGGATTATTTTCCTTCTTATTAATCGATTTTCCATGAAGTCAAATCAAACTCCAGTGTATGTCAAAAATGCTTACCTATACTTCCTATGCTCGAGTATGCTCTTATCCTTACCCATCGTGTTACACCTTGAATGTGAGCCTCCGTGGCTATACCAGCAGGTTGTAGAGTTGTTCGTCATCGCGATCTCTAATAATAGTCTGTGCATTGATTAAACTGCTCAAAATCACCAATGACAAATTTTAACTATGTAAGGACATGTTTATAATTGCAAGATGAAACTCATAGTAGTAAATTCGTTCGACGATCTGCCGTCTTTATTATCAGTTCTTTAAAACCAACTGAAAAGTTGGAAGACTTGGCATCATACACCCTAAAATGACATCAGGTCATTGTTCGGCCGGCTGTTTTGCAGGCTCAAAATCTGTTCTGTACGTTGAGACATCAATAACAGTTTTAGCCTCTTGTCGAGATGACATCTATTCTAGTACCTGTGATTTATTTGTCAACTTTTCCTCTGTGTCGTCTATCCCATATAATTCCCTAGACGTTCAGATACATCTGTCCATTATTCCTTCAGATATATCACCACAAGTGTGGGCTTGTAGACACAATGTTCAGTGTAAGAAGCTCATTTTAGAGACATTAAAGTTTTTTTCCATTGGAGAGGTTTATATGACTTTCTCCAAAATTTGGTAACGTATGTTGACATTTTTAGAAATATCTTTCTGCAGATGATTAATTATCTCTCTCAAATTTCAGAAATACCACGGCGTGTTCGGGTTGTACACGGACGACAAAAGCATGCTGGACCTACCGCAGTATTTGCTAACCGGGTATTGCGTAGAGATTCCACAAATATCTCTCCTGGATTCAGGATTTGTTGTATCTATAAGTTCAAAAAATAGGGCTTTGCAAGGTCATATTCGGGCTGACCGGTACCTTTGGTTCGGGGATAGAGCTACCGGGCTAGCCAAAGTATAAAAAAACGTTTGCCTTTTACTTATCTGTCCACTGGCCACTTCAGCTTCGTCGTATAGAGACGAATTACTCATTATTTCAAAGGTTAATGTTTAAAAGGGTAACATCTTGGGCTTTACATGTTCGAAACATAATCTTTCTCAAGCCCACAGCCTTTGTTTAAATCCTATTTACCTCATGACCTTTTATACACGTCCACGAACAAAACGCATGTCTCGGAGCTGTATATGGACATCATGTGTATTTGCTGATGACCAACAACTTAAAAGTGTCAAACTAAAAAGGTCTTTGAAAGGTGTTAATCGTAAGACGTATTTCCACTTCCTAACTCGACAATTCAAGGGCAGAAATAAAGAATTAAATAAAAATGGTTGCGTTGTGTTGATAGTACACTATGGATATCTATTTAACTGCTGAACATGAATACGAAGGTGCTTTTAAGCTCCATGAAATGCACTGCTTCTCGGTATATTTATGGATAGCGACAAGCGGATGGTAAAATGAGCTCAAGACAATGCCGTGACAGATGTCTCGTTGCAGGTAACAGACGAAATTTGGGGAAGTTTTGTAACCACAGTTAGTGCTTAAGGACCGCAGTTCGTGACATTGAGGATAACCCACCATTCAACTATCTAGATGAGCGTTAGAGTGTAAAAGATGTTCAATCAATCGTAGTAGCCTTTGCCATTTCCTACCCGCAGGTGTCACACATTGAGAATTACGAGTACATCTGGAGTACAGTGACTTATACGAAGCGTGTTGGGCGTGACCAATGTTAATATCCAGTACAAACTACTCCAGCTGACTTCCGCTAGTGTTCTAATGTCCTAACCAATGACCTGTGAGATTATATCCTCAAACCGGAAGAAGTACATGTACTTATCTCAAGTTTGACCCGGAAATGGTATCGACTAAATTCCCTTACTTGTGTCATCTAATATGTAGAAGGTATAGGGGTTAAAGTGCACCGGAAATTTCTGTTAAACGTACCTGACTACAAGACAAAACTGCAACTTTCATTGAAAGTGACTGACATTTAATCGATGGTTAGGCCTACAATGCTTTAGCAACCTTTGGTAACATAACAAGTATAATAAGTTTTCCACATTAAGGTCTTTCCAGAACTGATCAGACCAAATTAACATACAAGCAGTCTCAGGTTGCACAGCTACAATATTTCCATCAGTGCCTCATCTGGGACATTTTTGCTTTTCTATAACTATCTGAGCTTTGGTGTGGACTACTATAGTTAAATAGCCAATGGTGCGAAAGTACGAACGGTGTGAAATGTATGCATAGAAAGTTATGACTGGAAATTGGTAATTTTTGCATTTTGATCGATGAAAACACGGTCATACAATAACGAGCCACAGTTGCAAGATAAACGCCTATAACAAAGCTACATGTAGTTCAGGTGTAGTGTACAGACATACGCTCGCAACAAATATGTCAATACATATTAAGCATGTCTTTTCTTTGTCTGTGTTTCTCTTCTATATGGCACAAATAACAAATAGTTCTGGGCCTGTACTTGGCATACAAGTACACTTCACGTGAATGAGAAGTTTTGTGTTCCTTGCGCAACTTAAGGTTGTGTCATTTTTCGATCATAAAGCAAACACGTCATAAATCGGAACATCTTCAGTTGCACGTACACTAAATATAAACGTTCGGTTTCAGAAAGCAACCGTGGTGTTTAATGTGTTATTAGTACAGTATTGGTTGCCATTCTAATTGCGCATATATATAATAATAAACCACTTTGACAGTGAAACTGTCCTCAAGTGCTATTTTTTACGTTCCCTTCACTCAGAAAAGTATATAGTTTTAAGATATGAGCTGAACTTAGCGAAGTACGCGCAATGGGGAAAAGATAGGCCTATTCTCCGGAGTACAACGTTCGAACTCGTGTCAATTTATAGAAAGTAAATGATTCTCATAATTCGTGCTGGTGATGGTCAGTCCGAGGACTAAGGAGTTAATCGCCACAGTTTTACGACAGAATTAAAGGTTTAAGACAATATCTGTTGACCGGAGCTGTCCTGGCGGCTTCTCTTCACTCTTCCGATTATCCAGCCTACGAACGGCCATGGAAGCTGTTTGTTAACCGCATGGGAACAAACACAGATTACAGCCTAGCTCAATCCCTGGCCGTCGTCTGCTCACTGGATATTTGAACACAGCAGCCAACATTCCATCGGGCTGTATGTATAGATGACACCCATTGGACAAACAGGTAATGGGCCAATAACTAGCCGCGTAACATCACCAGACGTTTGAGTGTGTCCTCCCAAAGCCCTGGTACAAAGTTAAAACCCAGTGGTTCTATCTCCACACATCTTTGCCACCATCGACAGCTGAGAGGGTCGTCTATTGTACCACTGACGAGAACGCCATCTCTAGTTACGTCAGAAATTCAGCCTCCTAGACATCTCAATGAATTAACTCATTCGATGCCCCTCCTGTTGTCGAAATTCAAAGCAGTTTTTTCTTCATCTTTATCCGTCTTCCTATCGGACCTATATGACAAGCTGGAGTGACAGACAGAAATCCACAACGAGTAGGGCTTAAAGAAAAAGACAACACTTTAGGTGCAAAGGCTCGAATAGCAGGACTTTGCTGGACAACACGTTTGTATCTCAGCACAGGTGACGAGAATTTCGCTGTAACAAAGTTAACCTGTGTTGACCTATTTCTGTTTGTTGACTAACCCGTAATGGCCACTGGAAGGATAGTGATCGTGATATGTTTGGTTGTGACCTGCATATCTTTAGGCATCGGGGTAATTATTGGTTATTTCGTGCGAGAAGGTGGTCAGGATCTACCAAGGCGAGACAGACGCGCTTGTGGCACAGGATCTGGCAGCAATATTCCTCAAATAGATAGGTGAGAATAAGCATTTCTTCACTTATTAAGTTTTCCCTAAATTGTGTGAACGATCTGTTGTAAACTGTACCTCTGGCTTACGAGCATGGGTTTTAGCAACAGTCATGTAACCCATCAAAAGTCGAGCTTGAATACAGGATCCAGTTTTTAATGCTCAAAACTGAAAGCTTGGATAATTCATAAAGTAAACGTGATTAAAAAATATCTTGGGTAATATATTTCCCCAAATATGTTTTGGGGAATGTAATAACTACCAATGCATCATTCTAGAACTGTGCAGGTGTTCGCAAAGGTTGCATTGTGCCATATGTTTTTTTTTATACCGTATCTAAAGTATATCCACCGGGATCTAAAACCAAATATCTTTATTTTTTCTGTATGCTGATCTAAATACTCTTATAATTTTAATATACGCTAATTTAAAAGAAGATTTAAAATTTTAAAGTATTTAAAGTATTACCGGTATGGATGTGTCATTAATTTAAAGCACACAGATATGAATGGATACTGTCACAATTCAGAGGTGTAGTTAACGTAAATGACATGTAGAAGGCACTTCTTCTGTAGCAGGGAAGAAAATATACATGTTGACAGGTGTGATCGGCAAACATTCGCTTACACACCCATGTCAGGCTAAAGCATTCTTTATCTCTTCCTGAAACTTTCTCTCCGCTTCCATGATACAGCCGCATGTAATAGTTAGGTTGAGTACTGAAATAAAATTTTCTTAAAATTTTCTCTCTCGGAGAGAACATATGTGTACATAGATTTTTTAGATTGGAAAATAAGTTTGATTTGATAAGTTTGGCTGCTAATTTCAAGTTTCACAGTTCATTGTTTCTAACTATTTTAATTAATGTTTCCTTTCCTTGATTCTTTACAGCATACAGTATGCTTAGATGTAACAACTAGCGAAAATCAATAATTTATTTATTTATTTGATTGATGTTTTACGCCGTACTCAAGAATATTTCACTTGTGCGACGGTGGCCAGCATTATGGTAAGAGGAAACCAGGCAGAGCCCGGGGAAAACCCACGACCATCCGCAGGTTGCTGGTAAACCTTCCCCCTTACGGCCGGAGAGGAGGCCAGCATGAGCGGGACTTGAACTCACAGCGACCGCATTGGTGAGAGGCCTCTGGGTCATTATGCTGCGCTAACGCGCTAACCAACTCAGCCGCGGAGGCCCTCCAATAATTTCTTACCATAGAAAGCAATATATACTTGAATGTATGTCCTTATAAGCGAAAGTCAATAATTTATTTGATAAATTAAATAATTAAATTTGATAATTTTATTATAAACGTACGAGAAACAAACGAAGTTATTTTTGTAAAAGTAATTATAAAAGTAATTGCTTAAGCTATAAATTTAAGCGTAACCATTAAATCAGATTTAATGTGTAAACAAACAACAAAACTCGATGTTTTATCCATTTATCGATGCCAAAAACCATGTACTGACATTAAAAGCTATAGCTTACAAACAACTCATGATAGTGTGATCTGCTCTGTACTAAATGGACTATACATGCCTGCCTTTTTAACCCATGCTTTAAAGTCTTGACCAGTATATGCATTTAAAAATTAAGGCGATTAGAAAACTAGCTCTTGTCGTGCCAGCTTAAACGCTTACACCAAATTACGAAAGTTTCAAATTAACTAGCTGAAGCTCATGTCACGTCGCCTGTTGATCCTCTGGAAACTGGTCCGACAACGGGGTGTATTGAGACTTAGACATTGACGCTATGAACAAGCTCCAGTGTAACATTCAGGCTCACACGGGCTCGGGCTCAGTACAACACACGGGACAGAGATTCGTGACAAAACCACAGTGTTCCTGGCTTGCGATAAAATCCTTACTCAAAGACTGCTCATTTGCAGATTTACACTGGCAAAACCGTGATCTGTTTCTACCCGAGTCTGTTGTTGGGTACATGAAAACCGCCTGATAATACCCTGATGTAGGCCATGAACGTTTGAATCACAACCATCCATGTGATATGAGAAAAAGTGAGATGAAAGTGTAGTGAAGCTGAAAGGGCACTCGATGAACTCGGATGCATTCTGCTATTTCTATAACAAAATTTACACTATATGCCATGTTTCTAAAGGAACCCGAATTTCTGTCAACATTTTATCCATTAGAACTGTCAACTTATACATTCCACTAGAACTGGCAACTTAGGCAACCATTAGAACTGTCAACCTATACATCCATTAGAACTGTCAACTTATACATCCATTAGTACTGTCAACTTAGACATCCATTAGAACTGTCAACTTAGACATTCATTAGAACTGTCAACTTATACATCCATTAGAACTGTTAACCTTTATACCCATTAGAACTGTCAACATATACATCCATTGAACTGTCAACATATACATTCATTAGAATTGTCAAATTAGACATTCATTAGAACTGTCAACTTATACATCATTAGGACTGTCAACTTTACATCAATTAGAACTGTCAACTGAGACATGCATTAGAACTGTTAACCTTTATACCCATTAGAACTGTCAAGTTAGACAGGCATTAGAACTGTTAACTTATGCAACCACTACACTGTCAACCTATACATTCTTTAGAACTGTCAACTTATACAACCATCAGAACTGTCAGCTTATACATCCATTAGAACTGTTAACTCATATATCCATTAATACTGTCAACTTTTTATCCGTTAGAACTGTCAACTTATACATCCACTACAACTGTCAACCTATACATTCTTTAGAACTGTCAACTTAGACATCCTTTAGAACTGTCAACTTAGACATTCATTAGAACTGTCAACTTATACATCCATTAGAAGTGTTAACCTTTATACCCATTAGACCTGTCAACTTAGGCATGCATTAGAACTGTTAACCCTTATACCCATGAGAACTGTCAACATATACATCCATTAGAATTGTCAACTTATACATACATTAGAACTGTTAACCTTTATACCCATCAGAACTGTCAACTTAGACAGGCATTAAAACTGTTAACCTTTATACCCATTAGAACTGTCAACATATACATCCATTAGAATTGTCAACTTATACATACATTAGAACTGTCAACTTATACATCATTAGGACGGTCAACTTAGACATCCATTAGAACTGTCAACTTAGACATTCATTAGAACTATCAACTTATACATCCATTAGAACTGTTAACCTTTATACCCATTAGAACTGTCAACACATACATCCATTGAACTGTCAACATATACATTCATTAGAACTGTCAAATTAGACATTCATTAGAACTATCAACTTATACATCATTAGGACTTCAACTTTTACATCCATTAGAACTGTCAACTTAGACATGCATTAGAACTGTTAACCTTTATACCCATTAGAACTGTCAACATATACATCCATTAGAACTGTCAACATATACATCCATTAGAATTGTCAACTTATACATACATTAGAACTATCAACTTATATGGCTGCTTTCCACCCACCATAATGCTGTCCGCCATCGTATAAGTCAAATATTCTTGAGTCCGGCGTAAAACACAAATCAAATAAATAAATATCAACTTATACATCCATTAGATGCTCTTGTCCAAATACATGTGGACACGCATCGCTTTTTAAAACATTAATCGGGCCACTGACTTAACATGCATTGAGTGATGTTGGAATGGAGTACCTTATCTTTTAGGAAGTTAAGGTTTCTGCTGTTTCCTTGATGTCAAAACGAAAAGATTATTGATTTCTGAGCGTGATGTTTGGGGCATGCATTCTGATCCTTTGGTGTCTTAATAAAGACCTTGGATAAATGATTCTCCTTCAGAATCATTCCAAGACAATTACCGGGATTATAGATTAGTTATACTGAACATTGCTTAAATTCCTAAATATCACTTTCCTAGACACAACTGATATGACACCTTAATGTAAATTAGATAAACGTTATCACAGTGACTATATGAAGTAATCAGTAGGCTATACTTAAATGTGACTTTCATATGGAAATGATCTTGTCATTCAGATTCCTAGAAAGTTGTCAGGTGACGGCGTGTCGGGCAGAAACATGTGACATTCCATTACCCAGAAGTTACGTGGCTTACCACTTGAAGGAGCAGACGATAGCCGTTGACGGCGACCTCAATGACCCTGCCTGGGAGGAAGTACCTTGGACGGAAAAGTTCGTGGGTGAGTCGGTCACTGACAGGTGAATAAAGGCCCTCACTGGACTGAACCAGAAAAACCTAGCTCACAATTTCTTATAGAGATTAATGGCTTAAACGAAATCAATCTCACCAAACCATTGGCGACAACTTGGTGACTGTCACACAAAAACTGTGAAGTACGTTCTCCACGTGCACAAACTGGAATCCTTCGGCTTCGCATTATAATATGAGTTATAATAATTTTACTTACGATTTTCCAGCACAGATCACACTTCATTCTGAGATGAGTACTTGGTGATCCCAACAAGATTACAGCATTAAATCGAGAGACCAACTGAAGTCATCTCTCTTTGCTCACTTTATAAACTGTAGCGGTTTCCTGCCTGCCTGGACATTCCTTTCACAGGCAGGTTTAGCCATCCTTTGGGTGAAAATACTTTATAATGAATGAACAGAAACAGATTACACCCAACCAATTCGTTCACCAGAGATTATCAAAAGTTACAGTTACATATTACAAACATACCTCATATAGCTGATACCTCATAAATTACAATTTGGTGAACATAATGATCATGTCAATGCTTCTTCATGTTAAATTCATCTAGGAAATCTTATCATTCATCAAAGAGCCTCATACATCTTAATAAATGGGCAAACTATACGCTGATAAGTTCTGTGGCTGAAATACATTTGTTTACAGCATCAGTGATCTGAATCCAGTATGATATAGGCAGTCATACACAAAGTAACTTCGAAGAAGGTTTGCAGCTAATACTCAAACACATCCTGTTGGTAAAATTAACTCGTTCATAATGCAGTTGTATATAACCAAATGAATGTTTTAACAACTGTACGTCGATTTTGTGTCTACACACGTTTAGCATTATTTAAATGGAGGTAAATTCACTAGTCAGGATCGCTTGGCAGAGTGCTGAAAATATATCACAAGATATGGATTATTTATTTCATTATATTTTTGCCACAAATTATACAAATGAATTATCAAACGTTTACCTCTACAATAGACAGTTTAAACCATATTAAGAGTGTTTCTCACCAGTGACATCAAAAACGTTTATTTGTTCATACTGCCGATTTCATTTCACCTGGAATGGATACAAAACAACCCATGGAAATATATTAGTCACCAAAACACATCTGTTGTTATATTTGATGCAGAATACACCCGTTGTTATATTTGTTCCAGAATGCACCCGTTATTATATTTGTTCTAGAGCACACCTGTTGTTATATTTGTTCCAGAACACACTTGTTGTTATATTTGTTCCAGGACACACTTGTTGTTATACTTGTACCAGGACACACTTGTTGTTATAGCTGTACCTTGTAGCGTTTCCATGTGATGTTTGTTGTGGCAGACTTGCGTGGGACGGACTACCCCAAACCGTTATATGACACACGGGTGAAGATTCGGTGGGACGACACGCACCTGTATGTGGGTGCCTACTTACAGGACGAACACGTCTGGGCTAACAAAACAAAACATGACTCTCATGGTAAGATGATAAACATGGCTGTCGTTACAAATGAGCAGAAGTAAAGTCCATATAACGCAGTGCTCAAAACTACATCTTTTGAAGACGTATGTAACCCATACGCTTGTCCAGGAGCCGCCTGCCTGTCTTGAACAGATGATAGGCCTATGTTTGTTTTATCAGAAAAACATAGTTGAAATTTTATAATCCAAAAATACTACTGTTTAACATTCTAGGTCTTTTTTACATGTATTGTGATCAAGAGCACAGTTGAGTCATAATAAAATACTGAAATACCCATAGGAACGGAGTTCTATTCAATGAAACGGATCTTTGGGATTTGAACTAAGCGATTGATGTTTTACGCACTTGGCTAGTTCACCCACGTTTCTTCAGACAAATATAGATTAGATGCAAAGTATGCGTAAAAACTGTTTGTTGTTGTCTGGAGACCGTCTAGTCGAGCTTGACTCAGCTTCACATCCCTGTTTGTCTTAACGTCACCACAATAATGTCAGCCGGATTGACTGTGATATGTCACATGGATTTCCCTGCCCTCCTTGATCTCAGATAAGAGCGCGGTCCCGGTAGAGAACAGTTCATCAGGTGAATATGTGGACAAAGTATCGATGTTACATGGTTAACATTGCACAAGTTTTTGATATGTTGGCCGGATGTAGGTGTGAGTTCTGTGGAGACATCCATATTTGGATTCACCCAGTCAATGAAAATATTTCGAAGATCAATCCAAACGACACGTGTAAATCTCATTTACAGTTATTAAAGTCATTTTACTTCTAAGCGAGGTCTTCCATTTTATAACTAGACCTATACTATTGAATTTGCCTGCCTACTTATTGTAATATAGAATTATTTTTATAATCATAGCAATTCTTTACTTGACTCATTGTAAAATAGAGCTCGTCCTAAAATTTTTGTGAAAATATAATAACAGGCTTACTGCATAATGAGCAAAATCAGAGCAGCGACGGTGGTGTGATAATTGGCAAGTGGTCACACGTAACCGGTGAAATATGGCCTCTTGACAATTTACCTCAGTCAGGGTTGAAATAGTAGCAGATGGCACCCACTCCTCAGCACCATGACTCTAGGTAAAAAAGGTACGAAAAATACAGTGATCTTAATTGCAATTTCTTAGACGTCACTTGTCCAGAATTACTCAAATGTCTGCGTGGCCAAAACATTTTACATACAATAACATTAAAGCAGTGCAAAGGGATCACGAAATTTAGAGGCCCACTCACGTTACTTATTTTCCTCAAAATAAATAGTGTTGGTGTAAAAATATGTTTCGTCATATACTCTGCTTTGGAAGATCACGGCTGATGTCTTATTTTTTTCTGTCAACAGTTTTCAACGATAACGCCTTTGAGGTAAGTTTTAACACAGATGTGATGCTTTTGAGTATCGTTGACAGCATTTGAGAGACACGCTTTAGTATTATGAGTTTACCGCAGTGATCAATCAGGTTTCGACAAAGAGATGGAAATTATTTGCACATGCGTGGTTCGACATCACGACTATTAAACAGCTCCGTATAAATGATACCGTCCAGAAATGACTTATCATGGACCATATTTGCGTACGAAGTAAACTGATTTAGGATTCACAAAATTCTTTGTCAACAGTTTTCGTTTTCTTCCCCTAACTGTTTATAGGCCTAATACATAGTCACACAGCTTGGTGTGATATCAGTCATTATTGTTGCCATAAACATACTTAGAAACACCTATTTATTTTACTACTGTTCAATTCTTGCTATGTAACTTTAGTTTCAACTTCAATTTTAGATCTTTGTGGATGTTGACGGAAGCACGCACAAGTGAGTAAATAAACTGGTCTTTTTTCTGGAGGATGTTTGAGGGATAGGACATGTTTTGTCAACAGAGAATCAGGTCGTTTATTGCGTCGCTGACAGCGGACAGTAGACGTAAATTAGATGGCCCTATTTCGCACAGCGGAGGCCAGTGTCATTAATGTCATCTTTAGATTCATAGGTGCAAATTTCTGACGGATTATCTATCATCCTTATATAGCATCACCAAAGCCCGGGTATGAACTGTAAACGACAATTCTGTCCTTGTATATCATCACCCTTGTATATCATCAACAAAGCTCTGGTGCTAACCGTAGGTCAGAGTTCTGTCGAAGGTGGTGCCGCCCTTGTATATCATCACCAAAGCTCAGGTGTCAACCGTAGGCCAGAGTTCTGTCGAAGGTGGTGTCGCCCTTGTATATCACCGCCAAATCTCAGGTATTAACTGTAGGTCAGAGTTCTGTCGGAGGTGATGTCGCCCTTGTATATCATCACCAAAGCTCAGGTGTTAACTGTAGACATTCACTGTGTTCAAATGCCCTTTGTAACGAGAGGCAATTTACTGGAGTAATAAAATTACCTGATTAACAACAGTGGATCTTCTCTCCATATTGCTTTATATACACAGTACGCAGTTGTAAAAATTACTTTAAAAATATTTTTTTATTTTTATATTTGCAGCTACAAAGAAATCGAGATTAATGCTTTGGGGACAATCTGGGATTTGATGTTAACAAAGGTAGAGTAATACAAAGACATATTGACCTACATGTTTGTATTTAATAATGAATTTTCCCCACAAAGCCTGCCTTGGCCAACGTCCTACTAAATACCAATCAAATAAATATAGTCAATACATAAATAAATATATATAAACAGAAAATGTTCATATTCCAATATAGATTTGTGCAATAATAGACATCTGTGTCTGGTTTTCGATGTTTATTGATTTGCCTATCACGATGGTCTTACCTAAAACCACACTGAGAAAATGTTAACTGTTTTAACAACAACCAAATTGATCGTTTTACTTACTTCACTATTACGCTGTCAGCTTTCGAAAAATGATGCTTATTTATTGTAAACAAGAAAGGAAATGCAATCGAACTGAATTGTAACAGATACAACCTCCCCAGAATTCCTATGAACTCCGTTCTTTGACTAGGCTGCTTCATAAATTTGAAATATTTAATCGGTGATTTTTTACTACAATAAACACAAATAATATAGTGTCTGTTACAGCTCAGTGTTGCTGACATATTCTCTGTGTTCTTCCAGGCTTACATTGACGGAGGCCGGGCTCTCAGTAACTGGGAGAGTGACGTGGAAAAGGCTATTCTAGTTGACGGAAATATCAACGATCCAGATTCCCCAAGTAAGAGGGGCCTTCATTTTCTCCATTTTTAAGTAAATATTTTCTTCTCGTTGTGTCCAATATGAATTTAATGCATCTATGACATTCTGGCATTATTTTTTATTATTATTATTTCGAGATCATTCCGATAACCAAAGTATTTAAATGATGCAAATCTTATAGGGTCTAAAAATGCATAAAGATGTCAACTTGAGCTGTCATCATATGATGATAATATGGTATCCTGGAATAGGCTGCGGTCGCTGTGAGTTCAAGTCCAGCTCATGATAGCTTCCTCTCCGACCGTAAGTGGGAAGGTCTCCCAGCAACCTGCGGATGGTTGTGGGTTTCCCCCGGGCTCTGTCCGGTTTCTTCACACCATTATGCTGGCCGCCGTCGTATAAGTGAAATATTCTTGAGTACGGCGTAAAACACCAATCACATAAATAAACAAAAAAATGGAATAGGCTGACAACTCTTCCAGTGCTTTCTTCGACATTTCGGACCTGGTAAATTTTCAAAACCAGTCTTAAGATTCAAACCAAACTATGTGGGTTTGTAGACAAGTTTTGGACAGTGGAGATGAAGTTTCCTCTGAGCAGACTACGTTCAGGTACGACACGTGACGTGAACAGTATTCCCAGAGACAAGGAGACGTGGAGAATGGTTTTGGCCAGGTAAGTACACGTGACACATTTAAAAATTCCACGACATAATTCGATGACAGTTATTTAAGTCATTCATTTGATCACGGGTCATGATTCTTTTTTTCACAGCTAGAATTATGAAGTACATGTAGTTAATGTACTCGGTCGTATACTGTGACATCGTCATGCTGCATGTATGCGCTGACCGTTATTCGAGAAAGATGCAGATCCATCGTCATTTCCTGTAAATGTGCACGTGGTGTCATTTGACCTGTGCTATCCACGGGTTTCATGTGTCACAGCTCTGCGATCGGATAGTAATGTTTCCCTCTTGGCTTCCACTGTGTCATTCTGAAAGCTCAGCTGGGACGGTTCCCTAAATTCACCAGCAGCCTGGTGCATGAACAAATTTTAACAATAAAGTGAACAACTTTATACATTCATAAAACCTTGCTTTATTTTACATTCCTATGAGTGACGAAAGTAAGGGTCAGAATAAGTCTTAATACATAGTAGTAAGCAGTTGAATTTGCCACGTGCTCTTCGTCACTCTGAAAACGTTGTGCTTGGTGAGCCAAATAAAGGAATAAATTATTCGCAATACACCTGAAAATTTGACTTGATGAGTGTTCAGTATTGTAACAATTGTGGTGTATCTTTGGTTTGGCATTTTTGGACCTATTAACAACTTCGTTCCATTTCAGATCGCATTGGGCCCATAAAATTGTAGACGGACAATATGTTAAGGTAAGTCAGCCAATGATTATGCAAAGCTCCTGGTTCAAATACTATACTGACTAGTCTACAATCTAGCTTATGTCTTCTTCGAGTTTAACGAACAAAAATTCTCTCTGTAGAATGATTTTCAATGAAGACATGCTAGTAGCTTTCCTTTCATAGTTTTAACTCATCATAAAATTATATTGTATACATATACGTGTAAGCATGTATCATTATGGCAATGCATTAAAACTTGAATCCGACATCCTTACCTTGCACAATGGTGTCCTATAATTACATATCTCTCTTCAGGACGAATCAAAGGAAGCGAATTGGTGGTCATGGCAACCACATGGAGCTGTGAGTTTACATTTACCAGATAGGTGGGTTGTCATAATAAAACCTTGTGAATGCTTATCTGATTGCCTGTTGGTATACACGCGCAGTACTCTGTGAATGTCATTAGTAGTTTTGGTAAAGACGGCTTCATATACTAGTATATCACCAAGAACAATAATCATTTGATTTGCAACTTAATGGTACATTCAAGTCATTTCCCTTACGAATAGAAGAAACCGGGGCGTCAAGGGTAAACTACTGATCAGCTGTGACACACGTTTTTGTACGCCATTTTGGTGGAATACAAAGTGGTTTTCAACGAAAGAAAGACTACGTAAATGCATTTATACATGCTTGGGGTTTAGCGTCGCACATGTACTCAATATTTTTTCAGTCAGTTAACGAGGATTCATTAGTGAGTTCTCTTGTAGCAGGGCGAATCCACACCGCTAATTTTGTTGTCGCCACTGAAGTATCGTGTCAAAGACATTAGACATAATACTCCACCCAGTCACATTATACTGGACACCGGGCTAACCAGTCAAGTTTCCTTGCTCTCACCTCTCTCTGGTGAGCGTCAAGCGAGGCAGCTCCAAGTACCATTTTTAAAGTCTTTGGTATGACCCGACCCAGGTTAGATCCGCAGGTCTCCCGGCTTCGAGGCGGACGCTCTATCCATGAGGCCACTGTGCAAATAACACCATGAGCGCCGTTGACTGCTTTTCGTTACTAAGGTCCCATGCACGAACAGCGGGAAATCCAGAAACTACCTGTCAAACGTCAGAATTGAACGTGCACCTTGAGTGTGTTAGCGGTCTTTGATAGTATTGTGTTTTCTGCTTGAGGGTTGAAGTAAACGTAGCAGAACACCGAGATAATCATGTTGGGCCTCGTCCAGGGCTTGTGTCTTAGTCTGAATCCACTGATTAACATGGCGTCAGTGAAATATACTTCCGTGTATGTAAATATGAACAGAATTCCATTACCTAACTTGAATTGAGTATGACGAAATCATTAGCCTTTACTGAATTTACGATTCTGATGTTTATTACGATTAAATTAGTACCTAACCTGTATATGTGTTTTGACTTTACTTAGCGCGACAATACTAAGTGAAGTAATGAAATGGCGTCTTTAGAAATTAGTTTTAATTCCCACACTTGTTTTTGAGTTTATGATTAGTTTGGGTGCTAAAAATTTGAATAAAATTAAATGCGGTTGATGTGTCCGCCTCACGTCTCAATTAACGCCACAAGTTATAATACAACAAAAACTATTTGAATATTTGAATCCGTTGCAATCAATATTTTATTATCGACAACTTATATAATATTACGGTACGCGATTGGAATACTGATTTCACTCATTCGCCTAGAACATACCTCACGCCTTTCCAACATCAGTGAAAACTGTTGACTGCTTCCCTTTGTATGATCCCGTCCTAATTTCGTACTTTATATATTTTTTTAATTCATTGGTGGTTTGTGTTAAAGGATTAGTGCCCAGGTTCAGCTACTTGTCCTATGTATAAAGATTATAATCTGTTTAACAGTATATTACCAGGAGGGCCTCTGAAACGTAATTATGACTTAAAGTCCACCAAAAATAGTAGGTTTACTACCCTAGCCAATCTCCAGCCGGCCGTCAGGTAACCAACCCAAGTCTAGCTGGCCTATATAACCTTGGAATTCGCATCAAAACAATGTCATTTTCAAGATGGATTCTAGCTACACAGAAGCAAATATACTGCCATATCAATTTGAACCCATAGTGGACGATGCTCAAGTTCCAATTTATGACACTGACATCTCTGGTCAGACTTCAGATTCCAAGTTTTCAAACGTGAATTTGATCTTTGTCCAGGCATTTCCAACTGCACTAGCAATATGGAGTGGTAAGCTATAGCTTTATCCTGTGTTAGACTGTAGGTCTACATTTCGTGTGTATATCAGATTTAATATTTACTGTTCTTTCCTTCTGTCCGCTTCATAATAAATATCATTCCATTCCCCGAGTGGATTTTGTTCGAAAATGGGTCCGCAGGAATTAATATTCACTCCTTTAATCAAGGCAATATTGGAAAAAAATTCTTACACCTGTTTAATTTTCCTAGTTATATTATGGTCAGAATTACTCAAGGGGTTGTGAAAGGTTGCTTTAATCGTCTTTTGTTACCTGCGGTGTCTCTAAGCCTCGTAATATGGATCAGAGATTAAAACAATGAGGGCTGGATTATCACTTTAAGATTGCTTTCGCACCTACTCTGAGCCTTACTCAAGAAGATATCTCTTGTTTTCCCACTTTTGATGACTAACTTTAATCAACAACCAGTACTTCAAACCCAGTCATTACTTCTTGATTAACGCAGTTAAGCAACATGATTATTCTTGGATTGCTTCTGGGGTGGCAATACCGCTACCAGTGTCGTAGCTGTCAAACGGCCATTGTCTTGTTGTACACAGTTTACAATTTGTCAGAAGTCCACCCACTGGTCCACAGGAGAGACACAGCCAATGGGATAGCGTGTATCAAAGCGCCATTCATTGGAAGCCATAATGTGCCTGTATCTACTTTTCTTTCACTTTACCTACATACAGAAGATTGATCAAACTCATGATGAATGAGCCCCCGCTTTGTTTTATACCCACCAAGCCCTATCACCAGAGTTTACATACATATATTTAAAGTCTAATTTTCCTCCCTGCTGTTAAAATTTAACTGCCCGTCAAGATTCCTTATCCCATCTCTTGCCAGGAGACTACCGTGTATTGGCGGAAAAAATGCATAAACCCAGCCTCATTATCTAATGATTTTAATGCCATATTACTCAGATTACTGTAGTTTTTCCAGTATTTTTCCACACTCCATTTAACAATATATATACACGTGTAGCTAATTGTGAATATATAACCAATCTGGACACTAATCCTTTAAACGTCGCTTTGGGAATTGGCCCTACGATTATTGACCAGGAACGTCCTGATTGGTTGACGGCTAGCATACGCATAGATTCAGTGGAAATAATTTCGAAATGGGTTCATTGCAAGCTGTTTCATGCAACATTTTTAAACAATGATACAATTTGTGTTATCCAGATGGGGGCTGCTACAGTTGAGTAGAGATACTCCAGAAAATTTCCAGTTTACACCCAGCGCGCTGTTGCCTGTAAAACAGGCTTTATTTGATTCCTTTAAAGCAATGAAAGTAAGTATTGTTCGATACTTTATTGTTCTTTTTCGAGGCTCTGTTCCTGTTAACAAGAGAGTCTGTAGACACAAATATGAGAATTAGCGTGTATATAGAAAGTTAGAAATCAAGCGAGACTATATGAAGTAACTTTTATTCAATCTAGCTAACGAGTTAAGACATTCAAAACTTTATATGGAGTACGCTCCCGATGGGAAACCATACACGTCCTTTCA
Source organism: Liolophura sinensis (assembly GCF_032854445.1). Lineage (NCBI taxonomy): Eukaryota > Metazoa > Mollusca > Polyplacophora > Chitonida > Chitonidae > Liolophura > Liolophura sinensis. Next base: position 5,841,922 of record NC_088300.1, on the reverse strand, counting down.
TTATCTCTGGAAAATGTTGGCCGCTATTGTCATTTATGATTGCATGATATAAAATAATACGTTAATCAGCCAATGTGTTCATTTAGATGTAGGGCTGGTTTGAACACTGAATGGAAAGCGACCGTAGGCTACGTTGTATGTAGGCTAACGCACATACATGTATCTCTAACATGTGTCTCCATGTCAGTTACAACCAACTTAATATCCTATATTGCTTTGTGAGTCCTGATCATTATTAACGGATACGGGAAGTCTGTTGACAGGGCCTGTATCCACGCTGTATTTTGTTTTTGGTCAAATATGTATATATGAACAACTCGTCAGAATGTTCGTCAATGGGTAACAGTCAGAGTAAAGAAAAGGTTTCAAATCGGTTGCTATAATCAGGCCATATTAATTCGTTAAATCCTAAGAATCCATTTTCATAAAATTTTAGATTACTTTCAAAATCTTTTCAAGATAGTGTTCTTCAAGAAGGACAAATTACGTGTTCGTATTTGCACAACTTACCTCAGTATGCAGTTATGGCCCTCTGTGGGACTCGCATACGTAGTTTCTTTTAAATGTTCTCTTGGATCCTTTGCAAGTGTTATGCATATAGTGTAAAGTTGATATACTGCACTGTGTTTTCAGAGTTACTATATCAGCTATGGCGTGTACACCACAAATGTGGACATGTTGGAATTACCGCCGTACATAGTGACGGGCGAGTGTGTGGGAAAGCCCACGGTTGTACCTGACAGGGGGGCGCTTTATCATCAGTATACGATCACTGGACACTGCTATAACCCAGCCCGGCCATATTCGCGAGGACAGGCTCGTCTGGTTCGGTGACAGAGATGCCATGAAAGATGTTCCTTAAAATATAAGATTTATTAATTACACTGTATACAATGGTGGGAATTATTCATTCATAAATTTCTAATTTTACAAAACTTTCCAGATATGTATTGTATTATATCTCTCAGTAAAATATTTCATTGCTAGTTTGCTCAGTCGGTCCAAGGGTCAGCGTAACAATTCAACAATACATATGGACAGATATACTGTGGAGGACATAGTCGCCTACACCTGGTTAACATATTTGCCTAATAGATGATTCACATACCTTATTTGGGGAGAAGGTGTGTGTTTTTGTAGAATTTACATTTCTTTCAAACAAATCACATCAGTAGCGTTTCCAGCACGGATATCTTTGGAAATGTGTAACTCACGATAGATGATGAGGACATATGTTATTCAATGCCATGTATGTATAGTCAGTGTTTGACACATAAAACTATATGGAGAATTCTATGTATGTAATTCCGCCTGCCAGGCCTTGTTGTCCATTATCACATGGTTACTGGTCAATGCAAACAATTTCCTTATATTTTGTGCAAAATAATTTAAACTGTGCGAATAACCATGTGGAGAACTCTACGAGATCACTGATTTTATTAACCATTGGGAGCAGGCATGACAGCCAGTGGATATTATGAAGGAAACACGACTAATAATACTTGTGTCATCACCTAGCTTATGTTTAATCCCAGTTCTCCAGTCTGTCGGTAACGCGCCTTAAGTGCATTAGCAATACGAATCTAGATCAGTACTTGTTTACTTTATGTTGTTTCGTTATATACATGTATACTGGTTCAGTGCAAAATGTTAGCGCCCAACAGCTAGTTCTCAGATGAAAGGGCATGGGTTTGGTAGATCATCGGTATCGCTTTACATATAATCGAATAGATCTTAAACTATAAATTGGTAAAAACGCCAAGTAGGTAAAAACACATGGTCTACGCCTATCCTGACTGTATCAGACTTGCCATTCTTGTGTGATAACGCATTAAGTATGGCACAATCGGATGGCAGCGCTCATGTTGCTAATACCGCCTGCGTGGAGATAAAGGAGTATAGCCCAAATACCAGATTAGTATGGGCTAAGTTACAGAGCAGAACAGTTTGCTTTCAAAGGTTGAAAATGTGATGATTTTATAAACTGGCCTATTCTGACATGTGTCCTTGGTGTGTGTGTGACAATGTATTGTTGATTTCATAAAATAAAAATGTAAACACCAGTCAGTGAGTTACGCAAGTGTGATTATCTTAATGTCATTATCAGTTTTGGTCGCCAACTTTTACTATGTAAAAGAAATTACAACACATTTGCACCATTTATAAAAAAATATAATCTTAGCGTGTAGCACAAACAAAAATAAAATGCTTGCCTTGAAGGGGCGTTTCTTCTCTGGTCATACGTGGTAGCGTCTGCCAGCAACCTGCACATGATCGGTTAACATGGCTGACTGTAAGGTATGTATCTCCATTTTTGTCTTCACGTGCACCAAATCGTTTTTATAAAAAAAAACAGTTTTCGATTCAATAATTTATTGATTGGTGTTAACGTCGTATAAACCGGTACTCAAAAATATTTCACACGGACTCTCCAAAGCGCTCCATGTAACACTCTATTTATTTGATTTATTTACTTATTTTACTGGTGCTTTACGCTGTACTCAAGACTATTTCACTTATACCACGGCGGCCAGTAATGTGATGGGAGGAAACCGGGCAGACCTCTGGGGAAACCCATGAACATCCGCAGGTTGCTGACAGACCTTCCCACGCACCGATAATACTAAACATAGGGACCACTTACTTCCACAATTACTCCAAGAACGGCTGAGACAAGAGAATCTCGGAAAACCTCAGTGAAAAGCTGCATTTGAACCTACACCTTGTGTGTCAGAGTGGCACTGATATACTTGGGTACATAAACTAAAACAAAAATAAACATGCATACAGTCCTCTAACTGCAGCTGTTAAGTTTTGTCGTCCTTCCTATATATATAGTTACTCCGTGGCTAAGTTGGTTAGCGCGCTAGCACAGCGTAATGACCTAGGAGTCTCTCACCAATGCGGTCACTGTGAGTTCAAGTCCAGCTCATGCTGGCTTCCTCTCCGGCCGTAAGTGGGAAGGTCTGCCAGCAACCTGCGGATGGTCGTGGGTTTCCCCCGGGTTGTGCCCGGTTTCCTCCCACCATAATGCTAGCCGACGTCGTATAAGTGAAATATTCTTGAGTACGGCGTAAAACAACAAGCAAATAAATAAATATAAATATACTTACACACACACATGTAAGAGAGATGGCAAGAATTGCATACAAGAGCATCGATGTCCCTGATTAATGCCTGTATGGAAGGCTTACTATAATATCCCAGACTGATTGTTATTTGACGCCACACTAAAGAATTTTTAACTTACGCGATGGCCATCAGTTTCATGGTTGAAGGAAACCCCGGTGACCCGATAACCACATATCTCTGCGAATGAAGTCACAGAGTAACTTTACCATCTGTAACGTATGAGTACGCTACTTTAGTGGACGATTCTCTTAAATAAATGCAATACTGCGCAAACGACTGGATTGAACTCACGCACTCTGTGTGTACAGCGGCGAGGAACCGTATTCCTGGCTCACTGAGGAACGCCATAACTGATTTACTGAACTGCACACAACAGAATTAGGTTCACCGCTATATAACAAACTGCACACTTTCATTCTTTAATTATATAATACATTCACGCCCTTTCCAGAAAAAAACTAAATGAAACTGAATCTTCGGTGAAAAAAAATTTATTGGAAAACATGACAAACTAGAAATGTCTTTGTTACAATTGTTACAGTGCGTGTTGAACTGTTCAGAGATAGGTTGGAGATACCACCTTCATATGTACATAATGTAATGCACAAACCATTCGATGTGCCAAGCAAACTTAGATTATTATTTTCACTGGCTGTATCGACTGCTGCCCTGTAGGAATTTATATTTCCTCTTCTTTATTTACGACCAAATTAAGCACAGAAAAATCAAAAGCTACAGACAAAAATACACCAGTATGTGGGTTACGTTTGCTCTCATTTTTATAAACCATTGCTTTACAGTTCACATTCTTTATGGCTTCGTTCAAAAAGACACGTAGATCTGACTCAAATCAGTGTGCAGGTAAATGAACCAATTAATAATGCCTTGGGAGCTAACATCCACTCTCGACAATAACTTAACGTTTGAATGAGAACATGAATGATTTGAGTTTAACGTCTTATGGTCGCTAGAACGTAGTAGATGAGAAATGCCAAATACATATCACACATTATACAGTGCCTGCCGAATCAACCGTTATAAGTCCGACACTGGGTTTTCGTGAGGACAAAAAAAAAATTTGTAACATTTTGATTTATTCTGTTATAGCACTGTGGCTGTGAGCTGGTGTAGAGCACTAACCTAGAGCCAGAGCATCCTTGAAAATAAACTGGCTTGAGACACACTGCTTTGAATCTCTCTGAGACAGCCCAACATTGTTAACCAGAAAATTCAAAAATTCTACATTACATGGGAAAGGTACGATTAATAAAAATTTATATAAAAATTTCAAAGAGCACAGATAATGAAAATTGAAACAGATTTTCAAACAACTTCATTTGAAGTATTAAAAGAAAGGGGAAATGGACAACATTCAAGTTACTCAACCTTACCAAGAGTAGAGCCAGCCCATATTTCACACATCTTTAGTGTGAGAGCTGAAATGTCCTCTTTTTATCAACACGTTTCCACCGAGATTAGACCAACAGGTGGATTTGTCTTTCATACTTTGGTACATATGGAACAGGAAAGGACGGACTATCTAATACATGAACACTAAAAATATACTTACATGTAGTACAAAATGTCATTGGACAGATGAAAAAATATATGTCATTAATTTGATGCAAAGTGTGTGAACACATTCACACTGTTAATAAACTATTAATCTCAGTCAATAAATTGGGAACACTTAGTCATGTTTGTCAGCTTACAGTTTACACAATGCTCTATACAATCAGCTGCACCTTCTACAGACTCAGTACATAATAGGAGATACACCTACACTGTTGTATTATCCCCAAAGACAGTCCCGTCATATTTGTATGCTATTACGAAATATTCTTGAGTACTGCATAAAAATCCAATCAAATAAATAAATCATATCTGTATGTATTGCAAGCGTCAGAATTTTTTTTTTTTACTATTCACAGTTAAAAAAAAGCTGACATGTTAGAAACTTGAAGGAAAGGTGAGTAATATGTCTATTACAGGATGGCAGATAATTCCAAATCACTACTCACACTGTGTGTAATAGCCATTGGTATTTAAGCTGCATACAATAAAGTCACCTACCACTTCACTGCACTGAATACTTTCATTACATCCATTCATTATTTCAAAATTTCTCTGCAATACCCAGGAACGGCCAATCCTGTTCCTTAATCCCACATTCTATGACCGGCCTTCTACCTGAGACTGCAAACTACCAATGACTACATATGTGTTTAACTGCAACCTTCTGAACATGTTCTTCCCTTGTGTTACCTACAGTCTGATTAGTCAATAATGCCGCTGTAATAATCACAATGCCTTCTGTCAGGATCTGGCTGAATGCACTGTTACTCTTCCTTCTTCGCATGAAATCTTCCACCATTCAACCCACTTCTCCTTTTATCAGAGCTATTATCATGCTGCAGAAGAAAATTAGTTTTTTATTATCTACATGGACATCAAAATGCAATAGTTTAATTGCATGTATGTAAAAAGCAAATGTTCATTTTAGGAATAAAATATTGAGAGCACACACCTACAATCAGAGGATGAGCTAATGGGGGCAACATAATGCACCTCAGTAAATAACAGGACGTCTCCCCAGGGAGTTGTGGAGAATGTGGAGGGATAATCCATTGGGCCTTGGTCACTATCTTTAGGATTTGACAGCGTAAAAATCATTCCATTGGGTGGGGACAGGAAATTTAGGGAGGAAATACTTCAGGTGGGATAAGAACAAAACTTTTGGGAAAAAAAAAAAGAAATTACTGTTCACATTCTAATACTCTAAAACAGCCATGTACAGTCAACAGATTTACTCATACAACATGACCAATATCATACAGTACCCTTCTACATACCACAGTTACAAATTTTGTCTGAACATTCCTCTTCTTCAGGAAATGAGTAGTTTAAAGTTTTTTTACAATCAATTACATGGCAAATTCAAAACATTTGGCCAGGATCTTTAACGGTTTAGTGTCCAGATTTAGCTACTTGTCCTATGTATGAAGATTATAACCAGTTTAACAGTATGTTACCAGGAGGGCCTCTGAGAAATGTTATTATGACTTTAAATCCACTAAAAACAATAGATTTACTAGCCTAGCCAATCTCCAGCCAGGCGACGTCATAGATGGCCAACCCAAGTCTAGCTGGCCTATATAACCTTGGAATTTGTATCAAAACTGCGTCGAGGCCACCGTGGCTCAGTTGGTTAGCGCGCTAGCACAGCGTAATGACCCAGGAGTCTCTCACCAATGCGATCGCTGTGAGTTCAAGTCCAGCTCATGCTGGCTTCCTCTCATCCTAAGTGGGTAGGTCTGCCAGCAACCTGCGGATGGTAGTGGGTTTCCCCCAGGCTGTGCTCGATTTCCTCCCACCATAATGCTGGCTGCCGTCGTATAAGTGAAATATTCTTGAGTACGGCGTAAAACAGCAATCAAATAAATAAATAAATCAAAACGATGTCATTTTCAAGATGGATTCTAGATACACAGGAGCAAATATACAACCATATCAATTTGAACCCATAGTGGACGATGCTCAAGTTCCGATTTATGTCACCGACACCTCTAGTCAGACTTCAGATTCCAAGTTTTCAAACGTGGATTTGATCTTTGTCCAGGCATTTCCAACCGCACTAGCAATATGGACTGGTAAGCTGTAGCTTTATCCTGTGTTAGACTGTAGGCCTACATTTCGTGTGTATATCAGATTTAATATTTACTGTTCTTTCCATCTGTCAGCTTCACAATAAATATTATTCTATTCCCCAAGTGACTTTACTTCAAAAATCTCTTCAGGAGAATTAATTTTTGTGCAATTAATCAAGGCAGTACTGAAAAAAAATTCTTACAACTGTTTTTTTTTTGTCTAGTTATATTATAGCCAGAGTTACTCAATCATGTCACACAGGTATAAGAATGGTGGCTTTAATCCTTGTAATGTGGATCAGAGATTAAAACAATGGGGACTGGATTATCACAATGTAAGATTGCTTTCGCACCTACTCTGAGCAGTGTTCATAGAGATGTCACCTGTTTTCGCACCTTTGATGAGTAATTTTAATCACCAACCAGTATTTCAATCCGTCATTAATTCTCGATTAACACAGTTAAGCAACGCAATTGGTTTTGGATAGTTTTTGGGTTTTTTATTCGTTCTCTGTAGCTGGTCAGAAAACGACAGCATTGCCGTAGCTGTCAAACGGACATTGCCTTGTTGTACAGTGTTCACAATTTGTTAGAAGCTTACTCATTGGCCCACCTGAGAGACACAGCTAATGGGATGGCGTGTATCAAAGCGCCATTCATTGGACGCCATCACATGGTTGTATCTACTTTTAGCACTTTACTGGCATACCGAAGATTGATCAAACAATCAACGAATAAACTGCTACTTTGTTTTACACCCACCAAGCAGCATCACAAGAGTTTATATATATATATATTTAAAGCCTAACTTTTCCTCCCTGCTATTAAAATTTGGCTGCCCGCCAGGATTTCTTATCCCAACTCCTCTCAGCCCGGCAAAAATTGGCTGTGGTGGGTATAAAACCCTTCCGTTTTCCCTTCAGCAACCCATTTCATGCAGAAATTCGACATGCTTCTTGTCACTTGTGTGGCTTTTTTCATCACAGAACTAAATGGTGAAGCTCTGACAGCTCTTAAAGGTTGGACCTGGGTGATGTCATTCAGCTGAGATTACCGAGAGTTGGCGGAAAAAATGCATAAACTCAGACTCATTATGTGCCATGTTACTCAGATTAATGTACTTTTCTGAAAATTGCTTTGCACTCAATTTAACAATATATACAGTGGTAGGTAATTATGAATAAATAACCAATCTCAACACTAATCCTTCAAAAAAAAAAAAGAGACTTAAAATCACAAGCATTATCTATTTATTTATTTATTTGATTGGTGTTTGACTGGTAAGAATATTTCAATTATACGACTGCGGCCAGCATTATGGTGGGAGGAAACCTGGCAGAGCCTGGGAAAAACCCACGACCAACTGCAGGTTGCTGCCTAGTATTATGAGAGCTGCAGCTGGAGAAAACTTTATAGGCTACTTTGTTCCAGTTCAGAAATGCAAAACGAGAAATCGTCACTTACCAGTAAAGATATATAAAAAAGAAAATAAGATGGAAGCCCAGTTTGGCCATACATTCCTTCATGTGATTTTTCAAGGTGTTGCGGTTGTGAATTTCCGTTGGATCAAACACTCCTATATTACCAGATGGTTTTGTGAAAAATCTGCCAAAAACACAACATGAATGAACTGAATCAATAGGTCATACTTTAACAAATTATGCATAACTTACAATATATCAAATAATTATGTGTAATCAATGAACACTTTATATCACTGATGGGCTTATATGTAAACAACTTTGTTCTTAATGTACAGTTTATATGACTGAGGGGCTTAGCTGGAGACAACTTTGCTCTCAATGTACACTTTATATCACTGAGGGGGTTGAGCTGTGGACAACTTTGTTCCAAAAGTACACTTTCTATCACTGAGGGGCTTACCTGTAAACAACTTTGTTCTTAATGTACATTTTGTATGGTTGAGGGGGCTTAGATGTAGACAACCTTGTTAGCTGCAGACAACTTTGTTCTTAATATATACTGTATACAACTTTTTTCTTAATGTACACTTTATATCAATGACGGTGCTTAGCTCCAACTTTGTTCTTAAAGGATACATGAAACGCTTTGGTTTTATTTCTTAATATGCAGATTATGGTGTGTAATAACATATAACAGTACAAACAAATTTTTCAGCCTTTGCTTTGGGGGTAAAATGGCTTCAAAGTACAGTTTTTTTAAGGCCCCCGCAGTCAGTCTAGAAATTAAGTAGCTTGCAGCAGTGACGTCAACGATGATCCCTGTTTAAAAAGAACTCCGTTGAGGACAGACCGAATGGGGCAGGGGCGTGAGAAACAGATCGAATTGGGGCATATGTAGGGACGAAGGGGAGGTGCTAGCTGGCCCGAAGAAGCCATGTAGTATCTGTGAACATGTCACCATGTCCACAATGTAGAGAAACGGTTCACCGGGCTTGGGGCACTTCGGGGTGGTTCAAGGCTCCGATCAAGATCAACAATAACATCATTTCCGACAAAATCTGACCGTTGACAGAAAACATGCATAATACAGAGGGGAAATTAACAGGTATAAAAATATCCATAAAAATGAAATTTTTTAACAAAAATTCTGGGGCATAACTTTCTTCATTTGCCATAGAAACATAATCTTTGTTTTAGAGTTCCTTTTCGTTATCCTTTAATGTAAACTTCATATCACTGAGAGGCTTACTTGTAGACAACCCAAGCTGTTTGTGGTGAGTTGAGAAGAAATATCAGCCAATGGCCTGTGACCAGCAAAAGAAATGTGACTGCACAATTTGCCAGAAGTTCTGGAAAAATCCACTGAAATTAGAAAAAGAAACTAAGTTGTACAATAAAAAAGCCGAATATATAAATAGCATAATGTTGATTTATAATTACAAGCAACAAATTTTGTCTTATATGTACACATATGCACTGTTGAAAACAGGACGACTGCTATATTTAACTGTACAGTAAAATATATCTCAATTTTTCTGTACTGTATGCATTGATGGTGTGGAAATAGCAGTGTTTAGTCACACAAAGAAAATATATTGACTGTTAGAATGTACAAATTGACAGATTTAGACATACAGGTAACAGCTAGGATTGTTTTATATTAAAAGCCAATAATTTACATTTAAGAGCAAACCAGCATGATGCATACCTTATTAAGTTTGTCACAGCAGGAGGTTGCATTAATATAATCACACTCCAGATCAGACAGCGTTATAATCTAGGATATAGTTAAGGAACCAACAAGGGAATACTTCCACAAAAACAACCCCAACACTTCAGTCCCCCAAGATGACTGTATAACAGGCACCTGATGAAGTCACCTTTGTGAAGCAAATGACGAATGACAACACAGTATTCATATTATAAATGCCCCCTCAGAATAAGAAAATGAATCCCAGCGATTCAGATGGAATGAAACTGATATCACCTGTCATTCCACACCACACCACAATCTAGGAACCAATGCTACTCTAGGAATATGGATTGACATTGTCATTCATTTTCTTATTGTAAGGAAGCATTCATTTATATATAGTCATTCGTCATTTGCTTTCATTCATCATACTGTTTCGGGGCTCTCGTGTACAAGAGCTAGTCTGAACTCTGTGACCTCAACTTTCAACATAGTTTTCCCCTATGACAAAAAAAAAAAAACAGCCAAATTTACGAATTTTAATTCAATTTATTACACAGCTCATGATAATGCATGCAGTAGTAAGGGCAACAACTGGCTATGGAATTGAATTTTGAATTACTGAATTCTATGACAGGCTCTCATATGGATGTTTCAGGCTCAGCCATAGTACTACATATGTGGTGTATACAAAAGCTAAGGTCACAAACAAAGTTTTATCGACTTTAGAAATAATCCATTTCTTCCATAGTTGTAGACAACTAGCAAATCTCACGCAACCAGTGGTTTGTCGAAAACATCCACAATGTGAACAGAATCCAGCAAAACGTCAGCATGTAGATTAGTGATTTATCTGGACAAAACACTGTTCTCTTCTGTCTACACTGGCCCACATCACCTACGTCACATTAGGGGATAGAATAGACAGAAGATATCTCCCCAATACTCCAAGATGAAGCAGGATATGTGCGTAACTGCTCAAGGCCATCTTTATCTTTAACAGTTCGATAGCCGCCATGAGGATGGTTGGCTGTTCTAACACCATTAATCTCTCTGGTACAAGAAAATCCACTCCCAATCAATGCCGAGATTAACTGTCAGTCGCAAACGGGAAAGTTACGGGGTTGTTGTTGTTCTAAATGCAGGAAGTTCAAACCACTGCGTCTGAAAAATACAGTTATTTCTAGTAACCAAAACCCTTCGAAGAACACACATTCGGAATTAAATATAACAATAACTAAAAGGATACAAAATACACCACCACAAAGAGGAGGGCAGCCCCATCGAGGAGGGCAAAAATGAAAAGCGGCGCGTCGACTCCCATGTTGGATTTATCACAAGTAGTGAAGGGGAGACAACTCTGACAGTTTGTCACTGTTGACGTGGCTCAACTTGCAAGATTTTACATCTGAACAACACTGAAAACAAATGACAGAATGCATGAAGGTGCATAAAATGTTGGCACACTGTAGGTTCAGTGTCAATACCCTCACGAATGAGAAACTTGAATCAGTCAAGCGAAATACGCCTAGCAAGTCGCTCTCACTCACAGTCAGGTGGCGTTCATGAATGCTATTGTGGAAAAGTATTAATGCAACTGATGATGAAGTGGGCCTATGTGCAGGGGTTTGAGGAGTATATGACTGAAGCCAGTAGATGTTATAGCATGGTAGAACAAATAAACTATAAATATACTATAGGCCAATACTTGTGGTTCTTTTAACCTCTCGGTCTAGGCCTGTATAGACACGGTTGGGAGAAAGTCACAAAGGTGTGTCACAGGTACACAGCGACCGCTTTTGTGTGGCGAATATAACATTATTGATGCAAAATCTTTTGAACATCCTTCTTGCTTTTAAGATGAATAAGACCTGGTGAATATTGGTTAATAAACATATACGTGCGAAGTATTAGTACAGAAAAAGCATATGCACGACAGTACGGCAGCATTAACACATGACTGTTGAAAACTAAGCTTACTGATGTTAAAGGGCTAAGGGTGATGTTAACAATAGAGCGTATAGACTAATTCCCTAATTCTAATAAAGTTACATAGGCCTAATCTATCAAAACTAAAACAGAACAAAATTTTGCACTAAGTAGAGGACGGTGCCGTAAGCCATCTTCCGTGTGAAATTGGCAAGGAATTAACAATAGTTAATGGCTTTTTTCTTTTCAAAAACAAGCGACTGCGACGAACACTGCGCGAGACCGACTTTTATTGGCCTGTTTGCTGTATAATGATTACACGCTGCTACGAATGCATTTTTTATACACATTATCATATGTGGCATCCGTGACACACACCTTTGCCTTTTGGTCACTGTTGTAGGCCTATAGGCCTAATGTTGCTGAATTTTGGTGTTTCAGTACACGTATGTAGGCCCTATCTCTTCGAAACCAGAACCGGGATCAATAACATTGCCATTTTCTGAAAATATCCAGTTTGAGTTTCACCTTAGTGCACTACCGCATGCACCTCACAGATCCATACTTGTTAATGGCGACCTTGTCAGTGTTTCATTCACATCATTAGAAGTTAACGTGGACTACTCATCAGTATTTCATCTCCCTCAGTTCAAAAGTCGGCAGCAGAAAACCCCCGACTTAGGCCTATATTGCATGAAAATCCATGGAAATCCCCACATTCGGCGCCCATATTTCGATCTACTCACAAAGCATACCATTCAAACTTTATATTTATATGCCCTACGTTGCATGATTGATTTCCAAACAACTTCATGAAAACAACCAAATACGGGGTTAAAACACCGTCGATCCTATACAGCTACAAATGATCCAGAAACAATGACACCTTGAAAATTTTGTCGGAAGGTAGGATTGAATTAACACTGAATGCAGAACTAGAAATATCCCGTTTTCAAAATACCCATGTACGTACTGCTGCATTTCATCAGCTGTTGTTTGTTGATGGGAATTGCTACCTCGTCAGATTCAGTGTTTAGAATGGTGACAAATCGCAGAATTAAGGATCCCGATTCATATGGCTCAAACTTGTTCATGCAGGCCTTCATGCTAAGGGGGCACAGTGACAAAACATAAACCATGCAACTTCTTGTGGCCTACCCATTTTCGGAAATGACCTTAAAACACTGTAAGGTATGATTTAATGAAAAAGATATACGAAGCTTTCAGAATAAAAGTGGCCCTTCTTGCATGTGACTACCTGCAACCATTCCGCATCCTATATTACGTACTTATAAATGCATCTTCGTACTGAAGATTGGTGCTGAAGTCATACTCACCTAAATTTATTTATTTGATTGGTGTTTTACGACGTACTCAAGAACATTTCACTTATACGACGGCGGCCAGCATTATGGTGGGTGGAAACCGGGCACAGCCCGGAGGAAACCCACGACCATCCGCAGGTTGCTGGCAGACCTTCCCACGTACGGCCGGAGACGAAGCCAGTATGAGCTGGACTTGAACTCACAGCGACCGTATTGGTGAGAGACTCCTGGGTCATTACCCTGTGCTAGCGCGCTAACCAACTGAGCCACGGAGGTCTCTACTCACCTAAAGGTCTTTTACACGGGTGGGGGCAATTGGAGAGCTCAGAATATACCACCAGCAGTTCGCAAGTAACGGGCACATTTTTACAAGTGACACATATATTTCCACCCGCAAAAGGAAACAATAAATACTTGTGTGTGCCCTTCTAATGGTATACGGCAATATATATCCAGCGCCGAGGAAACCCACCATGCAAAAAGGAGTTTAAAAGCAGTCAATGGCGTAAACCCACCAAAGATCCATGAACAGTGAATTAATGGGAACCTTAAAAATTCAGTCTGAAGCTTATATGTAGTACACTGACAAGAAACGAAACAAATTATTTGTTGATAATGATTTATTGGTTAAAAGAACATATTTTAACTTAAGATCTGTCATATATTCAATCATGTACATGCAATGTATGAAACGTTTATATACTAGCCTAGTCTAAACATGTATAGTTTCAAACAACAGACAGCTGTTACAGAATATGCTGCTGCGCATTGCCCACATCACTCACTATCAGTTAGTATAAGTCTAAAACTGTTTTTTTTCACCATTGCTTCCCAAAGTTTTATATAAAAAGTCTCACTTTGACACGTGGATCTCAGTTACACCCTTCAAAACTATTAAAATGCCGACACAAAGTTCAATCGTGAAAATAACACACGCATGCATTACCTCTCACAACAGACCGCAAACTTATTAGCCATAGTCTTGTGGGAGATAAATTTTCACCACAGTTAATACATGACCAGTGGTATACAAACTGTTCACCATAGTTGGAACTTGATGACTGAGGAGAGATCATTTATATATATGATGTATCACAAACATGGAAATTTAGCCCAAAATGGCACAAACCACTGACTTGTGAGAGTTCAGTACAAAAACTTCAACCATGCATATATAATATTATACCAAGCCATGACGACAGCAGATAAGGTCATAAGTATGTGAAGGGTACCAAGTTAACTTGAATGCAAAATCCTATTGCCTACCTGAACAAGATGTATTCATGTGTTAGACTAAAGACACTGACTGCTTGGACATAACCTCATACAATCTGTTTGAGGATAACCTGGGCCAATGTCCACAGGGAACAATCATCCACAGGCCAGAGGAACAAATGATAGAATCTAAGGGAAGGAGACAAAGCACTTTCAGTTTGGCTAAGGTGTGTGTGTTTGATTCACTTGATGTACCGATGGTGGATAATAGCTTAGGCACTGTCCTTGGACTTATACCTCTAGCTGTCTGTTGTCAGCTTTAGGTATTTTAAGATACTCATAAAGCTTTTAGCACTATTGTTTTTACTTACTCTGCAATTACCTTGACCTAGAAGAAAATCAAGAAATCTGGTACGGTTTTTCTTTTTCAGCTTTTTTAAACGAATACATAAAAAAATATCAGAACATTTTTTCAGTCAAAGCTAGCTATTTTTAGTTCTTTAGAACTGCTTTCATTTGAAAGATTTGTCTATATGCAAACTTCTGTTAATTCACTTTGGATCAGGTATGGATTATTTCTACACTCAGTTTAAATAATAACCTTTAGACCATTAGAAACTTCATTGAAAAACACTGTAGGCTTGCATTATTACTTTACACTTGCTCTTCAGACTGCTGCAACACAGCTAATTTTTAGATCTGCTATGAGGCATGTATGTATCTTCATATGTCCCTTGTTGTACTAGGTTCATAAATACATCCACATTTGTACATTCCCCTAAACTTGAGGTCCTGCTTCTTTAGGGACATGACCACATTTGGATTGTAGGCCTGCATGTACAAGCACTCTAACCTTTAACACTTATCAAAACAAATCTCAATAAATGTTAAGTGTAATATCCGTAAATGACAATTATGTTACACATTAAAATGATGATCTTCAAATTTGTTTGTGTGATTATTTATCTCGCTGTGTATCGTAAAATTTTCCATCAATGGAATAAAGAATTATTGTGTATGAATATATTAGATAAGAAATCTGGCCATTTCTTTTTCCAGTAAAATCTTTAACCATGGCACACCCTTGAAAGGAATAAGCATTTTTCAAGACCTCTGTAGCTGTGAAAAAGCAATAATCTAATTATTAATATGCACATAAACTTGTCCACTTGACATAATCTACCCTAAAATGTTGTAGGCCCATCTAAGTCACATAGGTAAGTAATACATTACATGTACATATCCAAAATGGGTAGACTGACATGTACGATCTATGATGTTCTTAATTCCACAGACAAATTGGCACTTTGCATATAACGGAATGCATATTTTGTAACAATGCTACTGCAGCATAACAGTAGGCAATAGTTGATAGTGTTCTGTTTATGTTCAGGGCAAGAGTGAACTGGTGGGACATGAATCACACTGGGTCAACTTCACGCGTGAACATTGGTAGAAATGGTTGTACATAAATATGACGAGATGAATAAACATAAAGTGCAAATGAAAACAAAGACGGCACCATATCTCCCAAAGATACAGACCATTCTACTAACTGCCAAATTAATTAGAAAATGAATACAAAAAGGCCACTTGGCACGGAGTCAGTACACTAGAGTAAAGATTTCTGTCACTGACTAATACATACATGTATATGGAAATAGGACATTGTCTTAATACACGCAGACACATTTGGTGTGAGCCAAAATTACTCCTCTCTGCTGACAGAATCTGCTTCCACAAAGAAAATGAGAAAATAATCTTTTCAAAACTTTTGATGTAAAAGGACCATGTGTGAAGCATGTAAGTGTACTGAAGGATCTTATGCCAAGACTTCCATTTTGCAGCACTCACAAATATAGAGTAGGTTTCCTGGAACAGCTAAATGTAGAAATCCAATCTCCTTTATATGCTGCAGAACATATCAGAAAAATTAATGCAATTAAGATTTTCATGTTAATGAAATGACAGAGTAAGGAACTAAAAAATATAACTGCCAGGTTTCAGAGCAAGCTGAAATTGTTTAAACAGAAACATTACGATACTTATCAAACCGTAATAATATGTTTCATTCTGTTTCAATACGCACTCTCATAAACTCCAGTTTATGCATGGCAGTGGTGCGCAGTATTTTTTCATGATTTCACTGTAAGCATCCCATGTAGTGGCCTATATGTATTGTTCATGTTGTCCTTGATAAACATTAATTGCAGGTAATCAAAAACAGTTCAGTCTGCTTTCTGTAACATCAGTGATATACTAACACTGGTCACGCTTCTAGCAGTCACATGATTGATCTAAGAACAGGACGTTGGAATTATGCCGTGTTTTTCTTCCTTGATCCATCTTTATGTAATTATATGTAATATCCCCAAATTTCTAACCCCAGTAAAAAACACTTCAGCCTACACTAAAATCTGATAAGCTGGCAGATGCAGACATTTAAATCACTACATTTCTTGACTGTCACACAGTTTTCTTTCATTTGCCTACTGTTGAAGTTTGCATTGTTTTCTTGATCAAGTGTGGTGGTCTCCTTCAAAGGTTGTTTAAAACTCAACTGTGTTTATTGTTATCCTCATAGTACAAAGTCCATTAGAGAGGCTTTCACTCCTGGATTGCTTTATGTACAATATATACTCAAGACATATAGAATATATTTATAGTTGGTATGTAAAGTTCTGTCTCTATTCCAGCCTTCTGCTATACTGGTGTGCTCCTACCGGACTCATTTTCATTGGCTGAAATTAAAAGAACAGAAAGAGAGGCAACATTCATTTTGGGCACAGTTATGTACATGTAATGCATCAACAATTTATAGCAGCTCCTTTGTGCAGATTGCACACTCTTTTTTTAAAATGAATTATGTGAATTCTAGTAACATGAGCTTTATTCCTGAAAGCATTACTATCCCAAGTTTAACATTGCTTTCTCCATAATTATGAAGAAACATGTACATTTTTGAAGAGTGACTCATCATGTATCATTCAAACAAATGAAGTGTGAATTAAAGCAGATCCCCAGCAGATTGATAGTTTGATGTCCCATGAAATGATTCTGCTTATTTCAAACATAGAAAACGGGGGGAAAAACGGGGGAGAATTTAGTGAAAAACATCAGCAAATCTAATCTACCTTGAACCTTGTGACGTCACAGTGGTACATGATCTGCAGGTATGTGAGGCATCTTTATGTGTAGATCACAGATCACAGGAGACAATCGCTACACATTTACAACTAATTTCAAAACTATTTCATGCCTATGTGTGGCTTATGACTGCAGTAACACAACAGAAGACATTGTAAAGTTAAATACATAGACTGAAAAAGAAACACTGAGAAAATATGGACAAGATCTCATGAAAAACACTCTTCGATTATGAAGGACTCAATCACAGTTGTATGAGACCTGCTAATTCAGACAAGCCTTCCACAAAAACTAACGAGTTTATATCCCAAAAATAAGCCAACAACAAAAAAAAAAATAAGATTTCACTCCCAGAATGCATAAGTTATCTAGTTACTTGTTTGTTTGAAACAGTAGGATGACACACTAACTGTAGGGAGCTGCTAGTCTTTGCCCTAAAGCGACCACAACGCTACCAGGCGGCCGTCCAGCTGAGTTCACCTACACCTACTTTCAAATGGTACAATAGCAATAATATGGCTTCAGTATTTCTGAAGTAGCATTAAAGGAGATCCTCATTAACTTTACTTTCACTCAAAATGTTCCATAGACACAGTATTTATTCTATGTTAGTCTGTACACTGCATTCAAAAATGTATTAACTAGTTCTATTAAAAAAAAAAAAAATAATGTTGGACCTTTTGCCTATCTTGTTGAACGCCGTCTCCAGGTGACGTCTTGCCAGGAAGACCAGCCTGGATTATGTATTGAAAGCCTTGCAATGCACCTACAGCACTACAGAGTACCCAGACAAAATTTAAATTGCCATTTCCACGAGTTATCAATCACTGTTACCATTCAATACAATCCCAGCCTTATTTGTTTTTGCAGGTGCTACTTTTTGAAATCAAGAAATACTAACTCGATTGCTATTTTCAATGGTGTTGAGCAACAGACTGTTCTCATCCGTGCCACTCACGATACATTGGCCAGACTGCTTGGATCTTCCTGACATAACAAGTATCGCTTGACTTTGTTATAAAAATTTATGTTCTACTGTGAAACCATGCCAAATTCTCCACGGGTACTACCATCATTCCATGGATGTCCAATTTGTGTCAGCCAAACCAGATGGTAGCGCGTCTGTGACATCTATGGTGGTCGGTGATTAAGTGAAAATCGGCCATGGTATCACTCATCAGCAATGCTGGACCACTACATGCTTTTCAAGTGGTTGTATCTAATGCAAGTCTCTTATCTTTCAAAATATTTGTTATAAAACTGTTTTACTTATATGATTTTCAGGGTGCTAGTTAAAAGGTGTACATGTAGGGGTAGTAACAGATTAAGTCACACCATGGCTTCTGGAAAAGCGTGAGTTTTGTATGGATTTGTCAATGCCTTGCAAGGCTTTCAATACATAATCCAGGCTGGTCTTCCTGGCATGACATCACCTGGCGACGACGGTCAACAAGACAGGCAAAAGGTCCAACATTGATTTTTTTTTTTTTTAATGCAACTAGTTAATATATTTTTGAATGCAGACTAATATAGCATAAATATTGTGTCTATTGAACATTTTGAGTGAAAATAAAGTTGATGGGGATCTCCATTAATGCCACTTCAGAAATACTGAAGCCATATTATTGGTATTGTACCATATGAAAGTCACTGTTGAAATTAAATGCTGATGCATGTTCTCCAGGCACAACCATTTCAACTGTTGTAAAACCAAGACACTTTGCACATAAATACATATGTATCTCAACTGTACACTGGGGAAGACAGAAAGGAGAATTGTCAAATACTGTACCTAAACTGGATTTATCTATAGGCCCCCATATCCGCACAGTGCCGTCATCTGAGGCAGAGGCCACCATGCTGGGGATCTGAGGATTCCAGTGTACACTGTTAACTGTCCGCGTGTGACCCTCCAGAATGGCAATTGGCATTTCACGTCTTAAGTGCCAAATATATACTTTATGATCTGCAGAGGCAAATGATAAAGGTGCAATAGAATGTTGGGCACACTGAATATGTATCAATTATTAAAATATGCTCAAATATTAGTTACAAAACCTCTGTGTGTAGTAATTTATCATGGCTAGGAAATCTTTGGAAATATTTCTTCTCCACTGCATAAGTCCACTTACACATTCAGGCCTAATCACAAAGTTTTTTTAATTCACCACAAAATCACTTAATTGCAAACTTTTGATGTTCAAAAATCTACGCAGTTGTATTTAACCCTCTGTTTCCATGATGTGAACGCCCAAAAAAGGTGCATGCAGTTACTTGAGAGTAAGATACACGTACATGTTGTATACACGAGTCCATACATATATATTTCACTGTAAAACACTGACCTTCACTGCCACTGGCAATGAAGTCTTGATTGAGGCCGCCAAAGCAAGAGTGAATGGCGTAATATCCCTGGGTAACGCCCTGAAACTTCCGAACTAAACATCGATCCTTTATATCCCACAAATGAACACCCTGCCAAATAAATAAAACAAATATTATCTTCAAGCCTGCCAATCATGCAGATACAAAAAATTAAAATTTCCATACTATACTATACTATAGATTGAACGTGTAATTTGGATTTTGTTTGTCACACTATGGCTAAACCTACTGTGATTCACTAGAATACTGTATCAAGAGGTAATAAACGCACAACAACCCATAAAGAGATCACACAACAAAAGGAAAAATCCATACTTAAATGATCGCAGTGCCATCACCCTAGTGTCTGCGCAGTTGATTATTTTTTAAGAATCCACACTTGTGAGATTGTGGTTTGAGTGGTGAGGGGTGATAACTTGTATCACCTGAAAGCGCCTTCTGGTATAAGGTAGAGATGGATTTGAACTCAGGAATACAAGGCTTTAAAACATTCCAATATCCCACTAAGCTATCCGGGAAGACAAAGCAACCTTCTCCTTTCAGACGAATTTAAACATTTGTTGTGACGTCAATCCTTTGTCAAACTGATCATAAGAATGTTATATATGAAGGGTTTATTTGTTTCTGATCAATGTGAAATTCATTTTCTGACAGTTTTGTTCTTTGCCTTCATTTCAAGTACACCAAATGCTGCCAGTGTGAGAAAAGGCTGAGTAGCATGATCTATTCCCATAGGCACAAATATGAACAGCAAGGTGAATTGGTGGGTCTAATTTGTGGCATTCTGATTACGAACATGGATATCTCAATGCCTGGTTGTGTCAATGTGACAGAGATTGTATAATCTATTATCAGACATCCCTAGATTACATGTAAGCTTCAAAGAATTCAGATTTACCTTCCCGTATAATTAATCATACACCAAGTCACTGTCCATAATCTTACACACACAGCAATAATCTATATAGAGTACAATAGACTGGACTCCCAGTGGCTAAAAGCTCTAATCCTGTTGCACTAAAACTCCATGCAACATTGTCACGAAAGATCAACCATGCTACGTATTATATTCTACTACGCAAATAATGTGGCTCACGAAAGAGCATTCATTATTATTACTATTTGTCTGACAAGACACCACGCAATTCTTGAAAAAAAAATCGATAGTTGTTACATTACTACAAAAACGCTTAAGTTGACACAACAACTTGCAACAGTTGATTCTCCACTACAGAATTTCCTTTGGTAAGCTTTTCTCACTGAAAAAGACAAATTAGAAAAGAAAATGGCTGAAAGTGGTAAACCAATGAACTCAATAATATGAAAGATACAAGTACACAGATGTATATTCAAAAAATATACCCACCTGAGTTGCTACATTCAGCAATGCTAGTCTGCCCGCTTCATTCACAGTGAAAGACATGACAGGATGGTCCTCTTGTATTCTGAGTGTGAAGAAACCATTATAAACCTCTAAAACACCTTACAATTCAGGAGTTATTTCATTTGGGTTTTCCATCAGTACTGAACAATGTTTACTGTATAATGATAGTTGGCTTTAGAGATAAGAGATAACTAATAAATCACCTGAAAGGTAACCATGGTAGACCACACTTGAAATACAATCTCATTGGTGTTTTACTAATCATCTACATATTTCAAACTTAGAACAGTGCTTTTTACTCAAACTCACATTATCCCATCATGTAACAAATTTCTATATTTCTGTGTACAGAAAAAAACAACAGAATAAAACTCATTTTCATGTACTACACTACCTGGACTTGGAGTTAAAGACAAAGTAAAAAGCGAATGTGAAACACTTATGCATATGACAGGGACAACTTACAAATTAGTGTCTGAAAATTCATCGAAGTTATATCCCCGAATGCGATGATGTGTGTCAGCAGCTAACACTGTCTTGCCATCGTTCTGACAAGCCAGGCACTGGACTCGCACACCTTCCAATTATCTAAAACATTACCATCTAAGTCCTGAAACAGAGAGAAAATACAGAATCAAATAATTACAATACACATTTGAGAGAGGAGGGTTGTCTTTGGTGTTTTCAGTACAGGGAGAATGGTGATTTAGACGCTGTATTTACACTATGATGCTGGGCTCAATTTTAAGGATTTTTTCCAGGTTGCCCACTTGTGAACACTTTTCTTACCACGTGAGCTTTGACAAGATTGCAGCACCTGAGGGAGCTCACTGTTTAATCTGTAATGGCAGTGTCAGTGAACCCATTCTAAGAAACTCATTTCTAAAGACATTCTGGTTGCCTCCTGCTGGATTTATTCACTGACCAGAGGTCAGCTCTTAGGCATATGGCTCTTGAAACCAGTGTAAATCACATATATAATTCTCGGGTAGCTTGATTCCAGATGGCATGTCTCCCAGCTAACATAGCACAATGTAGTGATGGTGGCCGTGAACCAGGATAACATGATGATTGCAGGAAATTAAATTTGCCCATCAAAATTTTATGTCTAGCACAAAATATTCTGAACTGAAATTTTGTAAATTTAACTCTATGTACAAGAAGAGATTTATAATAGTTTATAAGAGGGCCCTGGTTATTGTTGACTCAATTTGGGCTGGGCTAAGAATAGTTTCAGCATAACATTGGCACTGGAAAGTACATGTGGTGTGTAATCTGCAGCCCTGTCACTAGAGGACAACATCATGAAGTCCACTCCAGACAACGTGTGGGGTTGTCCATCAGAACTTGGCCATAAACGTAATTATCCACGCTGGATTTTTGAATCAGGATGCCAGATGGGAGGAGGGCTGGGATCAGGGTTAGTTAATAGCTTCTTAGGTTTGATTTTTTGTCCGCCAGTTATTTTACACTAGGAACTTGTGATTGTCCGCAGGGGAATTCAGTCCTGATGATGCATAATGACTTCAAAATTCACAGCTGGAGGACAAGCGTAGACAGGATGTACATGTCAGTACAATACCCACAATGGCCTATCACTGGCTTGCTACGAGACTCATGACTGTCACTTTTTCTTTTTTTTTTTTTCAGTACAGGTAGAGCATTCATCAAGGGAGATAACTTACACATTGATAAAACTGTCCTCTCGTGCCACCAGTGACAAACTTCTTGCCATCTGCATGCCAGGCTGCACTGGTCAGACTGTCTTCCGGAGACTGACTCATTTTAACTTTAAGTTCCCCAGTCTACAAGTAAATCAACTCTGAATGACATCACAATTAATGTTTTCCAAAAGCATCTCAACTTTATATCTACAGACTCTTCTCACAACAAAAACTACTAGATGAATTTCTGTGTCAATGTGCTTCTGTGAATCTATCAACAAAGACAGCATAAGGACTGTGCCGTGAATGTACATCACAGACTGTAAAGTTATATCTCCCCATATTTCTGCAATTAACAGCAAGAGTGACATTCACATATTTATGATCAGAAGCTGAGCAGAACCAGCAAGACCAATGCACTTCTTCCAAGTATACTATAACACAAAAAACACCCTTTACCATTATATGCCTGGAATACTGCCACTGGTACTTTAAAACCAAATATTTCAGTTATTCACTCAAAACAATGTGTAAAGCTTAATATCATGTACCTATATGTTCTGCTTTAATACATTTCCTTGCTTAATAATCATGGCTTGTTTATCAGGTTCTTGGCCAAGGTTTGTGGTTTATGCTGGGCGCACTGGTTCCTTCCACCGACAAACCTTGCTGCTGTCATGTACACATAAGTGAAAAATTCTTCAGCACAGTGGTAAACAATAATCAATTTAATAAATAAATAAATAGACAAACCAATGAAGGCTGACAGAAATTAACACTGGTGCACTGAGTTTCGGTATATCTTACCTCTACATTCCATAGCCAGAGCTCGGAGCAATCGTCTGGTCCACAGGCTATGATAAAAGTGCTATCTGGACTCCAGGCTAAATATGACACACCATAGGAATGACCCTCACAGGTCCTTTTATGTCTCAGATCATGTGTCTCCTGAAAACACATAGCTCCTGGTCTGAACAGTCAGACTTAGACACCAGTTTAACAACAGTAGAGGAGCAATGTTATAGTTTATAACCATGGCAATCATACACAAATTGACATATGGAGGCTCTCTTTACTATAGTAAATAGTCCACCCTATAACTAATTATAATGTCTCATTACCTCATATAGTAAATACATAAATGTGAAAACTATTTTGATACAAACTTTGTGTACATATGATGTTGTACACGTAGATAAGCAATATTCAGCTTGAGTGAACAATGGCTTTGGTTTACAGAACTACGTTATTCTTTAACAGCTTATTATGACTCCCAGTGTTCAAACTGTATAATCCATTATTGTTTGAGACACATTTTTTTTTCAAAATAATGGTACACCAATCATTATGTGCTGAAAAACACTGTATGCACAAAGTGTGGTAATGTCAATACAGCATCCAACATTAACCCAATTGTCGACATAAGGAATGGAAAACTTACTTGGTCTATGTCCCAGATAATGACTGTGCCATCTTTTGAGCCTGTGGCTAACTTACTACCGTCTGGTGAGAAGCGACAGAACCAAACCTCATCACAGTGGTCGTTTAAAACTCTAATGGTATTGCATGGAAATTGGTCTCTACATAAAACACAAAGAAATCTATAAAGAGAAAATTTCAACAACTTCTACAACACATGGCTTCAAGGAGATCTTTTTCATACATTACACATTTCTATCATAGATTACACTTTTGTAAAATACCTCAGAACTCACTGAGCAAACATTCTTCAAAGAGTAGTTTGCTTGCATATTAACACAGCTACTAAGATTTCTGCCAGTCCTGTTCCATAAGAGAACTGTTCTGGCATTACTTCTTTAATCTAGTACAGTGTATACAGTACTAAATCACCTTTCAGTAACTGTTCAGTAGCATCTAGGAACTTTTCATTCTTATCAGCCTATGTGCAAAGTCAATCCAAATTATTTCATAGTTACAATCAAATACTAAAAAATTTATGACCGTTTACAGCCACCAATACCAAGAACGTAAAATTTGAAGTAAAATGTATTTCATTATAAATTTGACTCAAGCCATGCTCAAGGCTTGTTCCATGGCAATCAGTTTCATAACTGAAGAAAATTTGTTCACGTTTCAAAACATATTACCATCAAGAGTATCATGAGTACATTCTGTCAGTAGAGTGAGAAATGAGTACAAATGTGTTACTCACTTGTTACAGACATGGTCTATGAGGAGGGAGACTGAGTCCAGGTTGTTGTCACACTTGGTGTTGTGATAGGGGCACCTGTCCTTCTGCAGCTCTACAGCCTGGTTTAAGAGGGTAAGGAGGCGACGTGGGGGCAACATCACTGACGGTGGTAAGAATGCTGCCAAATATAAACTAGCACAGCTACAGGCAGGTCTGACAATAGCATCGCAATTGGCACTGTCGGTGATATGATACACGAACATCTTGGATGGTTTAAGTGACACATGCAGAACCACAAAAGGCAAGTCATGTATCAATTTAATCAAAATCAGATATGAATGAACACTGATCAAACATACATGTACATCTGTATTGATGGATGATCTCTGTTAACAATAGCCATGAAAGATCAATAACATAACATAACCAACCAATCTATACATACATGTATGTTGCCAAACTTTTTGCTGAACGCATTCAGAGACTAATGAGCCTTTATGCTTCCTGTAACATGTATGTGTACTTCATAGACCAAGCAGAGATGTAAAGAGTATACCATCCATTAAATGTAAACCAGGAACAATAAAACAATGAGCTGTGCTTATAAATCCATATGTACTCAAAGAACCATGAACTGGGATCAATATGTGATCAAAATGGCACCAATCATGTCATCATATTTAGCACCATGGAACAAGTTCTCACACAACACCCATGATATATGGACATGAACATTTTGTAAGGGAACTTACATTTCTTACACATAATCTCATTGTCTTTTATTTTGGTGCTCAAACACTTAATTTCAGCTCTATTTTAAAGCAGATTTCACAAATGCTAAAACATTTATTACATGCTTGAAAATGGAATGTAACAGTAATAGATAAACAGTAGGCCTAGATACAAGCATAAGGTTCTGCACATTATTTGCTAGTATGTATTACTATTACCTTGAAGTTTTTCAATGACTACTTGTCTAGAATTGAGGCCTTTTCCTTCCCAGTTGGCCATCTCCCTTAAAGCCTGAGGGTCACTACACATCATATAGCTGAAAACAAAATACACAAATGTAACAGTTTGTTTGTACATGTAAATCTATTTTTAACACAGATGTAGATGATGATTCAAGATGCCAGATTAGCAATATAATCTAAACTAACAGTTATGTCGCCTGTACTCTTTCTATTTAGTATTTATCTATTCATTTGATTGTTGATTCAATGACAAACTCAAGAATTTTTCACAGTCCAATGACAGTCCATTTTTATGGTGGATTAAACCGAAGTGTCAACTATAAACCACCAACGTTTGGCAAGTCTCTGACAAACTTTCACATGTCAAAAATGAACACCATATTGATGGATAACAAGTGGTCTTCAACATTACACTGTATAAACAGCCACCCAAGCATCATCAATGGCTTCTTGTGAAAAAGGTCCTACAAGCAGTGAGAGCGGATCTGTACATATTCCCTGTCAAAGGTCATGACTGAACCGTAGCTTGTGTGTCCTTATGACAGAGAGACAAACATCTTAACCACTCTGCCACAACCCACAAGCCTCACAGGCATCTAACACGTTGTTTTTTCTGTATCATGAGGTGAACTTACGAGCTGAGTTCATGAACTCTCTCTGTGTTGTATCTGAGGGGTGTGAGCTCATGACGTAGACAGTGCAGTGCTTCCATCACCTTCCCATCTTCAAGGTGTTCTAAATACTTCTGTTCCAGCAGCAAGAAACGCATTTTCTGTAATGTGATTAGAATATCAGCCGCACAGGTTAGTATAAATCCAAAATCATATTGGATTTATGTACATAAGCATTCAAAATACATACACACTGAAACAAGAACAAAACAGCACCTGTAAACATAAAACACTGTGTAAGATCTGCTCAGGGAAAATATGACATGAAACGTAACTTGAGATTTTATTGATTCAAAGAAAACAATTTAAAAGCATCTGAGAACATGTCCTAAATGACACATTTAACTGACTTGATTGGTGGTTTAAACAAATGAGGAACAAAAACCACAATATGTCTTTCACTTAAAGTTTAGCATTTTTAAGTGACACAAAAACACAAAAGAATTTTTTGTGAAGTTTGATTAACTTCTATCAGTAAAATTTAAGCACTGACATGAATCATTTTAAGGTCTTTATGTGCGTCAGAAAGTGCATTTTTATCTACCAAATTTTAGGTGAAATACAGCAACTGACAAAAATTCTGACACACATGTGCACTGTAGATGATTTCATGAGCAAACTGCCAGCTCTACTCAGAAATCCCATGCATGATTTTAAGAATATCCTGTCCACCATTAAGATAATCATGATCATGTGCTGTATAGACATAACACATGGGGCCATGTTATTCATAATTATCTCTTTTAAACACAGACATCTGGAGCTCTTCAGCATGGAAACATCCTTGTATAATGTACATGCAGCTAATAGTCAAGACTATTATCTTTTTCTCCCCTAGTCTTATTGTAAATATTGACTGTTACTAGGGACAGGCAGCAAATGTTGCTTGAAGGTTAATATGTACAATAATCTATACTTAATATTTTACATGACAAACAAAAAGACACCAAAAAACATAACCATATCATGTTTGTTAAATACAAAAGAAACCGAAATAGTAGGCTAGGTCTGTAGTCATTATTACCATTACGAATGAAGTAATAAACTCACCAAGATGCCCTGTGAACACTCCACTAGAGATTTGAGCTCATTCAGATCTGAATCTGCCTGTGAACAGAATCCAACACATTAAACATCAGTTAAGTGGTATATGAAACTTGATAAATTCAATATAGTGCCATCCTGGCTCTAACTCAGGTAGCTACGAGTTAAATCACTCCACATGTTTTACACTGTACATTATTGACAGAGCCTCTCCTGTGTTCATGTGTAGTGGACGAGTGTATAAACCTGAATACATGTATTCCACAGGTACATGTACAGTAATAACAACGACTAAACTGGTTACAACAACTTATTCACATCCAGCCAAGACCTACATGAACATGTAGCATAATAATGTCATCAATTACATTTGTGAATAGGAAGTGCAATAAAGGCAAAAACGTACACGTCTTAAATAGGACATGTTTTTCAGTCAATTTTGACATAATTCATCTGCAAGATTTTAAATCATCCTGCCAAAGTTCTTTTATTAACACTGAGTGACAAAATTCCTAGGAAATACACTCATAGGTCCGTGTCTATTTATAAAAATGAATCACCCTGAAAGAAGTAATCAAGAACAAATTGTATATGTACATGTAAAATGGAACCACAAAAACATGAACCCTATAAACATCCCAAGATGTCCTGGATGGTCAATTCTCAGAAAGAAAAGTGATTTGATTGGAAAAAAAAAAAAAAAACAGGATACCATCGATCCGTGTATTAATGCTATTTACCTGTAATGCAGGCTTTTAACAAAAGAAGAAATACGGGAGCAGGAGAAGCAAACTATAAAATTTGCTTACTTTACTCTAGCCAAGGCCAGCCAGAACAAATATTACATCTACGGTACATGTACTGTACAAGTTAAGGGAGATACATGCACGCTGTAGCAGAGAGACACTACCTTTATACATGCACGCTGTAGCAGAGAGACACTACCTTTATACATGCACGCTGTAGCAGAGAGACACTACCTTTATACATGCATGCTGTAGCAGAGAGACACTACCTTTATACATGCACGCTGTAGCAGAGAGACACTACCTTTATACATGCACGCTGTAGCAGAGAGACACTACCTTTATACATGCATGCTGTAGCAGAGAGACACTACCTTTATACATGCACGCTGTAGCAGAGAGACACTACCTTTATACATGCATGCTGTAGCAGACAGACACTACCTTTATACATGCATGCTGTAGCAGAGAGACACTACCTTTATACATGCATGCTGTAGCAGAGAGACACTACCTTTATACATGCATGCTGTAGCAGAGAGACACTACCTTTATACATGCATGCTGTAGAAGAGAGACACTCCCCTTTAATTCTTATTGACCATTTGGACAACTGTTTATCAATTTGCGCATTTCTTTCATCACTCCCCTATTTTCTAATGAACAAATTCCCATCCCTTGCTTTGTAGTCTGGGTTAATTCCATTCAAGACCATCTTAAGGATGGCCTAATTTTTCAATCTAGAGATGTAACCCAGTAGCATTCCATCTCTTGCTTTCATATGCACATCTACTGTTGTAAATTAAGCCAACAGAAAGCTGGCGTAAAAATACGCCAATCTCACCTATAAGCATGGAAAGCAGATGAAGTACACGGTAACTTGCAAATTACAAGACCACTTTATTAGAGTGCATAAAGGCTGGACTTGCAAATTGATCATGTCTTCATAAATATTGAATGTTCCATTATTGGGGAAAACGACAATGAAAACATGGTAATGCAACACCTTTCTGACATGCACATACAGCCACTTCCATATTTATTTGGTAAAGCATTCACAATTCAATAACAACAGAAAAACTATCAGTGTCCTTGCTTGTCTTCCACTAATATATTTTGCATACGTGAGTTCCCAAACATTCACAAACAAAAGCCCCTTTTGTGAAGAAAAAAAAAACAAAAACGAGAGGTTGAATAAGAAACTCAGTTATATGTAGACACTTCTCGGAGTAGACAGGTATATTTATTTACCCATACATATTCACATTACATAAGGTTTTGTTATCTGCTATCTTAAATCTAACCTGATTTACATGGATAAACATCATGTTTTCATTCTTAAATGTGTGTACTACATGGAAGAACAACCAAATTCGTTATCAACTGTGTGCATCTAGGTTAATAAGAAGATATTACACAAATGCTTATTAATTGTCCAAATTGATTGACATTGGAAACCATGTAATACTAAAAGCATCATTTCCATCATGAATGATATATGTGTATATTATTACCACAAATATGACAAATAAAACTTTAATAATGGCTTTGCTTTATTTAATCTGGCTTAATCCATCTCAATTTGAAACCTAACTCTTTAAACCACACAAAAATACTACCAATTCCTTCTTTACTTCTTAAGGGTATTGGCAGATCCACATACATGTGAAGTTATTTTCCCAAAACCAAGGTAAGTAAATATATAAATGTAGGTATACACTATGATGCATATCAAACATGATATGAGCTTCTACATTAGTTGAAGATATACACTTGGGTGACATCTGGTGGCCAAACTACAGAGTGTACTTTATATGGCACACAGACATCCTGTATAAACCATGTCCATTTCTGGCATGTGTTGAATATCTATGAACTGCAGCGCATGTAGGTTCACCAGTGAACTGACCAGATGGCCACTGCATTGTAAAAAAAAAAAAATCAATGCAGTTTTACACATATGCTTGGGACTGGTTTGTAGCCAGTCAAAACAGCAGGCAGGAGCTAGGTATTCCCCAAGGGGCAATGTTAACTCTAGATGCCTGCTCTGCCCAGATGTCAGACAAGCACACAGACTAGAATGAGTGCAGAGGCAGAACAGTCAAGGGTTATGGCATTAAGTTACACACATCTCTTTAGGTATTATCTTTGTCAGCTGTGGGTCAGTAGGGAATCAGGTCAGCTGCCCACTGGACACTACTCACATCTACATATATACAGTATGATAATGTACGGCTGGCCTACATCTCATTGCAAGCCTGTATTGTACAAGTATACTTGAACATCTTCAGTGACCACCAAACAACTTTCGAAGCATTCTCCTGGGTACAGTTAGGCACTTACAACATGATACTTCCTAAACCCATTTGTTGCATAGTCAACACTGTCTGCATGCGAAAGGGATACAACGCACAATGGGATGATAATTGAAACTACAACAATGAAATGCATATACATTATATGCACAAAATATTTTTTCAAATTATTAAGATGCATTTCTGACTGATGTGGTGCAAGCATCAACAGCAATAGCTTGCTTTAATGACTAAAACACACCAAACAACTAAATTTCAACACCACCTCTTTAGCATTTACTTTATCTTCTGCAGTTCACAGCATAAAATACATGTACATATATGTCATGCTTAATAAATACACACACAAGCAAACTTGGTGTTTGCTTTATAATTATTCATCAACAGCATATTAAATTTTCTATATCCCCAGCATCATGAACTCATTTCTTGAGTCTGGTGGACTAATGTTATTTGTTCAATTAATGATCATTTTAATTGTAGTTCTAATATATTTTCATAAATGTAAATAACAGCATATTTCAGTTACCACTGAAAATAGTTCACATGAAAATGTATTTTGATGAAATTTCGTTCATACTGTGTACTTTCATATACCTTATATACATACAGTATATAAGTACACGAGTACATGTATGGTGAATGTGGACTATTCAGGGCTATATGCACATAATCCCATGTACAGCACTGGCTACTACATCATATAACACTCTGCTGTGTTAAAGATAAGGAAGTGAGCTTAATACACATACATATATGTTAATGTATGCTACACTACAGGTTACAGTATGTTCTTACAGAAATAATAAAACTTTGTACAGGCAAATGAGCGCGGATAAAATACCCTCATTGCCATGCGAAACATCATGAAAGATCAGTTTAAGTAGACATTATACTATCTGTGTCCAGCACTTTTTTTATCCTGCCAATTCACACGGAACAGCAACCTTGAAAGGCAGGGACAACCTTGAAAGGCAGGGACGTACACTGTAATAGTCTTGACATGTATATGTATGTATATCACACACATGTGCATGCACAGGCACTAAACTATACATAAAAGACTGAGTCATGTGCTTGTTTTGTCTTTCTCAGGTTCTTGTATTACCTACCTACATATGCATGTAACAGGCTTTAGGGATGTTGTTACGAAATATTGAGAGCAAAACACAGATTCAGGGATAGTGAATCACACGCTATTGCAACGAATGAATGAATGCTTAGGGTTTAACATGGTACTTAACCAATGTTTAGTCATATAAAGACAAGCAGTCATCATGTGTGTATAAATGTATGTATACTGTGTCTTCTTGTGTCAGGGCGAGCCCATGCTGCCAGAGTGCTGCCGACACTGAAGTATCATGCTGAAGACACCAGACATGACACCCCACCCAGTCACATTATACTGACACCGCGCCAATCAGTCCTGTTTCCTTGCTCTAATCTCTCAGTGCTGAGCCTAAGCGAGGCATCAACAAGTACCATTTTTAAAGTCTTTGGTGTTACTCAATATCCATGTCCCTAATGCTGAATTACATTTTCTCGGTTTTCAAAACTTTACAGAACTTTCTAAATATTTTTCTGTGCACTCTTTTTCTTCTTTCTATGTACATGTATATACAGCATGTACATATGCTGACTTTATGTTCACTTATGATTTCATCCCTTTAACCTAAATTGATCTAACACTAGAGAGATGTGCCCTTCTGAAAAGTGTGTACTTTGGGACATCAGTCCCCAACTGCATATTTGTGGTAGTAGATCACTAGGGATGGGACCAAATATCATTCCCTGGTGCACAGGTAGAAAATGCCCTGGTATGAGTACCGTAATCAGAAATTCTTCATTTCATACTCTTACCATAAATCATGTATACTGTGTGTGTATATATATATATATATATATATATATATATATATATATATATATATATATATATATTCCTTGAAAATAACATGAAGTTTGAAACTGCAGTTGAAATATAACAGAATGTAGAAAGTTGAGAAGGCATTTTATTATGTTTTTTCCTATGTAATTCCTCACCAGGGGATCTTTCTCTATTTCTTCAAAAATATATACATAATCTTTCCTTTATAGATATACATATATGTAAGTGTGTGTGTGCTGTCATTTATAATAAGGTATTATCAAGTCTTATCAAAACACAATGCAACACAAAATAAAACCAGTGACGGAATGCACTAGATTGGCTATATAAAAGATCATGTTACAAAGGACAGGATGATCAAAATACATGTATAACTGAAGTTTGTTATAACAGCCAACTGGTTGAATGCAACCTCTCCTGTTGTATTGCAGTAACTGTACACCCAGTTATATTACAGCTGTATGTCTCAAAAAAGAGGATGAATAAACATTGAATGTACTAACAGGGCCTAGGCCACTTTATCTTTATCTGACACACAACCAAATCACTTGATTGGCTGTTTCACAAAGACAAAATAAGGCAGATCCCCTACTGCACTAAACACAAGATCAAGATCAAGACCAAAAGAGCTCAGCTTCAAAAGCAGCCCATGCTGTGGAAACTGAGGTTATAACCTACAATGTACCTTGAAGATGGAAAGGTAAACCAAGCAGTGTGATAGGGGCAGTGTGATATTTATCAGCATTATGCAGGTAGAATATACTGCAGTGCATCATATCAACAAACTGTACTGGCATTTATTGATAGCATTAAGTCTGTAATCAGTTGTAATGAAACTGGCATGAACACATGTCCTTTCAGAGATTGCACACATGCATATGTGCATGTGCATGTATATATATACATATATATATATATATATATATATATATATATATAATCACATAGTATGTTATCATGAAACAAAATACTACTGAATACATTACAAACACTCTTCCCAAGAGGGGTCCAAAAATTATTGTGAGGTATGCTACATTATACATTTCAAATCCACGTCAATACATGATTGTCATATTATCTTCTGTAGACCTTGATGTAACAATCTCTTTGGTTCAACTTGCGAAACATGCAAAACATACCATGACCCATATTACCTATATACATGAGTGCATGCAAATACATGTACATGTGTATCTATCAACACTTCTGCAGTCTTATTAAGCAATACTTAGTATGTACATGCACTCAGTATGAACCAGGGCTTTGTTTAAGTTGCTGAACATACTGTAGACATCAACAGAAATTTCTATAAGTAATATTTTGTTCACAAAATCACCGAAACATGTACACATAGTAATACATGTACAGGCAGAGAAAATGAAGAAAGGGTGTAAAGAGAAATGACAAGAGAGTGACTGACCTATCTTTGGGAGCAAGTGTTAAGCTACAACACCTGGCTTGCACTGCCAGAGAAGTGGGTCACTCACAAAAGAACAGTTTCCAGCCCATTAATTCCTCTTACACAGTTACCCTTCTCAAACAGCTTTAAAAACACTAGAACTATATGACCTCACAAAAACATTTCAATAGCAAAGTTTTGAATTTAACAATCTGATAAGTGTAAGTAACCTGCATCATAAACACTGTCCATGTGATCAGCCACATGATATAGAAACTCTACTTAAATGGCGGCACATGCTGATTTTCATGTAGCTAATTTGTCAGGGTTCTATTTCACACAAAATTACTCCACTAAAAACACAAACAGAAGGTTCCACTTCACCTTGATAGTATGTCTTTGCATTTTCTTGTAATGATCAACAAGGTGTACATATAAGGCCAAAATTAAAATATTGTTGGTTTGATGTTACAAGCCCTTTATAACAAAAGAGAGTCCTGTAAAGATGGGGCGAGCATGTGAAAATATAACCAAAATCCTGTCCAGCTGATACTTTTAATGGAGTGAAGCCAAACCTCATGACTAGATTCTTTTCAGTCCAACAATTTTCCGAGCTAGTATAATAAAATCTATTCTGAGAAATCTGTATCCATTTTTCTAAATTTCCTAATTTTAACTGAGCTTTGTGAAGGATTAGACATTTATTCCCTCCTCAATTAGACCCAATACATCATTCAATGTTCATGCTTGTCTTAAAGTCTGAAGCCTGTAAGCACCCAAGTGAGCCTCAGCCAAGATTACCAGCTTGGTCCCAATTTACACTGTCTAAAAGTTTATTTAAGAGGAAGAGGAGAGCCAAAATCATGTTGTGTTACATGAAGATCGAAGGCTGAAAAATATCATCATTGTCTTCCTATGTGAACTTCCTTGCATCCATTTACTACATCCACTTCACAACAATGTATCAGTAAACAGATACATTTTCTATCCACCAAAGTTTTCTTGGCATCTGGCTGTGATGATGTCAATGACTGTTTAGGAAATTATACCAACATATTCTCAGCTACATGCTCTGCAACACAGAGTTTTAATGAGCAGAAAAGGTATCCCCATAGCTGAGACTAACCTTTTCTCAAATTTAGGGATCTCTCGAATGGTATTTTTCCATACCCACAGAAGGGGCTCATGTGGGGGCCTCTGACACAAGTGAAATTAAAGTAATAGAATCGTGGGTGCACACATAAAAGGGGATCTGTTGGGGATTTTTTGATAATGTGCATTTAAAACAAAAATATTCCGTTTTGAAATTGCTACAGCTGATATTATGGTGTAAGGTCTCAATCTGTCACTGCTGTTATATCAGTCGATGACTGAATTAATTTAATTTACAATAAATACACTAGACGATCTACGAATGTAGGTTACACATAGAACCTCAACTTGAGGAACTTGCCCTTGGAAGCACACTGTATAGGCCCGAGTCCACGTGTCGTCAATGTTTGTAAACATTTTTGTGTCAGAGCCACACAATTCTCAGATATTCAATTCCTACAGACTGGGTGGGTTTTTAAGGTATGGCGTGGCAAAAAGAATTGGTTCACGGAAGAATCTACCTTTTGCTGTCATAAGACTTTGACAGCTGCAATGTTCACAAAATTTCCTTGAACATATTAGAATGATTATCTCATAAAATGAGTAACATATCTCGAAAGAGCATCCGTCACCTGGACAAAGAATGACAATTAAAACAATCGGCAAAAAAACCCAGCTAATAAACAGAAATAACATAAAAAATTTGACACATGTAAAACCACAAAAAAACAACTTTTGGTGGGGCTTTTTTAAAGGGTCGGTCGCATAAAATCAAACATATAATACTTTAATTTTGGCCTAAGCATATATGTATGTCTGTTATATGCAAGCTTACAATGTACATGGAAATCTTTTGATTTAACCCATGACTCATACACACGAACAGGGACTAAAGCTACATGTACATGAATATGTAGTTCAACAAATCCAAAGGAAAGAGAAGTACATCAATAACAACACACATTACAATGCGTGAACATGTACATTGCTTATGTGTTCCAACATTTCAGAGCATCCCAAATGCCTGACTGTGCAGTGTCAAGGCCATGTACTTGTGCACTGCTCCCATACAGCACAGATGCAGGGTACATATCTGCACAGGTACACACATGTAACTGCTGCAGCCAACTAAAAGCATACAACCTTTATCGCATTCACAATAAAATTGCACATGTACATTTGCCCTAGGAGCACCTGTACAAAATATTTAACAGGTATATGCCTAAATTTCATTTCATTTATTCATTTGATTGGTGTTTTACGCTGTACTCAAAAATGTTTCATATATACAATGACAGCCAGCATTATGGTGGGAGGAAACTGGGCAGAGCCTGGGGTAAACCCACGACCATCTGCAGGTTGCTGGCAGACTTCCCACTTACAGCAGGAGAGGAAACCAGCATGAGGCCTGAATTTCAACAACAGAGGGTATATAGCTGTGCACATATACATGTAACAAAGAAAAACACATCTCGTTATATCATCATTTATATAATAAACATATACATAATGTGTGTACAAGTGCCCATACTTTTCCACATCTCTGTGTACATGTACTTATCTTCAGAGACCTTGTAAATGTATATACATGTACTGTTCCTAGAGGAAAACAGACATGTGGGTATTTGTGATCTTGATGCACAATTGCCATGTGCCTGCTGCAAAGGCAATGTTCTGTGTACAACCAACACATGCATTTGGTTTTCAAACGCCAAGAGATCAGAGCAGAGTTTACACATTTCGTTTAACCTAGCCACATAACGCAGACTGCACATGAAAGTACATGTACTCACATATTTTTTACACTCATAACAGAGCAATATTACCTGTGCTAATCATAGCTCACAGATCACTCCTTAACTTATTTCAGTGATAATGCAGCGATTTACAATGTATTTATTTATTTATTTGATTGGTGTTTTATGCCGTATTCAAGAATATTTCACTTATACGACTGTGACCAGCTTTATGGTGGGTGGACATGAGCTGGACTTGAACTCACAGCAACCGCATTGGTGAGAGACTCCTGGGTCATGGCGCTGCACTAGCGCACTAACCAACTGAGCCACGGAGGCCCCCGATTTACAATGTATATGTATATCATCAGACATATTATACTTCATTATTACAAAAGTGAACTGGGCCATAAGTATGCAAGTTATTCCAATCAATATGTTTTTTTTTGGTTTTGTTTTTTTCTCCTGTTAATACCTTTGAAGAGAGAGTTGGGTTGAGTTGAGAAGAGTATGAATATTTTAAAACACCTTTTGTGTCTACAACTGTTAATCACTCTCCCGGTGTAAGTGATACTATAGATTTATGTGATTTTTTGTGTCCTACCTTTTCCCAGTCTCCATCCAAGATGTGGACCCGGAATTTGGCGGCGGCAGTGTGTTCTAGCATACATCCTGACTCAGCTATCAGCTGCTCTGCTGTGCGGCTGCAAACAAAAGTTTTACATCATGCAAAGCAAATTTTAAACTCTAACATCATACATACCACTACTGAACATTTGGAAAGGTAGTAACAATTTAAAAAATCAGGTTTTCATATCCAAAACACTGAGTCAGAGTCATGTTAGCAACTTGTTCCAATGACTCTGTGAACTGCAGCACTGTTAACTGCAGCTCTGTAGGCAGGTGCCTTGGTAAGACTTGTAAGAGGACAGAACCAGCCAAGTGTATATTATCAGTTCCTACATCAACTGATGCACTTTACACCAAACACCAATATTTTGCTTAGATAACCACAGTAAAGACCTGCAGGTAGACTGGCATGGGGAAACGTACTTCAACTAGCCAGGTGCCATAATCATTCATTCATTCAACTAGCCAGGTGTACAGAAATGTGTCATAGACTGCACTATTTTCATCCCTATTACATGCCATTCTTTTTGTTTTTTTCCTTTTATTTTCAGAAAAATCTGGATCTGTTTGAGACCAAGTTTATAAACGGCCAGTGTTCAACATTTTGTAATTGTTTGATTTATGTTTTACAGTAATCTGTTCACAATTCAAGTGTAGAAATCAGTATCAGTCAATGTGCTATTTGCAATGGAAAGTCTGTGTTGGAGTCTGACTACAGGAATTTATGTGGTCGGGCAATGCTGGTGTTTAAAGTTGTGCCAATCACTAACACTTACATTGAGAGAATTTCCTCGTCAATCTCCGTCATTTGTTATCATGGACATAATCACTGATTTTCTTGCATAATCTGTATTCTTTTGATTGCTTAGGTGTGTGACGATTAAAATGTTTAATATTTTGTTCTCTTCAGAGTGATAACCCTAACAAAAATTTAGGCCTGTCATCCAATATGACTTAAAGGTGTGAAATGTGTTGAATTCCATTTAGAAACATTGTAACACAACATGGCACTGTATACATAACAACAAACAAAAAATTATGTGTCTGAAATTATGAATATTTGCATGATTCAAAGTATTCTTTATTATGGCATGGGTTCAATTTGTTTATCAGTGAAGCTGGCCTTAACAATGAGCCAACCCAAATGTAGTCATTACTCCCATTTACACCAGGGTGCCTCCGTGGCTTGGTGGTTTGCAAGCTAGCGCAGTACAATAATCCAAAAGAATTTCATTAATGCGATCACTGTGAATTCAAATTGCTGGCTGCAGCTGTAAGTGAAATATTCTTGAGTATAGCTTAAACACCAATCAAATAAATAAACAAATCCAACAATTACATCAGACACATCCACACACAAAGGGTTAGTGGTCTAAACTAGAGCGATATAAAATGGTTAGCCAGCAAGGACGATTCATGACATGTATGCATTCAGCACCATATACAGTTTAAATAGGTCCCTGCATTACAACACTGTAAAGTAGCTTTAAATGGATAACGGTGCATAAATAAATGCATTGCAAGATGAGAGTCTACAAAACTAAAAGTAGATGCAGGTACAACAGAAGAAATGAAGCAGACATGGCAGTGTTATGCATTCACTTCACTGATTTTGTAGCGCTAATGTTAACCTGACAATTCTCTAACAACAGGTAGCAATCCAACAGATTATAACAAAACTATATATCCTACATGTTCTACCAAAGTGTTACTCGCTGTGATGATGATTGCTGAATTATTTGTATGACTAAGTTTCTGTATTAAAATTTCCATGCATATATTTTCTCTGCAAGTTAAATGGAGTTGCAAAAGAGAAGATAAGAGAACTGTCAAGTGAAATCAGCTGATAACCTAGAGAGATGTGTGTGACAGTGTGACGTTGCATCTATTTATGGCCGTATAAACAGAAATGGGCGACAAGCTGGCAGCATAGAAACACATTCACAACAGATCCTGACGTCTTACTTCAAGCCCAGTCCCCTCAAATGCTGGCCGATCAACCGGACTATGTCTTGGTCAACTCTTGACATTGGTCTAGTTGATGTGGATTTTTCTGTTTCTCCGTTCATCGTCCCATTAGCTGCTGCAGAACAGGCCCCGTTTTGCTGGGAAGTCGTGGGACTCTGCCTGGCTTCTCCATTGTGCTGTGGGCAGCCATTAGTCTGCATGGTACCAGCTGATAGTCGTTGCTTTTTACGCGGTGG
Organism: Liolophura sinensis; assembly: GCF_032854445.1. NCBI lineage: Eukaryota > Metazoa > Mollusca > Polyplacophora > Chitonida > Chitonidae > Liolophura > Liolophura sinensis. The sequence continues at coordinate 5,802,126 of NC_088300.1, read as the reverse complement.
CGGAGAAACTCCACCGTCTTCCGATTCGGACGACGAGGCCAGGCTTGCTTCAGGTTTGCTGTGATTTGTATTTCCAAAATCATACAAATCCACAGCGAAATTTTAATGCAAAACACTCCAGCCTGCTTTAGCTGCCTTGTCCCGATACACCAATTTGTTTTGCTAGCTGACGTCACACGACAAGTCATTTCGCTGAAGCATTATGGGAAATTCCTAGACCTCGAGCAGACGTCAAAATGTCAGGCTTTGTAAACGCGAAAAATTGCTCCATATTGTCCGACTGTGAACTTGTCATTATCAAAAAGCAAGGTGAATGTGTTATAATCCCGTTTTTTTTAAAGATTCCAAAAATACCGCACCGACTTGAGTATATATATATATATAGGCAGTTACATAAAACTACCTGTTGGCCACCTAGGCGTAGGCCTATGATTATGAGTGTGATCCCTGAGGAACGCACATTTTATGGACGCATATAGAGCCTAGGCCAAATATTATTGGTCTCTCTTCCCACCCCTTCACCGCGTAAGCCTGTGTAAATTCATAGGCCTACGGCTAAACAAATCCAAACTGTGTTGTATTACTTGGTGCAAACCAATTTTTTCATTATGACTCAAACGGAAAAAAAATTAAGATTGTGGAACGCTGTGCAGGTAAGCTACGTGTAGATTCGACCTATTAGCCTCTAAATTGCACCTGCAAATTTAATATATTTATTGTAATATGCTACTTTTATAACCACGATACACTCAATGAAATCTGTAAAAAGGAGCTGTGTACCATTATAACAGTTAGCGTAGGCCTGTATTGTAGGCCTACACAGATTATATCGATATTTATACGGGCCGCCCTTCTTCGTGTATAGTCCAACGCTGCATGTAGCTACTATATCTATAAAGACCTATCATAACCAAGAGCCAATTCAGTCAAGCCTTTTCTGATTTTAGTCTCAACTTAAAATAGGATATTAGAGGTGAGTGATTGTGGTGGGAGGTGGAGGCTGGAGTGAATACGGGGTAAAAGTTTGACCACCTCATACATGTTATATTCAGACAAGTGTGTCAAAATTTCAACTTCCACGCTGTTCCGTGTCAAAAAATAAGCATTGCAATAAAGTTTCAGATTTGACAGAAATGGCTTCGTGGAATCGGCCTCATGTAGCGCCGCTATCGACGGATATATTGTAGACCGTATAGGCTTTACTGCAAGTCCTGTACCATGACCACATTTGGCACAAAAATACATACGAGACGTATTCAGATGTCATCAGTTAGACATGTAAGACAAAAGCGGCGGTTATATGCCAACCGGAACTGCACCGTGTGTGTGTGTAACATTTGTGATCACTTTGACGACTGTTTACGGAGGAAACCGAGCAGAGCTTCAGAAACGAGCAGAGCCAATATTAACAGGTATACATATCTGGTTATCGCCTTTGCGTATAAATCCACAGCAAACCAAGGCATGTATGCGTGCATCCAGAATATTGGATTAGAACATGGGACATGATGGAAGTTCATCAAGATTAAAGTATCCAGTAGTTGCACATATAAACATATATAGGCCAGTGTAGGCCCTATATATGTCACTTCGACATATTAATCACCGTTTCGTTGTCGAATCCTTTTGTTGCATCCTATTCCACTTACACTGCATGTATCCCTGAATTATTTATTATATAAACATCAAATGTATAAGCTTATATTTATGTATTTATTGCATTGTTTAACGCCACGTACACTCAATGATTTGCACTTATACAATGGCGGTCATGCATGCAGTTTCGTGGGCAGTCCGAGGAAACCGAAACGAAAAGTGGAAAAAGACAAACAAAAAAAACCCATTTGTTCAATTTATTGGCAAATTTAAATCCCTATTTTCCTATACTGGTGGAAAAGAAACATATGGTCTTCAAGAGACCTAACGTGGGGAAGGTCTGCCAGCAACCTACGGATGGTTTTGGGTTTCCAAACGAGTTTGTCCGCGGTTTCCGCCCATGCACAATAATGCAGGGTCACTTTCACAAAACTTCGTAAGCTATATTTCTACTAATTATTCTGGAGTTTTCCGGTTTGGCGTAAAACTTTAATAAAGTAAATGAATAAATTTAAGCAACGTACAATTGATTGACTGCGCAGACGGTCCCATATTGGAAAGAAAACTCCAGTGGTTGTATTGGCCCGTTTCAGGGCTAATTCAGTATAATTTTATAGGTTTACACAGAATAATGCCTTCAGAATATGCTTGAATGAACATCTTGCAATCACGCAAAAGGGTTAACAGTTACAACAGATATATCTCATATGGCAGACAGGCTTCGGTCAGAGTTCATTGCTTTTATTTGAGAAAAACTCAGACTTGGCTATTATTTGTGCTACATCATGTATGACTGTATCACACTTTTAATCGCCACCAGTGTGAATGTTGAAAAAAGAATCAGAATGAAGATATGGACTTAACGTGGTATGCATTAACGTTACACCTATACCTGTAGGCCTATATGCTTTGGCTTTTCAGACAGGATGTCCATCGAGTAACATAAATAGGGCCTATATAGTTTTGTTCAAACAATTTCCAAGAGGGAAATTGCGACAGATTCCATTACTGATCTTTCTGGAAAGGTGTTAACGCAGGTAGGCCCCATGTAGTAAACTCGAACCGTTACATGTGGACTTCGTGTTAGTTAAAAATTCTGACTTCGTGTCAATCAAAACTGGGCAATTTTATTCAGACTGTTAGGTCTAATTTGGTTTACGGTGTATAACCCGAAAACAAAATGAAGAAAAAATCTTAACTCTGCCATATAGCCAGTATTCATATGTTTGTAGCAATGACCAACGACAACACGCATGCTTGTTTAACCCATATAATATGCATGTTTGGAGCCGAAATAGCCCCCGATATTCAGTATAAGATCTAATTACGTTCACCATGGGCAGAATAGTCAGAAGTATACGTGTATTTAATCGGGCAGGAGAAAACTTGGCGGACCCTCCAAAATAGCAGTGTGTAGCATATACTTGAGGAAACTCGGCCGAACACCAAGAACGAACCAGTGCATTCCTGATGGTTCCAAACACACAGGCCCTTCACTTCGTCGGCGGAAAGCATTCATAAGGTGTATGAGGGGACTTGAGTCTATTGTTCAATGGACAAGCGCCATCAAAACTGGTGTGTAAGGACAAATATCTTCAGTGACGAAAGATTAGCTACCGTTACGCTAGATTCAAACCGCCGCCGTTTTAATGCCAGATGTACAACAACGAGTGCATATTTGGCATATAAGGTAGACTGACCGGCATATAAATTGCTACTGTTTATACATTTACACCAAGCCTGAATAAAAACCTGACTTACAAGAGGCCTTATTTCACTGATTAAATGTGAACATTTGTGAACTTCACACTGTCGTCGCTATTCTGGTTTTATCCTCTGTGTTGCAGTCCTCTATATTAAGAACAACCAAATTTTACATTGTCACGAATACAGGCCCAGTGCTAACCATTCTGTCTATATAGACGGCAGTTAACAGTGGACTCACATATTTATATTATTTTCATTATCAGGAGCATTTTCAGACCTTCCCATCATTGAACTTAAATGCACCTAGAACAAACGTCTCTCTTGAAATGTTTGTTAGGCGACAACCCCGGACTGACTTCAAACCTTTAAGGCATGATAAAGGATTCTAGGTACAGAATTTATCAGGTTTCAGTCTTTGGTAAAGGGTTGTCAGTGATAATTTACACCAATTTAAAATATGGCAAACATGAACGAAGACCACATTAATCTATAAAGCTTAAACTTTTGATCTGTGATGTCTCTGAAAACTTGGAATAAAGATAGTGGATGGAATGTCTTCATTTCATGAAACTTCATCAAGAATTAGAAGACAGAACTATTATTATAGTAGACCTGAGCTATATCTGAGCTATGGTAGATTGCGCTCGGCTCAAATCACGAATTCAAAGATATAGGTTTCTTCACTGTTGGTAAAACAAACTATTGTGGAACAAGTTGGTTCGCCTGCTAGCGCAGCGTAATGACCCAGGAGTCTCTCACCAATGCGGTCGCTATGAGTTCAAGTCTAGCTCATGCTGGCTTTCTCTTCGGCCGTACGTGGGAAGGTCTGCCAGCAACCTGCGGATGGTCATGGGTTTTTCCCGGGCTCTGCCCGGTTTCGACCCACCATAATGCTGGCCGCCGTCGTATATGTGAAATATTCTTATGTATGGCATAAAACACCAATGAAATAAATAAATAAATTATGAAACAAAGAATTTAATTACTGACCTATGTCATTTGTTTCCAACTGTGAGCCATGAGTGACAGACAACTACTGACAAATGCCCCTGCTTCTAAATTTAAAAGGAGACTCAAATGATAAGGTCATTCCAAAGTTTCCATCCTTATGGTAAATGAGCAATGGATTAAAAATCTTCATCATTAAAAATGCCAAAGTACATAAACCTTTGTCGCAAAAGATTCTAATGGATTAAGAATTTTCACAGTTCAAGTTATTGATAACTCCAAGTAGAGATTCTAGTGATATGACAGGGATCATTCAATGGACTTCATAATACTTGGACATGACATTTAAAAGGAAAGCCAACTCGTAACACACACCAGAAACAATGAAAATACTAACATAACTATACCAAATTGAAGCTTCGAAATTAAATTTATTGTGTTTAACCCAAAATAGAGAAGTATACATAATACATACATGCATATATGTGATTTTGAAAGTTAAAATAATAAACAAGAATGAACATCAAATAGAGACCAGCAAATTTGTATTGCATTGCAGTTTTGAAAGTACCCCATTTCTTCTAATATTTGGGACACCTGGTCGACTCATTTTAGCCAATATGTATGTAATTCTAGTAGGAGTACCTTTCTTTTTTTTCACATGGTTAGAACATCTAATACTCATGTATTTACTTTTCCAAAAGGCTGGTAAAGAAATGTAATATTCCACTTTCAACACTTCTAAAATCTTTCCCAAATTTTAGAGGAATTAGGATAGCTCTATGAAAGGCATACAAATATGTATGAAACACAGATTCACATGAATGAAAGACACAAATACAAATATTGCTGCAAAGCTGCAGAATAGTGAGAGGTAAATTTCTGATGATAGAGGTGAACAGGACATACATAGAGCTGACTGCATGTCTCACTTTAGAAAGATTTTTTATCATTTATAAAATGGTTTTACATGAAAACCTGTCAGTGTATTTGGAAAAGTAACACAGGTCAGTGAATACCACATAGATATGAAGTCTTTACAATGTATTTACAAATTATGTAAGATATATTATTTTTATCAAGTTTGTAAAGATGATTAATGGATAAAATCACGATTGTAAAAACAGAAACTCCCAAAGCAACACAATTTACGTATATATTAATGTATCAGAAAGAACTTCAACCATTGTGGAATAAAATTTACAATAAGCAATTTAGAATTTAATTTTGTATCAAAGTTACAAGTATCCATATCATAGACAATGTATTTGACCTAAATATTCAACCAAAACGGAAGCTTTCAGAGGCAGACAAAGGTCAAATAATATTACATATGGCACTAAAACTTGCATTTTGCGTGTAAGTCATCCTACCTTGAAAATACATATACATCTTTCTCAGATGAATAGAACTCTCAGAATTAGGAGAACTAGGTAATTTGTAGATGAATTATTAGACTATTTACAGCACACTAAGCTCTTACACATTGTGTATGTTCTGATACAAGCCAGAGCTGGATGTTGGGGGACTGTTGTGCTTTCAAAATGTACAGAATGCCTGAATTAACTTTGAATCTAAATAAATGAAATATATATTATTCATACACATATGTGCAAATACATAGCAAACTGCTTGAGAAGTGACAAATTCTTTGTTTATTGGTGACAATGTTTTTATGTGGATTCTAAAACCATTTATATCAAGTCAAACAATCATACAGGAACAATTTATGTATTTGATCAAAAGTCAATTTCTAAATACAACACAAAAAGGTTTATATGTAACTTTGAAATTTCTATATAGTAAGTGAACATCCAAATCACCGTTTGTCTGTCAAGCGGTAAAAAAATATCCGAAGTCAAAATTCCCAAAGACCTTTGATTAATATAAATGAGCTTTTAATTAAATAGGCTTTTCCATGGGTCACATGATGCAGTTTTCAAATGCTGTTTTGAAACATTTAACAAATTCATATTTTTCTACAAATGAACAAATAGTACATGGTGAGTGTTGTTAGCCTCTTTGATATCAGTCTTATGACGGGTGTGGTTGGTCTATATGATGTCAGTCTTATGATGGGTGTTGTTAACCTCTGTGATGTCAGTCATATGATGGGTGTGGTTGGTCTATGTGATGTCAGTCTTATGATGGGTGTTGTTAGCCTCTGTGATGTCAGTCTTATGATGGGTGTTGTTAACCTCTGTGATGTCAGTTTTATGATGGGTGTTGTTAACCTCTGTGATGTCAGTCTTATGATGGGTGTTGTTAACCTCTGTGATGTCAGTCATATGATGAATGTTGTTAACCTCTGTGATGTCCAGTCTTATGACGGGTGTTGGTTTGTCTATGTGATGTCAGTCTCATGACGGTGTGGTTCGTCTACGTGATGTCAGTCTTATGATGGGGTGTTGTTAGCCTCTGTGATGTCAGTTTTATGATGGGTGTTGTTAACCTCTGTGATGTCAGTCATATGATGGATGTTGTTAACCTCTGTGATGTCAGTCTTATGATGGGTGTTGTTAGCCCTCTGTGATGTCAGTTTTATGATGGGTGTTTGCTAGCCTTTGTGATGTCAGTCTCATGATAAGTGTTGCTGGTCTTGGTGGTGTCAGTCTCATGATGGGTGTTGTTTGTCACTGTGATGCCTGTTTATGATGTGTGCTTTTTGTCTGTGACGTCAGTCTCATGGTGGGTGTTGTTCCTCTCTGTGACATCAGTCTCATGATGAGTGTTGCTGGTCTTGGTGATGTCAGTCTCATGATCAGTGCTGTTAGTCTCTGTGATGTCAGTCTCATGATTAGTGCTGTTAGTCTCTGGCTGAGTGCATGGTGGTTTATCTCAGTCTTATGATGAATGACACACACAGGAGGCGAGGTCAGCTCGATACTCCCAGGAGTTTGCCCCAAAACCCGGCACACTCAAACCCTCCAGGGCCTTTACTTCCAAACTCTGGACCCGTTATCACAAAGTCAGGTAACAGGTTAGAAAACTAGAAAAGATACAACACAACTGTTTACCCTGATGTAGGTCACAAAGTCTGCAATCATTTAACGCTTAACTGAAGTTAAAGTCACTAAATATTCACTGAACTTAAAATATGACACTGTAAACTAATTCAAAGGCACTCTCACGTACAACTTCTATAGTTGACCATTTTACATTCTTGTTTGGGAATCCAAAGTGGTGAGGTTGCAAAACACTTTATTCATATTAGCCAATGGCATTCATATCTTACCGGAGATCTTGTCATTGGTGGAATAGTCGGTGTTGCCAAGGATACAGCATCCTGCATTCCTTGTAAATCAAGTCCCATGATTACCATACCAAGGTGAAGGTCACCATGAGAGGTCAAGGTCATTAAGCCTGTCCTTGGGCTGTCAAAAACACAATCTGCCAGGTACATATGACCTGTCAAAGTAAAATAAACTGCATGTAGGTAATCCACACTCTTCCAGGTACGTACATGTATGACTTACCAAAACAAAGTAAGTAAATTGGTTGAGCATGACTGAGCGTGTTCTTCATCTAATTAATACTCAAGGGACAATTTACTCTTTTTTTAAGCAGTACATTGCTATACATGTAGTCCAAGAAAATCCCCCCTAGAATGATGTTTGTCTGCACAGCATTGGACTATTACTGCTGCTATATGTGATGCTTACCTGTGTCTACCCGGATAGGGACTGTCTTCAGGAAGTGTGAGGTAAGACTGTTCTCATCTGGACTCCCCAATACTATCACATTCACACTCTCTGAAATCAACAACGTTTGACACATGATTCAGTCTACATGTACAGTAGACTATCTGTAAACCGACCTTACTCAGGACCGAACAAAAATGTTGGTTTAGACAAGGTGTCCTTGTATTAAACATGGGCAAGTAGCCTACTACAACAACAAGAACATGTGTATTGTACATACATATACGTTCATTTAAATTTGTTAGGCAGCATAATGATGCATAGCAACAAACTATGGAAAGAAGCTGATCTGTACTTTACTTTAGCACATACGCATAATCACTTTACAAAAAATTGTACTTTATCACTGAAGTTCATTTCCACACGGCAAGGCTTTGCTGGTCTACTGGCCATGGTCGGATGTTGTCAGGGCAGTAGCGGGGAAAATTGTGACGGCAACTGTGGTTTGAGGCATTTTTATTCAGTCTCTGAGCTACTTAGTGTCAGACTCATCTTTCACTCACAGAATGACTAAAATGTGATCTCCACAGTAGGTATGGTACATTATCAAGACAGGTGATCACCACCTGCTGAAGTAGGCCAGAGTTCACATAAGCAAATTATCTCCATCCCCACTGATCGTCAGTCACCTGGCCAGCAGGCAAGTTGAGGCCAAACTCGGACTCCATCGGACGTTGTGCGACACGCTGTGTCGGATTAGACAAGACAGATTAACACTCACTGCAAATGTTTGTACTACAAACCACTGTCAGTGTTCAGAATAGACAAGAGTCTACTGAAGGCAATTAAAATTACTGTCAAATGGAGCAGAAAACAGACCACGAAATGCTGTCTGTTTTGACAAGATGATGGTTAATTAAGGCGTGGGTGTTGAGAGAGTCCACTGTATGTGACTGGAACATATTTATAAAATCATGATATTATAAGTCACACCAAGTCGGGCAGTCACAGCTAGCCAGACAGTCACACCAAGTCGGGCAGTCACAGCTAGCCAGGCAGTCACACAAAGTCGGGCAGTCACAGCTAGCCAGACAGTCACACCAAGTCAGGCAGTCACAGCTAGCCAGGCAGTCACACAAAGTCGGGCAGTCACAGCTGGCCAGGCAGTCACAACAGGCCAGACAGTCACAGCTGGCTAGGCAGTCGCAACAAGCCAGTCAGTCACAAAACGCCAGATGGTCAGAGCAAACCAGGCAGTCACAGCTAGCCAGGTAGTCACAACAAGCCAGACAGTCACAGCTAGCCAGGCAGTTACAACAAACCAGGCAGTCACAGCAAGGCAGGCAGACACAACAAGCCAGACAGTCACAGCTGGCTAGGCAGTCACAACAAACCAGTCAGTCACAAAAAGCCAGATGGTCACAGCTAGCAAGGCAGTCACAACAAACCAGGTAGTCACAGCTAGCCAGGCAGTCACAACAAGCCAGAGAGTCACAGCTAGCAAGGCAGTCACAACAAACCAGGCAGTCACAGCTAGCCAGGCAGTCACAACAAGCCAGACAGTCACAGCTGGCTAGGCAGTCACAACAAGCCAGTCAGTCACAAAAAGCCAGATGGTCACAACAAGCCAGTCAGTCACAACAAGCCAGACAGACGCAGCAAGCCAGATCTAACCCTACGAGCCAGCAAAGGCCCAATATCAAACATAAAGCAGATCTGTTTTTAACAACCACTGTTATTTTAGTTTTGCCCAACAGACTCTACCTGGTTTCCTCTCAGATCACACACACATGATGCCTTTGACATGATTGAAATACTGTAAAATCTTCAACCTATTCAACCACTCAAGATTTTTTCTCAGGGGAATTTACACAAGGAATTATTTTGAAAATCATGCTAAAAGTGATCTGTTTGACCCATTAAAGATGCTATCTTCATAAAACTGTGCAAAATCATTTCTCTACAGCCCACAGCTCTTTCAGAATGTTTCAAAGTATTGATTGCAGAGGTGGTTGAAAAAGTTGAAGAACTAAGGTAGTCTAATATCACATGTATCACCAACCTAAGGCCATCATTATACCACTATATGTGTGTATATCTATACATGAATATGCTTTACAAGAACAATGATGCCGTACATCTCACCTAGTTGTGTGATATCAGCGTCCACATCCCTCAGTATGGGTGCATAGCTATCTGAGGTGAGGTAGAAGAGGTTGGCGATGTATATAGCCTGATTCAGCAGCCTAGTGGTGTGGATGTCAGGGCCCTGGGTACCTGGTGGTGAGTAAAATACAGGTGTTAGTCTACATGAGGAGATTCAGTGAAGTACTGCAGTCACAATTCCCCTTGTCTCAATGCAGATAACTCTAATGAAAAAGTGTGCACAGTGTCATGGGAAACTCTGATTACATGAAATGCAGCTGATGTGAACATAAGTTGAAAACAATTCCAAATTCAATATCTGTATATTAGCCCATCATCATTAAGCCTTTATACTATTGGACAGGTAGTAAAAACAAGCAGTCTCACTGATCCAGGACCACTGAGGTCAATGCGAAATCAATGTGAGATCAATGAATTCACATGATTAAAACATCTTTTGGACTTCCTCATTTGTAAGCTTAAATGGTTTTTGCACTTCTTCACCCATATTAAATGAGGACCAAGTTTGCCCCTCCTTCCCTGTAATAAAGACCAGTTTTCATACCACCTCACCTGTAATGTAGATCAGTATTTACACCCCTCACCTGTAATGAAGACCACCACTGCACTTTCTCACCTGTAATGGTAACCAGTTTTTGCATCTTATCACCTGTAATGATGACAAGTTTTTGCACATCATCACTTGAATGTTAGCCAGTTTACAGTCTTACCTGTATTTATGATGACATGTTTTTACACCTTGTCACCCGTAATGGTAACCAGTCTCTGCACCTAATCACTTGTATTGTAATCAGTCTCTGCACCTCATATGTAACTAGTTTTGCACCACAACACCTGTATTGGTAACAAGTCTCTGCACCTAATCACTTGCATTGTAATCAGTCTCTGCACCTCATTACCGGTATGGTAACTAGTTTTACATCACAACACCTGTAATGGTAACCCTTCTCTGCACCTAATCATTTGTATTGTAATCAGTCCCTGCACCTCATCACTTGTATTGTAATCACCTGTGTGGTAAATGGTTTTTGCACCTTGTCACCTGGTATGGTAACTAGTCTCTGCACCTCACCTGTAATGATGACAAGCTTTAAGCACCTTATCACCTGTAATGATGACAAGCTTTTGCACCTCATCACCTTATGGTAACCAGTCTGCACCTCATCACCTCTATGGTAACAAGTCTCTCCACTTCATCACCTGTAATAATGGCAAGTTTTTGCACCTCATCACCTGCAATGATGACAAGCTTTAAGCACCTTATCACCTGTAATGATGACAAGCTTTTGCACCTCATCCCCTATAATGATGACAAGCTTTTGCACCTCATCACCTTATGCTAACCAGTCTGCACCTCATCACCTTTATGGTAAAAAGTCTCTCCACTTCATCACCTGTAATAATGGCAAGTTTTTGCCCCTCATCACCTGTAATGACATCCAGTTTTACACAGCCTCACCTGTAATGATGACCAGCTGGTTCTCTGCTATCCGCCTAGCAGGTCCCAGGTTATGGGGCCCTCGTGTCTTTGCGGAGAATAAGGAATCTCTACAGATTTGCCATTTTCCTAAAACAGGAATAGAACTAAATCATTAACTGCTCTATAATCGCAGAAGAAATTTGGAGAAACTGAGACATTTTTAAATACATTGCCCACTGAAAAGCAGCATGTGATATTCTTAAAACTACATGATAATAAGATGTACCGGACTACACAAAAGTATTCCAACTCTCAAATGAAACTATTAGCAAACTTATAAAGTTTTCACCTTCCACATAAAGCTACAGGTACATTTACTACACTCTTACAAAAGATATTTCTTTTCCAAATCTTTAATGCCCACCTCCAAATCTGCAGAAATGAATTTCAGACTCTTCAATGACATCCACCAAATCCTTTCCAGATACAGAGAACTTGTCGTCAATCTGATACAGAGATACGTGTAATATAATTATGATACATTGGACTTACCACATAGGTTTACCCAGTTGTGCCAGTTAGACCATGTGCCAAACAGTAATGATTCAGAATCAGACAAAGGAACCTGAGAACTTATCTGCAGATATGGTCTCCTCTTTTTGGAATTTTTCTTTCAGGAGAAAAGGGTATTTGAAAATATTTTTGTATTGTGGGTATTTGGGACCACCTCTTGGTGTATAACGTCTTGGCATAATAATGTTCTAAATGTGGATGTGATGAATTTCTAAAAAAATGTATTTGAAAGTGAATTTGTTGTTTATACAAACACATGCATTTAATCTGAATTATGACAATAATTATGAATATATTAAAAATATAAATACGATAAAATCAACGTTGAAAGCATTTGTTGAACACAGCTGGAAAAACCATATCCTAGTGCAAATATATTTCCTGAACATATGTTACATACCCATTTATAACATTGTCACGCAAAGATGATATATGCCAAGAGGTGCATGATCCCAAATACTCACCATACAATAATATTTTCAAATACCCTTTCTCCTGAGAGAAAAATTTGAAAAAAAAAAACATGAAAGGCCACATTTACAACTAACTTTTTACATTCTTTCATCTGAACTGCAATTTTTATGTTTGCTCCTCCTTTAAACCAATGTTATCCAAGCACATGTAGTTGTGTCCAGTTAATTTAAATACTAGAAGGCTATTATGTCAGATGTCCAAGTTAGACAGTTCAACAAATATTTAACATCCATAAATATTTCCTTCTAAATCATAAATGATGGATTAATATTGTCCACAGCTGTCCTTTATGTATACTTGAGAAGGTATCTTCACTTCACCTGTACTAAGTTTGTTTTAATGCTGTTACTTTCAAACCTGAAAAAAGAATTAGGGGTAAACACTTTGAACACTTTGAAAAAGCTCTAATGGAACTCTGTTGTAAATGATATGTTACATGTTACAAGACTGACAAGTTCTACAGAATAAGGAGAAATTCCACAGTCAAACAAGATGCAACTTACTGTGATGGTTCTCTGCCTCCAGTGCACAGGCTGACTGATTGGCTCACGGATGTCAAACTTCGCCACATTCACAGTCCTCACAGAAATCTCTTCAGTTTTCACTTCTACCTGAAACAAAACTGAGAATATAACACCCAAAAACCTAAAATCCAAAAGATGTCTTATTCTTGATTTTGTGCCTGTCCAATAGGTTTTCAAATTTTCTTCAATTCAGTAAATGTTACATTCACTTAAGTAAAGTTTATCCCAATTAGAATTACCAATTTATCACACTTTCATCTCACTGAGTACAAATGGGTGATGTATGTATCTAATTCACTTTTCATAAACTGTCCCATAAAGTAAGTTTACTTTTAACAGGGATATAATGCAGTACTTTTAACAAGAATAGAATGCAATATATACCAAAAGTACCCCTGAGAGCACTGAACAACCTGGACAGGACCCCTGAGAGTACTGAACAACCTGGGCATGACTTCTGAAAGCACTGAACAACCTGGGCAGGACCCCTGAGAGTAATGAACAACCTGGACATGACCTCTGAGAGCACTGAACAACCTGGGCAGGACCCCTGAGAGTAATGAACAACCTGAGCAGGACCTCTGAAAGTACTGAAGAACCTGGGCAGAGCCCCTGAGAGTACTGAAGAACCTGGGCAGGACACCAGAGAGTACTGAACAACCTGGACAGGACCCCTGAGAGTACTGAACAACCTGGGCAGGACAATCTACCAATTAACTGCCCAAGGCTGTTATTGAACTTGCAATTTTCTGTTGGTTAGGAGTCCCAGATCTTACTCACCGAGTCATGCCATGCTCCCTTGAAACAGATTTGGTGAAGAGGAAACCTGTAAGCCAAAATCCTTTCACAAACCAATCATAAAGCAATGTGTAACAGTGATACAGTTTGGTTTCATACAAATCATGTTTCCACTGTTACACCACAAATCATAGTGCTGTGTTGAAGTCCACACCTTTATCTGACTTTTCCTGAAGGGAGTGACCTGTTGAAGCACCTGGACACCCCTTTTACCTTCTCCAAATGCAGGATTGAAGGTGGCATATGTAAAGTTCAGGAATTTGTCTGATGTGGCAGTATATCGGCTAGCAGCATCTCCACCACAGTCTCCTTCATCTGCAGTACAAGAGTTACCTGCCCCTCCAACGCGACAGTGTTTTTCAGTGAAGTCCCTCAGCTGTCTATCATTCACAGCACCGCCATCATTTGTTTCCCTGGTGACAAAAATGAAGTTATCACAAACATTTCAATTTGTTATAAATGTTTACTTGAAATATATTGTGCAACATTTATTTATTTTGCTATTGCTTCATGCGATACACCCATATATATCGCGCATATATATATATATATATATATATGGACGGTGGTGGTCAGCTTTACAGATGGAGGAGAGCAAAGAGAGCTTTGTCATGTGAACTCCACACTTCTTTGGGAATCTTACAAATTCCATGACGTAACAAGAAGTGTATAAATAGAGAGAAAAGTGCCACGCTCTTAATATGATTCTCCTTCTACAGCTACTTACAATCCCTTCTGAAGCTTGAGTCAGGTGACAGATCGGACTGGTCTAGAACATTGCATGTCCATGTTCTTCATATGATTCTCCTTCTACAGCTACTTACAATCCCTTCTGAAGCTTGAGTCAGGTGAGAGATCGGACTGGTCTAGAACATTGCATAACTCCACGCTCTTTACATGATTCTCCATCTACAGGTACTTACAATCCCTTCTGAAGCTTGAGTCAGGTGACAGACCGGACTGGTCTAGAACATTGCATGTCCATGTTCTTTATATGATTCTCCATCTACAGGTACTTACAATCCCTTCTGAAGCTTGAGTCAGGTGAGAGATCGGACTGGTCTAGAACACTGCATGTCCATGTTCTTTATATCATTCTCCATCTACAGGTACTCTCAATCCCTTCTGAAGCTTGAGTCAGGTGACAGACCGGACTGGTCTAGAACATTGCATGTCCATGTTCTTTATATGATTCTCCTTCTACAGCTACTTACAATCCCTTCTGAAGCTTGAGTCAGGTGAGAGATCGGACTGGTCTAGAACATTGCATGTCCATGTTCTTTATATCATTCTCCATCTACAGGTACTCTCAATCCCTTCTGAAGCTTGAGTCAGGTGAGAGATCGGACTGGTCTAGAACATTGCATGTCCATGCTCTTTATATCATTCTCCATCTACAGCTACTTACAATCCCTTCTGAAGCTTGAGTCAGGTGAGAGATCGGACTGGTCTAGAACATTGCATGTCCATGTTCTTTATATGATTCTCCATCTACAGGTACTCTCAATCCCTTCTGAAGCTTGAGTCAGGTGACAGACCGGAGTGGTCTAGAACATTGCATGTCCATGTTCTTTATATGATTCTCCTTCTACAGCTACTTACAATCCCTTCTGAAGCTTGAGTCAGGTGAGAGATCGGACTGGTCTAGAACATTGCATGTCCATGTTCTTTATATGATTCTCCTTCTACAGGTACTTACAATCCCTTCTGAAGCTTGAGTCAGGTGACAGATCGGACTGGTCTAGAACATTGCATGTCCATGTTCTTTATATGATTCTCCATCTACAGTTACTTACAATCCCTTCTGAAGCTTGAGTCAGGTGACAGATCGGACTGGTCTAGAACATTGCATGTCCATGTTCTTTATATGATTCTCCTTCTACAGGTACTTACAATCCCTTCTGAAGCTTGAGTCAGGTGACAGACCGGACTGGTCTAGAACATTGCATGTCCATGTTCTTTATATGATTCTCCATCTACAGGTACTCTCAATCCCTTCTGAAGCTTGAGTCAGGTGACAGACCGGACTGGTCTAGAACATTGCATGTCCATGTTCTTTATATGATTCTCCTTCTACAGCTACTTACAATCCCTTCTGAAGCTTGAGTCAGGTGAGAGATCGGACTGGTCTAGAACATTGCATGTCCATGTTCTTTATATCATTCTCCTTCTACAGCTACTTACAATCCCTTCTGAAGCTTGAGTCAGGTGAGAGATCGGACTGGTCTAGAACATTGCATGTCCATGTTCTTTATATGATTCTCCATCTACAGGTACTCTCAATCCCTTCTGAAGCTTGAGTCAGGTGACAGATCGGACTGGTCTAGAACATTGCATAACTCCACGCTCTTTACATGATTCTCCATCTACAGGTACTTACAATCCCTTCTGAAGCTTGAGTCAGGTGAGAGATCGGACTGGTCTAGAACATTGCATGTCCATGTTCTTTATATCATTCTCCTTCTACAGCTACTTACAATCCCTTCTGAAGTTTGAGTCAGGTGACAGACCGGACTGGTCTAGAAAATTGCATAACTCCACGCTCTTTATATCATTCTCCATCTACAGGTACTCCCAATCCCTTCTGAAGCTTGAGTCAGGTGACAGACCGGACTGGTCTAGAACATTGCATAACTCCACACCCTTTACATCATTCTCCATCTACAGGTACTCCCAATCCCTTCTGAAGCTTGAGTCAGGTGACAGACCGGACTGGTCTAGAACATTGCATGTCCATGCTATTTATATCATTCTCCATCTACAGGTACTCCCAATCCCTTCTGAAGCTTGAGTCAGGTGACAGACCGGACTGGTCTAGAACATTGCATGTCCATGCTCTTTATATCATTCTCCATCTACAGGTACTCCCAATCCCTTGTGAAGCTTGAGTCAGGTGAGAGATCGGACTGGTCTAGAACATTGCATAACTCCACGCTCTTTATATCATTCTCCATCTACAGGTACTTACAATCCCTTCTGAAGCTTGAGTCAGGTGACAGACCGGACTGGTCTAGAAAATTGCATAACTCCACGCTCTTTACATGATTCTCCATCTACAGGTACTCCCAATCCCTTGTGAAGCTTGAGTCAGGTGACAGACTGGACTGGTCTAGAACACTGCATGAGTTATGCTATGCTGTACATGATTATCTCCAAGAGTATGTGAGCGAACAGATCGTAAGTCATGTAGAAACCACTGAGCTAAGAGATGGCAAGCACATTGCATCTCATCAAACACCTGATATTGCAACATAACAATTTATAGAGAAAATGGAAGTAGCTGGACTAAAACTCCAATTGCTTTTATTGGAAGTATTATCTGGGAGAGCCACATTGAGTTTATATGTTCAGGGCTCGAAATTAGTGCTGGTCTGGTGGTCCGAGGCCACTGAAATTTTTTTTTAATACATCGGCAGCATAAATGTCGCTCATACATGGAGTGCGGCTTGCTGAAAAACAGCAGTCATTCTCGTCATGCGATGACGGGGTTCTGTTACACACTGCTCATAGTTTGGTAGACGGAAACACCCGAGCAATGTACGAAGAGTTCTGGTCGACATCATTATGAAACGGAAGTTTCAAGTGCAGAACCTCCCCCCCCCCCCCCCAAAAAAAAAAAAAAACGAGCGATGTATCGGGTGCGTCGGACAGGTGATCTGACTGGCAGGCAAGTACAGTCGATAAAAAACAGCCTCTCTCATAGCATGAATATCATATCACGTACATACACCCAGTACAAATTATCAATTTGTATGTCTCTAACCGCAGCAATAAATCAACAACAACAAGGTCGCAATGTGGCGATACTTAGACAGAGACAGAGCTAAGCCTCCTGAAAAGAAAGCAAGGTTAACAGACAATCATTTAAGTAGACTAATGTGGCACAAATGTTGTTTGTAGTAACTGTGCATATTTAGAGTGAAAATAAAGGCATCCATTAAGTGACACTTCGTGACTGACCAGTCACCGTAGGGTTATCCAGTTAAACCTGAATGACCAGCAGCTCACTGTCTGCTGTCATAATTGAAGTATAATGCTTACAGTTACTGCTAATATATTAGCCCTTGTTATGGATTTCTCATTGTTTTAATTGCTCACAGCAAAACAATTGCTTTGCCACTTGAAGAGTTTTGGGGTAAAGTTTGATTAGCACCAAAAGTGTCACTTTAAGGTTTGTCCATTTTACATACCAAAGATGAAACTTAAGCTGAAATACAGTACTTATGTACTCAGGTAATTTGTAAATGTAAAATTAGGAATTTTTTGGTTTCAAGTAAGACCTACACTTGTAACACCCAATGATTCGTTTCCAAAGAAAAATGAGCCGTTTTATTAAGATGCTTGTTATGGCGGTATCAAGCGTGTCCTTTTCATTTTCTCAGGACCAGTAAACTTACGGTCGGACCAGTAGAACTCTGAGTATACTGGTCCTGCTGGCCAGTTAGACTTCCTGCTTAAATTCTAGCCGTGATGTTGTTTGACAGAGTTATGTTATTTAATAGTTTTACAGACACCAGAACAGGGGAGATAACCTCACCAGGTGTCCCACCACCAGTGCTCCTTCCCTTTCAGCTCTGTGTAACTGGCATCAATCTTCTCCTCCATGAGTCGTCGGAACATCCTGCGAGAGAAAAACGGGTGCACCGTGCGATCCTGGTCACCTATCCGCGTCAACACTGGGATCCCCTGATGAGAAAACAAGAGATCATGAGATGACTAGCTCATGAGATACAATCAGCAAGTGAATATTTACTTGTGCAAATAATAACGGCAAAATGATTCATTGTTTGGTGTATGATTCAAAATCACCATAGTTCTCTCTTAATTATTCTGACAGAGACATAAGTCAGCTGAAGACCAGTGGACAGAATAAGTGAACACATTGAAGGCCCAGAGACAAACAGGCAAAAGTCTGTCCACATTATTCTATGCTATACACGCCTCCATATGAAATGGAGTCAAGCTGACGACTAGACAGAGTCAAACACACAGACAGGCACACAGACAGGTGTACTCAGATAGGTTATTACCTGTAGATTAGACACAAGCCTATCCACATCATTCTCCGCTATACATGCCTCCATTATGGCCTTCACTGCAGGATCTGTGTGACTGGTGGATATGTCATGTCTAAGCAAAACAGATACAGTATAATACTCAGAACAGTTATACATTTAATGTTCCAGACCAAAAGATTTATTTAATCATTGTTTAGAGCTGCAACATTTCACTTACATGATGGGATTCAGTTTTATAATTGGTGGAAACCGCAGTCCCCAGGGTAAACCACCAACCTGTGGCAAGTCACTGACGTACTTTCACACATGTGACAGACAGATATGAACCTTAACCACTGGGCCAATAACAGCTCCCTTAAATGATAAGAGGTCAGTCACTTATTCATGGCAGATCATCACTGTAGTTAAGATATGTCAGTCAAGTATATGCATGTATATGATGCCAATCATGTGCTCATGTACTGTCAGTTGTACATTAAAACAATCTCAGTTTAATGCATGTTTATGTATGCACTCACTTAAAGAAAAGGTTACTGTCTCCATACTCCTCCTTCTTGATCCAACCAGCCAATGGAATGAGAGCTAGGGCACGGTCAGGGAAATGTGTGGCCACATGCCATGCTCCATGACCCCCCATAGAATGACCTAAAGGGAGACAATTACACTGAAACCTTAGAATGGTAATAAATCCAGATTTTCAAGGTGATGATGAAATGTTTACCAGCATCTGCATGAATGATTAACATCCCTTTCAATGTCTTTCTTTACATCTTCAAGAATATGTCGATCATCCCTGTAATTAGTCTTCATGTGTCAGAAGATGATAGAAGTTTTTACTTGATTAGTGAACAGACCAGCAGAGAAGCCATTTTATCTTGTTATATGTTCCAATTTGTCCAAAGTGTTTAACACTTCCACAGAACCAGCCAAAGCTAGAATGCGCAATTCATGAGGGAAAATACCAGAGTGATGTCCCCTTGTGGAGTGATATATTAACTTCCATCATACTGCTGGCAGTTTGTCACTGCATGGACTCATTATACAAAGCTAAATGGATGACACTAAGCTTTGCTCAAATCAACAGCAGCTGGACTTTAACACCTTAACTAATTTGTTGAGATCTGTTCGTCTTTACAGAAGTCTAACTCACATGAATGACGTAGGAAACCCTGATTGTGGTAGGCTCCTCTCCAAATAACCACTGTTTTCCAGAGCAAACCTTTTCACAAAAAGCCGCACCTGAAAGAGTGAAAGACTGATTCTAACTTGCAACTGTATCGGTCAATGACCTGATAGTTGCAAAGAGCCAGCGTTTTAAGCATCTGAGCCAGGGAAGGTCATACATGTGATTCTATTTATTTATTTATTTAATGGGTGTTGAGCTGGACTTGAACTCACAGCTACCGCACTAGTGAGAGGCTCCTGAGCCACTGTATTGTGCTGGCGTGCTAACTCCTCAGCCACAGAGGTGTCCTACATGATTATACATTACACCTGTAAACTTCTCACCAGCAAATATAACATGGTGTACAGATGCCTTCTGTTTGATCCAGTGATGGTGATTGGTGAGTTCATAAAGTCTCTGGAGAGCTGTCATAGCTGTCAAAGCTCCTGGCCCCTCCCAGTTGTGAGCGCCGTGCCTGAGGATGACAAACACCTCATGTCAATCACACGTCTGTCTGCTCATGTGAGACATTTTCATGTCTATGATATGCAAATTTTTATGAAACACGTAATAAAAGTACAGGTTTCCAGAATTTTACACAAGTAAGCGTCTATGGAATTACACACGATTTCACATGCATCTAAATTGGCTCTGATAAAAATTTTGAAAAAATTCTGTCATTCTGATGCACAGATATATAACAGCACATACTAATATTACACAACAGTCAACATAGAAGTTAACATAGAAAAAGTTTACATTTCATTACATTATCCATTATATTATCCAGCTATGTATACAATGCACCATAGTTTTGTTGTGATTATGGAAATGCCGATACCGAGTAGGAGCCAGCAGCCATGCCCCCTTCACCCCAAACACAAACTCATTATTGACCATGTGTTTGTAACTGTCAGCCTGGTTTTGGGGAGGCACTGTTGTCCCGTGCAGAGTCAGAAGTACTGGACATGAAGGGCTGTCTGTCTGTCTGTCTTTAAAGTCACACTCTTCCAGTGGCTGGATCGCAGCACCGTGCTGTACAGAGCCATCATGGTCAAGAAATGTGAAGAGGAAAGATTCTGTGGACTTGCGACACCTGAGAGTAATGGGCAGGTCTTGCTGACCTTCTGTAGTTGTCACCTTTAGCACAAGGTCAATGTCATGGCAACCAGAAGTGATCTCTGCTGACTTTGACACCAACTTGATAATGACTGGACGAGTTTGACCTGGAGCCACAGCAAACTGTCCATCATCAGCCTGAATGGCTGTAAGTGGAATAGAATCAGCTCTAGATTGTCTCTCCCTGGACACCTTGGTGACCCTGAGCCACTTGGAGCGGTGATGATTGGCGACTGGAAGGCTGAGGTATGAGCTGAAAAGATATCCATCCAGAAGGTCAGGCAGAAATGACGGCGACAGCATAGCAAAACTTGACGGGGCAAGACGCAGGGAACACTTGAAGTTCTGGAGAACCTTTGTCCTGAGACGGATATAGAGGGTGTGCAGACCTCGTCCCAGTGTGGTACTGAACCAGAATTTCTCACGGTGATACACATCGCCAGTCAAAACAAAATCATCAACGTACACAGTATGTACACCTAAACACTGAACTACGATGTTCAAATCTTTCTCGTTGACAGCGAATTCTCCAACAACCCAGCCTTGCCATTCAGTTATACCCATCGATCCGAGAGAGCTCACCAAGTCATTCCAGTTCACCTCCGAGGATATTTTTATCCCAGATAAACTGTTTTCGTGACCTGATGATGAAAAAACTTTCCACGTTATTTCCCCACCTGGGATTAATTCTGAGAAGTACTTAACACCTTTTTTCAATCTAAATCTTGAAATATTTCTGATTCCTCCAAAATACTCAACAGGATCGCCATCTAGTTCTGTTTTTCCTATGACAAATGGGCCAATGAAGTGCCATTCTTTTACCTGGGGGCTTATTTTGCCTGACAGCTTCACAGCTTGTTTGAAGCATGTGTTAGCTTGACTGTTCATTCCTTGTGCCAAGTACACATCACCCAGTACTGACCACAGCCAGCCCTCTGATGGAGAACTCTTCACGAGCTGCAGGACACAAGGGGTTATCTCCCCTTTAGGAACATCCTGGAACTGAGAAGAAAATCTGTGTGCAACATGATCACAATGCTAGTACCAGTACATTACTACTTCCTCTACCCTTATCAATTAATACTCACAATAATCATTCAACTGATTGGTATATCCAATATCATCTTAATTGTTAACAATTAGTTTTAGGCAGTGAAGATAACACATGCCATGTCCTACGCAGAATTATCAGACTCAGTGAGTGCTTAGGGTGTGATGTAGTTCTCAACAATTTTTTAGTCATATGATGATGAAGGAATCCTCAGAGTGCATGTAATGTGCCTCCTTGTTGCAGGACAGATTTCCACCACTTTATCTAGTGCTGCTTCACTGAGAGGCCTTACCGAAGGCAAGTAAGCCGCCCCGCCCGAGCCATTATCCTGATACGTGTCAACTAGTCATTGCACTATCCCCTTCATGCCGAAGCCCAAGCAAGGATGTTACAACTTCCTCGTGTAATGTTTTAGGTGTGACCTGACCCAGGATTGACCCTAGATCTATTGCCCCCGTATAAAACTTCATCAACAGATACCTGACAAAACTTCCTGACTTCAAGCTATAACCGAAAAGACAGCAACACACAGGCCAATAACCACAGAAAAAATGAAACATTAAATTGACATGTATGACTGATGACCTAATATCAAAAATGTCACAGCCTGCATCAACATCACAAACATCTAAAAGAGAAAAGTAGCCATAGATTAAACGGAAAGTTTCACGGGTTTGATTTTCAGACATACATTGTACTTTTAACCACAAGGCAAACACCATACTCCTTACGCTCTCAACATTCACTTTACATCACTGCCACCACTAGCAAATTTTGTACAGAAATTTTGAACAACACCAAAATCAGGGAGTGAATTCAGAAAACAGTTTCAACCTTTGTTTTTAATGATATTTTATACACGTGCATTTCTTTATTTTGAGTATGTACAACATGATTCTAACCAAAACCTGAAACAATTTTATTGATGAATGTTGATTAAATAGTTCCTCTCGACGAAACAACTGGTGAGGCTAGGCCTAAACAATCCTAGGTGTGTCGCACAGGCTCCAAAGGTCAAGCTTGTCTAGTGGTGGCAGTAATGTAAACCGAGCGCAGAGAGCGGAACGTACAGTTAGGAGTATGGGCAAACACTGATATTCACAGTTACCTTTTGCAAGAAACGAAGATTAGCTATTGACCGTTCTGTTACTTTCCTCGCTGGACACACTAACTTTTCTTTACTGAATCTTTCGTCTTCATTTTCTAGTAGTTCTGTTGCAGCTTTCTGCAATATGAAACAGTTTCATGAATCAACTTAACAAAGAAATGGTAACACAAGTGTAGTGGATATGGTTATGCATTTGTTTCATGTTTGCTATAAACACAAGAAAAAGCACTTTGTGCATGACTGTTTTCACAAGATCATTAGCCATCATGCTAGTAGTGTGCGTCTGAATTATCTGATGAAGGAAGCAGATGTGACCTTGTGAAAAACAATCATGCACAAAGTGCTTCTCATTCTGACCTGAAAGACCAAAAGATTAATTTCCCACCTTCCCAGACCTTCCCACGTACGATTGGAAAGGAAGCCAGCAGGAGCTGGACTTGAACTCACAGCGACCACATTGTTGAAAGGTTCCAGAGTCATTGCGCTGTGCTGGCCTGTTAATCCTAAGGCTATATTTATTATTTATTCACCTATAAGCGTTGAGAAAACGGCATACATGCTGTTCACAAGCAATTACTCAGCAAGTAATCAATATCTCTACAACGTGAGGTACAAATACACAGGTATATGTAAGATTGGTGTAAAGCAACATAGGGGCTCCGGTTTAGAACTGCAGCCAAACCAATAGTTCAATACACAACAATTCTTTTTTTTGAGTTTTTTTTTTAATGGGATGACATTAACATTAACAACTAACATTTAGTCTCTTCCCAAGGATCGACAAGAAAACTAGGGGAAAAACAGCAAACTTTAGTTGCAATTTCCACATCATTTACACGTGAAATTTGTCGACTGCTACAGTTGATCATATTTGCCTTCACACGCCAGCAACAGTTGACCTCGTACCTTTCCCGTTATTACACATTATGAGAGTAACACTGGCTCGTGGACGAGTAGCACTGGGCAGCCGCCATCCATGAGCAGAACGTCCACGAGGAGAACGGACATCCATGAGCAGAACGGAACATGTAACTTGTTCGTTTACGAATAATTGGGCAAGGTACGAGACTACAGGCCCGTATATTTATATAGGCCTATAGCCGAGCAGATAAATTCTCAACACTTTAAACCCCTTATTATCCGATGACACAGACATTACTGTAACCCTGAAGACCTTCTCTAATGTGTCATTGTTAATTAGTAACCTAATAATCCTCCATCACTAACTGGAAAAAAAAATATTAAAGATCCACGAGGAGGACCTTGCCTAGTTCACCTCCCCATAGGTATAAAGTATAACATCCACGAGGAGGACGGTGGCTAATTTACCTTCCTACAGGTATAAGATACAACATCCACGAGAAGGACAGTGGCTAATTTACCTTCCTCCATATAAAAGGTACAACATCCACGAGGAGGACGGTGGCTAATTTACCTTCATATAGGTATAAAGTACAACATCCACGAGGAGGACGGTGGCTACTTTACCTTCCTATAGCTATAAAGTACAACATCCACGAGGAGGACGGTTGCTGGTTTACCTTCCTATAGGTATCAGGTAGAACCTCCACGAGGAGAACGGTGGCTACTTTACCTTACTGCAGGTATCAGGTACAACATCCACGAAAAGGACAGTGGCTAATTTACCTTCCTGCAGGTGTAAAGTACAACATCCACGAGGAGGACGGTGACCAGTTTACCTTCCTGCAGGTATCAGGTACAACATCTACAAAGAAGACGGAGGCTAATTTACCTTACTATAGGTATAAAATACAACATCCATGAGGAGGGCGGTGGCCAATTTACCTTCCTGCAGGTATTAGGTACAATATCCACGAGGAGGACGGTGGCTAATTTACCTTTCCTCAGGTGTAAAGTACAACATAAACGAGGAGAACGTTGGCTAGTTTACCTTTCTGGAGGTGTCAGGTACAACATCCACGAGGAGGACTGTGCCTAATTTACCTTCCTACTGGTATAAAGTACAACATCCATGAGGAGGACAGTGGCTAATTTACCTCCATGTAGGTATAAGGTACAACATCCACGAGGAGGACGGTGGCTAACTTACCTCCATGTAGGCATGAGGTACAACATCCACGAGGAGGACGGTGGCTAATTTGCTTTCCCATAAGTATAAGGTACAACATCCACGAGGAGGACGGTGGCTAATTTACCTTCATATACTTATAAAGTACAACATCCACGAGGAGGACGGTGGCTAATTTACCTTCATATAGGTATAAAGTACAACATCCACGAGGAGGACGGTGGCTAATTTACCTTCCTATAGCTATAAAGTACAACATCAATGAAGAGGACGGTTGCTAGTTTACCTTCCTATAGGTATCAGTTAGAACCTCCACGAGGAGGATGGTGGCTACTTTACTTTACTGCAGGTATCAGGTACAACATCCATGAGGAGGACGGTGGCTAATATATCTTCCTGCCGGTATAAGGTACAACATCCATGAGGAGGACAGTGGCTAATATAACTTCCTGCCGGTATAAGGTACAACATCCACGAGGAGGACGGTGGCTAATTTACCTTCCTACATGTAATAAGTTTAACATCCACGAGGAGGACGGTGACCAGTTTACCTTCCTTTAGCTATAGAGTACAACATCCATGAAGAGTGCGGTAGGTAATTTACATTCCTATAGGTATAAAGTACAACATCCATGAGGAGGACGGTGGCTAATTTACCTTCCTACATGTATAAAGTTCAACATCCACGAGGAGGACGGTGACCAGTTTACCTTCCTTTAGCTATAGAGTACAACATCCTTGAGGAGGACGGTGACTAGTTTACCTTCCTATAGGTATAAAGTTCAACATCCACGAGGAGGACGGTGACTAGTTTACCTTCCTACTGGTATAAAGTACAACATCCACGAGGAGGACGGTGGCTAATTTACCTTCCTGCAGGTATTAGGTACAACATCCATGAGGAGGACGGTGGCTAGTTTACCTTCCTGCAGGTGTCAGGTACAACATCCACGAGGAGGACGGTGGCTAAATTACCTTCCTGCAGGTGTAAAGTACAACATCCACGGGGTGGACGTTGGCTAGTTTACCTTCCTGGAGGTGTCAGGTACAACATCCACGAAGAGGATGTTGGCTAATTTAACTTCCTACCGGTATAAGGTACCACACCCACGAGGAGGACGGTGGAAAATTTACCTTCCTACAGGAATAAAGTACAACATCTACGAGAAGGACAGTGGCTAATTTACCTTCCTACATGTATAAAGTTCAACATCCACGAGGAGGACGGTGACCAGTTTACCTTCCTATAGGTATAGAGTACAACATCCTTGAGGAGGACGGTGGCTAATTTACCTTCCTATAGGTATAAAGTACAGCATCCACGAGGAGGACGGTGGCTGATTTACCTTCCTATAGGTATAAAGTACAACATCCATGAGGAGGACGGTGGAAAATTTACCTTCCTACAGGAATAAAGTACAACATCCACGAGAAGGACAGTGGCTAATTTACCTTCCTACATGTATAAAGTTCAACATCCACGAGGAGGACGGTGGCTGATTTATCGATTTATAACTATACAGTGCAACATCCATGAGGAGGACGATTGCTAGTTTACCTTCCTATAGGTATAAAGTACAACATCCATGAGGAGGACGGAAGTTAATTTACCTTCCTATAGGTATAAAGTACAACATCCATGAGGAGGACGGTGGCTAATTTACATTCCTACTGGTATAAAGTACAACATCCATGAGGAAGACGGTGGTTAAGTTGCTTTCCCATACGTATAAGATACCACATCCACAAGGAGGACGGTGGAAAATTTATCTTCCTATAGTTATAAAGTACAACATCCACGAGAAGGACAGTGGCTAATTAACCTTCCTACATGTATAAAATTCAACATAAACGAGGAGGACGGTGACCAGTTTACCTTCCTACAGCTATAGAGTACAACATCCATGAGAAGGACGGTGGCTAATTTACCTTCCTATAGGTATAAAGTTCAGCATCCATGAGGAGGACGGTGGCTGATTTACCTTCCTATAGGTATAAAGTTCAACCTTTATAGGTATAAAGTTTTCCATCCTTCAGGTATGCAGTACAACATTGACGATGACCAAATTAACTTCTAATAAAGATTTAACTGATTGACTGACACACACTTATGAGGACAATAGATAAGTTATATGTCGTTTTGGTACAGCTAAAATCTATATGCGGAGGACTGTTGCCTTGTTTATTTCTGAGAAATATATATAACATATAATGTATGTATGCAAGGTGATGGATACCAGGGTTTGTTACGTGTTGAGGAAACTTTTTTAAAACTAAGTATTAGCCCGATTTGAATGGAAGCCCTATAAGTTATATCATAGCTTTTCGCTATCCTGATCACACTTGTGTGGTAATTAACCATAGGTTGTTATTTGTTGCTTAGAAATGTTTTATATACATGATTATTATTGCTTTATTCTGTGTACAGTAAACTTCTGACGCTTAATGTTGTAATCCCTTTTGATCTCTGCCTGTGCATAGCTGTTCACAGCGCTCTTGTTGTCAATTAACGTTCAATGGCCATTTAATTAGTAGGTAAAAACTTGCAGAGATATAAAGCCTGGCGAATTGTTACCCTCAGTTCCTTGATATGGACAAACAAGGTCTTTGCTGCTGTTGTATAGCCTTATTTATAACCCCAAAAATACACATATGTAGCTTGAGACCATAATTTGTAAAGTGCGAAAAACATTGAATATTTAAGAAAGCTTATTTTGCCAAAGATATGAAGTAAGTTTTTCAGAGTTTACTTCTTAACACACCCCACACATTATTTCCTCTTATGGCAGAGAAAGGTTCAAGCGTCTAAATTCTGTGTGTCTGACCTCTGACTTTCATGCATGACCGAGTTTATTTTGTTATACCGCAGAAGCTTACATCCACATATATCAGATTTCACTGGTGTACAAGTGATCGCCCGCTTTATTGCTCCGGAATTCTCTAAGTGAAAACATTTAACTTGAAACTAAATTAGGCGTCTCCATCTTATAGGGTTTTCATATGTCGCGCTACCATAAAGTTACTTGCTTTATTTATGTATTTATTTATTTGATTATTGTTTAACGCCATACTCTCTTTAGGACACATGGTTTGTTTATTCACAACCTAATGTATATAACATCCTAGCCCAGCAAACCACGGTGGAATTTTTAGAAAGACAGTATAGTCCTCAGACTTAAAAAGGAATTCAGACTTATCTCCTTGTCAAGGAAATCTGTCAGCTATAACTTTCTCATACCCAGAATTGTTTTCTTTGACCTAAGCAAGATGCATTTATTACTACTATTATTAAGTTTTAAAAAATAAAATGATCAGAATCATAAAAATCCACACATCACAAAATATTTCTTAACAAATATGTGTACAGGCAAAAGAATGCAACAATACAGGTGTATGTAAATATACCGTCAATGTAATTATGTAACTCAATTCGCATTAAAATTTGCCTTTCCCTGCCCGACAACCAAGCAGCGGAAGATCCATGTATAATACAATATGAATTGGGGTCGGGCTTTTTGAATAGCGCTTTGATTTTATTCATACAATGAATGAAATCCTCATGAAATGGCTGAAAAGGAAGTATGTCAAGCAAATACCATTTCATTTGTACTACCTAGCACATTGGGCCTACTATAGTGCTTGAAAGTCATATCTGCAGTGTCGTGATAACTTTTGTTATGGTTGAAGAATTTAAAATGTACTTCGGACCAATATCTTTATCTTAGAAATTAAGTAGGACTATTTTATTTTGTTCATATGGACATGTTGTCTCACATGAATGATCTTGATGTCTCCTTATCCCAATTTACTTGGAATTCGACGGCGGAGAGTTATTTCCAGAAAAATTAACGAGTTCTATCATGTACGAGTTTGTTTATGATTTCGGACGCCAGAGCAATACAATATTTGGAAAAACTCGATGTTGATAGAGGTATAAATGATTTTCTAATTCGATTATAGGATAAAACATTTTCAGTTAAAGTTAAAAACGTGGAGTTTCTAAGAACATTCAGTATATAGGCCTGCTCTTTCTACACTTTTATACCTCCGTGCATCACTTGCCACAATGTCTAAATAAAACAAATTTATGGGTAGCTTTCGTGTGTCTGGACCGTGGAAAGCCGAGGTGGCAGTGTGTTTGTAAACACAGTTTCCCATCGCATGTCTGCTGAAGTAATACTATCTCAGGGTGACTTGTTAGCTTTGCAGTTTGGCTAATGTAGTACATAGCTTTTATAAAAGCTTTCCACTTTTCCGACGAGTTTATTTCTGGACGCTGCAATGTAACAATGACAGCACACCAACCTGTCGTGATTCAGTCTGTGGATGAATTGTTAAGTTGTGTAAAAAGTTGCAAGGGTTGTTGTAAAGGAGACTATATTTCATTCCATTGTCCGTTATGTCCACCGTCAAAGTTCAAGCCAACAAGGAAGAAGAAAGTAGAGAACCATTTGAGAGCTGTACACTGGAAAGCACGCGTTGAGGGACAAAACGGTACGTAAAATTAAGCATCAATACGTTTCATTCATCTAAAATACTGTGTACATATACAGTTATCGTCTGCGGCTTTATATGATAGGCGAGCTTTTTGATTAACTTTTCATGTTAAAAAAAATAGATACATTCCCTGTCAATGAGATGATGTGTTCTTAAATTATTTTTCTACATCTTTTTTCGAAATGTATACTCCTAGTGGTCATCCAGACGTATATGCAGATTAATCGGCTCTGTAGGTGACGCCAATTTAAAATATTCTTCCACTAATGAGGCAGAGTAAAATAGGTATCAAAGCAAATCTAAACTTACAGATCTTATTTTCGTGATTGGCCCCGGCGATGGATGTAAAACAAAAAGATGCCATCAACTTCCGGTCGGGCAAATGCAAGTGTCTAATTTGCAAGGGAAAAAATAACTAACACAAATAGATCAGATCATCTATGCCTGCAATTGAACTTCTACTCAATGGCCTCATGTGAATAGTAGTTGTGTAGTGTTTGTGTACATATTCTCTCTATTAGACCAACAGATTAGTCATTTGGCGTGTATGTTTTAATACCACACAATGTAAAGAACGCTCCCGTTGCGCTAACCGTAACTCGAAAGCCAACAGATGTTTTTCTTACATAATGCATGAACGGTGGCAAAAATTTTAATGCCAATCACTGGGAAACTATTCATCTGAAATAATTTGATACGAGAGAAGAGCACAATTTGTCCTGCTGACCAACTTTCAACATTGCACCATCACTGCTTTTCTCATCGTGTCTCAAAAATCAGAATAAAGTGTGCCTAAAAGCGAAAACTTCTTTAGAACCAAAACAAAGCCACATTCGTGGTTAGCTCTTTATGCCTAATGCATGAACAGTAGGTAAATTGTGGTCAAACTTTTTAAGCTAGAACAAAGCTAGAACAAAAGCAAAGCCAGATTCATAATCTATTTGTCAAATTACACTGTATATATTCACACAAGAAATTGGATCAGCTCTGCACGGGTTTAAACTTCTTTCCAAAGGCTTCACTGTGCGAGCAATCTAATTAGGCTTTAAGTCTGCGCTATATATTACAGTCCATGCACAT
Source organism: Liolophura sinensis (assembly GCF_032854445.1). NCBI lineage: Eukaryota > Metazoa > Mollusca > Polyplacophora > Chitonida > Chitonidae > Liolophura > Liolophura sinensis. Next base: position 5,771,191 of record NC_088300.1, on the reverse strand, counting down.
ATGTCCATAAAACTGACGGCCATCACATGGGCTGTAAATTGAGCTGTTTTTGAGGCGTAAAACACCATTGAAATAAATTAAGGAAATGCATTTCAAATCTGAATTGAATATTATACTCGTGTATATCTGCATTGTGGTGCTTGGGGCGACAAATGCTGGGCATGACTGAACATTGTTGCATGTCTTAGGGTTAAGGTCTTTGTCTTGAACACATTCTTTCCAATACGTTTTGCTTTAGAATGTGTAACGATGTGGGCGTCGATTTTGATGAGTGTTGTAGTCATTTCTCGTATGTTTTCAAGAAAGATACAACTTTTGTGATGTCTTGATTTCTGTAGGTTTTCGTCAGAAGACTTACAAGTGTCCAGGATTATTCCATTTGCGGACGAGGAACTCAACAATGAGGAGCAGGATTCCAACATGTTTATTTGTGTATCTGATGTCATTTCACAGGTATGGATAAGGGAGCAGTTGTCATGCAGGTGACATTGATTTGTTTATTTGATTGGTGTTTTACGCCGTACTCAAGAATATTTCACTTATATGACGGCGGCCAGCATTATGGTGGGAGGAAACCGGGCAGAGCCCGGGAGAAACCCAAGACCATCCGCAGGTTGCTGGCAGACCTTCCCACGTACGGCCGGAGAGGAAGCCAGCATGAGCTGGACTTGAACTCACAGCGACCGCATTGGTGAGAGACTCCTAGGTCATTACGCTGCGCTAGCGCGCTAACCGACTGAGCCACGGAGGCCCCAGGTGACATTGAGGCATATACTCAAAATGTTTAGAAATAACAGGTGGGTCTGAGCCCCAAGTATTCAACATCAGTAGAAAAATACCATTAAACTGTGTCTGACAATTTTTGGATTTTTAACCGACTTAAACACAATGTTTGGATTGTATATATATGCCGCATAATGTTGATATTTCAGGTTGATGTGATAGACCAGTATGTGGAAGGCTTGTTGACAGACAGAGGCTCAAAGTGGTATGTATAGCTTAAATCTGTACACTTCATTTATTTTCTTTGTCTTTTAGATATTTTTCTATATTTCCTCATATGTGTAGGCGCATTCTGGAGTTTCACACAGTGACTGGTGTTAACAACAATTAGCTTAGGAATACCTACACATTTTTCTGCGCAATTATAATTTACAGAGACAGTGTATTTAACTGACCCTTGTACTTGACTATATACAGTAGTTTTAAACATATAATCATTTCTGTATTTCCCTATTCTTCTATAGTGGCGTGCAGCACCACTGTACATTCATATCACACAAACTCGAAAGATTTCGCTGCTATTTGAAGAATAGTTGCTGCGATACAAATAATTAATTTGTTACATGACATATAGTTTAATGTATTGTTTCACATCATACAGCCACACTTGATGGTAGCATGTGATTTCATAAAGATCCTCATGCACTTCATCGCCCGGGATATATTATTATGTATCTAAAACGAATGTTTTGGAGGGTTTCACTGTGTTATATTGATAGCTTCTCCTAACCCCTTCCTCGTACAACTGTATACATGATTATGTGTTTATCTAGGCCCGAGAGCTCTGAGCTGGAGATTTTCTTGACAAATCCGAGAAGGGAATTTCTAAAGGGCTTTGGTTTCGGTTATGTCCTGGACTTGGTACGTAAAAGTGTGATTTCAGTGTATAAATTGTTTATAAACTGATATTGACTTTTTCGCTTAGCTTGATTTATATGTACTGAAAATACCCTTTGTATGGAAAAAGCCCTGTTACTATATTTATATATGTTTTACGTACCAAAAACAACGCTGCGGGACTTTGGAATTTTGTAAATGTTTTGTGAGTAAATTATGGCCATTCTGGGTGTTGTTTCGAATGGGTATGCGTATGGTACTTAATAAGATTTTCTCTTTTAGGCTTATACATATCTCGAAAACTATGTGGAAAAAAAGTTCTTCAAATTGAAGCTTAGTGACAAACGGTACGTATAGGTACATGTAGGTAGGGTGGTTGCCAGTAATCCCGGTCTGCTCCATGCACGTTTCAAATAATCATGCCTATAAGGGTTTTTTGTTACAGTACAGATCTGGGATGTTCTGTTTGTTTGTTGTCACAACTTATTTTGGTCCAAGAGTGAAGAAGAAAGTGACGGATTCATTGCTGCTTACATGGAGCGTGATTAAATTATACGAAACAATCTGCATATGCTTTTGTATACCTTGTCTGTATATGTGCATTGGAAATAGGCCATGATTATCTTTCACTGTGTGATTATATCCTTGTGTGAAACATTGCTTCAGGCGCCCCGCCACATCTGGATTTGTACACAAGCTAGTCCAGCTACCAGGAACCGAGCGAATTCAGAAGATTTTAAATGTGGATGGGTTTGTATTTACCTTGTATTTTATCTGTCTGTTTTTATTTTTTGGTATAATTAGATATGGCTATTTGGGCTTCAGTTATGCATGGAGTAGTATCGGAATGGCTTTCCAGCTTTCAAGTTATCTATATACAGACAGTTCAAATGTGTATAAACATTTGACAAGGCTAAAGCCATAAAAAAGGAGGAAAGTAACTAAGAATATTGCAGCCATCAAGTAGTCATTTACATGTAGATGTGTGTTTAATTATTTATCATTATAATTTCATAATTTTGTTCCGCGCATGACTTGCTAAAAAGTGTGCAGGCATATATGTTTAATTAGTAGCAATCTATATACATTTCCAGAGTTCAGTCTTTTACAAATGAATAGGAAGCCTTTAACAGGATTGCATTCTGTTCACATTTTTTTCTTTGTAGGTACGAAGGGACAGTCAGGAATAGGAGATGTAAGGAAGCTTTGGTTCGGGATGTAGTCGCACTGCTTGTATCCAACAAACTGCATATATCTTTACCAGAAGCAAGACGAAGATGCTGTCAAACTGAACATTCATCGTTACACACGGCACTTTAAAAAAGTGAACAATTAAGAGCACACAGCTTAATCAGCAGTACCGAGTCGTAAATGGCATGCTGTGTGTGTAAATAATAGATGACTGATGAGTTGACAATGTGTATTTTATATCATTGTTATCATTGTATCATGGCTATATGCCTTGTACATATAGCCTACACCTATAATGTATTTTCCATTCCACCTCCATACCATTCATTGCTTCACTTACACATGTATAGAATCTTAGAATGTACAAGAGAGTTAATACACTGATAAACTTGCCTAGGGTACTGCAGCATATGTAATGAAACACAACTTTTCTCCGTACATCTCAGTAAAGCGTTCTTCAGTTTATAATAGTTTTTTTGTAAAGGTTTTTGCAAACCGGATGAATACAATGCTGTAACCATTTTTAGGGAAAGGAACTTGTTGAATTAGAGATTCTGTTGGCAAACTCTCCATGGGCGGTGGGTTATGGCACTGCGACAGGGCTCCTTAAAATACATATATTTAAACTAGAATGTGGTTGTTGACTTTTTTATTCAACTGTGCGGAATTGGTGGTCACTGGATTTCTCACATTGGATGATTCGAGGATTATATTCTAAGGCTCTGTGAAAACTTTCTCATCTACGTACATGTAGAGAAAGGCAAACTCGGTTTGTCCTCGTTCGTGTTGGGCTTTTCCCATCTGCGGAGAAAAAGGATGGTAAAGTAGTCACCGTCCTCCTCGTGGATTTTGTACCTGATACCTATAGTAACGTCAATTAACCACCGTCCTCCTTATGGATGTTGTACTTTATACCTGCAGGAATCTAAATTAGCCACCGTCCTCCTCATGGATTTTGTACTTTAAACCTATAGGGATGTTAATTAGCCACCGTCCTCCTCGTGGATGTTGTACCTTATACCTATAGGGATGTAAATTAGCCACAGTCCTCCTCGTAAATGTTGTACTTTATACCTATAGGAAGATAAATTACCCACTGTCCTCCTCGTGGATGTTGTACTTTTTGACTATAGGAAGGTAAAGTAGCCACCGTCCTCCTCGTGGATGTTGTACTTTATACCTGCAGGAACATAAATTAGTCACCGTCCGCCTCGTGGATGTTGTACCTGATTACCTATAGGAACTTAAACTAGTCACCGTCCTCCTCGTGGATGTTGTATCTTATACCTGTAGGAAGGTAAGTTAGCCACCGTCCTCCTCATGGATGTTGTACTTTATACCAGTAGGAACATAAATTAGTCACCGTCCGCCTCGTGGATGTTGCACCTAATACCTATAGGAACTTAAACTAGTCACCGTCCTCCTCGTGGATGTTGTACCTTATACCTACAGAGAGGTAAATCAGCCACCGTCCTCCTCATGGATGTTGTACTTTAAACCTATAGGGATGTAAATTAGCCACCGTCCTCCTCGTGGATGTTGTACTTTATACCTATATGGATGTAAATTAGCCACCGTCCTCCTCGTGGAAGTTGTACTTTATACCTGCAGGAAAATAAATTAGTCACCGTCCGCTTCGTGGTTATTGTACCTTATGCCTATAGGAACATAAATTAGTCACCGTCCTCCTCGTGGATGTTATACTATATACCTATAGGAAGGTAAAGCAACCACCGTCCTCCTCGTGGATGTTGTTCCTGATACCTGGAGAAAGGTAAATTAGCCACCGTCCTCCTCGTGGATTTTGTACTTTATACCTGCGGGAACATAAATTAGTCACCGTCCGCCTCGTGGATGTTGTACCTGATACCTATAGGAACTTAAACTAGTCACCGTCCTCCTCGTGGATGTTGTACTTTATACCTATAAGAAGGCAAAGTAGCCACCGTACTCCTCGTGGATGTTGTACCTTATACCTACAGGGAGGTAAATTAGCCACTGTCCTCCCCATGGATGTTGTACTTTATACCAGTAGGAACATAAATTAGTCATCGTCCGCCTCGTGGATGTTGTACCTAATACCTATAGGAACTTAAACTAGTCACCGTCCTCCTCGTGGATGTTGTATCTTATACCTATAGGAAGGTAAGTTAGCCACCGGCCTCCTCATGGATGTTGTACTTTAAACCTATAGGGATGTTAATTAGCCACCGTCCTCCTCGTGGATGTTGTACCTTATACCTGTATGGATGTAAATTAGCCACCGTCCTCCTCGTGGATGTTGTACTTTATACCTATAGGAAGATAAATTAGCCACCGTCCTCCTCGTGGATGTTGCACTTTATAGCTATAGGAAGGCAAAGTAGCCACCGTCCTCCTCGTGGATGTTGTACTTTATATCTGCAGGAACATAAATTAGTCACCGTCCTCTTCGTGGTTGTTGTACCTTATGCCTATAGGAACATAAATTAGTCACCGTCTTCCTCGTGGATGTTATACTATATACCTATAGGAAGGTAAAACAACCACCGTCCTCCTCGTGGATGTTGTTCCTGATACCTGGAGAAAGGTAAATTAGCCACCGTCCTCCTCGTGGATTTTGTACTTTATACCTGCAGGAAGGTAAAGTAGCCACCGTCCTCCTCGTGGATGTTGTACTTTGTACATATAGGGATGTAAATTAACCACCGTCCTCCTTGTGGATGTTGTACTTTATACCTATAGGCAGGTAAATTAGCCACCGTCCTCTTCGTGGATGTTGTACTTTATAACTATATGAAGGTAAAGCATCCACCGTCTTCCTCATGGATTTTGTACTTTGTACCTGCGGGAACATAAATTAGTCACCGTCCGCCTCGTGGAGGTAGTACCTGATACCTATAGGAACTTAAACTAGTCACCGTCCTCCTCGTGGATGTTGTATCTTATACCTATAGGAAGGTAAACTAGCCACCGTCCTCCTCGTGGATGTTGTACCTTATACCTATATGGATGTAAATAAGCCACCGTCCTCCTCATGGATGTTGTACTTTATACCAGTAGGAACACAAATTAGTCACCGTCTTCCTCGTGGATGTTGTACCTGATACCTATAGGAACTTAAACTAGTCACTGTCCTCCTCGTGGATGTTGTATCTTATACCTATAGGAAGGTAAGTTAGCCACCGTCCTCCTCGTGGATGTTGTACTTTAAACCTATATGGATGTAAATTAGCCACCCTCCTTCTCGTGGATGTTGTACCTTATACCTATATGGATGTAAATTAGCCACCGTCCTCCTCGTGGATGTTGTACTTTATATCTATAGGAAGATAAATTAGCCACCGTCCTCCTCGTGGATGTTGTACTTTATGGCTATAGGAAGGCAAAGTAGCCACCGTCCTCCTCGTGAATGTTGTACTTTATACCTGCAGGAACATAAATTAGTCACCGTCCGCTTCGTGGTTGTTGTACCTTATGCCTATAGGAACATAAATTAGTCACCTTCCTCCTCGTGGATGTTGTACTATATACCTATAGGAAGGTAAAGCAACCACCGTCCTCCTCGTGGATGTTGTTCTTGATACCTGGAGAAAGGTAAACTAGCCACCGTCCTCCTCGTGGATGTTGTACTTTATACCTGCAGGAAGGTAAATTAGCCATCGTCCTCCTCATGGATGTTGTACTTTATACATATAGGGATGTAAATTAGCCACCGCCCTCCTTGTGGATGTTGTACCTTATACCTGGAGGAAGGTAAATTAGCCACCGTCCTCCTCGTGGATGTTGTACCTTTTACCTGGAGGAGGGTAAAGTAGCCACCGTCCTCCTCATGATTTTTGTACTTTATACCTATAGGAACATAAATTAGTCACCGTCCTCCTCATGGATGTTGTATTTTATACCTCGAGGAAGGTAAATTAGCCACCGTCCGCTTCTTGGATGTTGTACCTGACACCTCCAGGAAGGTAAACTAGCCACCGTCCTCCTCGTGGATGTTGAACGTTACACCTGCAGGAAGTTAATTTAGCCACCGTCCTCTTCGTGGATGTTGTACTTTACACCTAAAGGATCGTAAATTAGTCACCGTCCGCCTCGTGGATGTTGTACTTTATAGCTATAGGAAGGTAAATTAGCCACCGTCCTCCTCGTAGATGATGTTCCTAATACCTGGAGGAAGGTAAAGTAGCCTACGTCCTCCTCGTGGATGTTGTACCTTTTACCTGGAGGAAGTTAAATTAGCAACCGTCCTCCTCGTGGATGTTGTACCTTACTTCTGTAGAAAGGTAAATTAGCCACCGTCCTCCTCATGTATGTTGTACCTTATACCGGCAGGATGTTAAATTAGCCGCCGTCCTCCTCATGGATGTTGTACCTGATACCTGCAGTAAGGTAAAGTAGCCACCGTCCTCCTCGTGGAGGTTCTACCTGATACCTATAGGAAGGTAAACTAGCAACCGTCCTTCTCGTGGATGTTGTACTTTATAGCTATAGGAAGGTAAAGTAGCCAACGTCCTCCTCGTGGATGTTGTACTTTATACCTATATGAAGGTAAATTAGCCACCGTCCTCCTCGTGGATGTTGTACCTTTTACCTGGAGGAAGGTAAATTAGTCACCATCCACCTCTTGGATGTTGTACCTGACACCTCCAGGAAGGTAAACTAGCCACCGTCCTCCTCGTGGATGTTGTACTTTATACCTGCAGGAAGGTAAATTAGCCACCGTCCTCTTCGTGGATATTGTACTTTATACCTATACGAAGGTAAATTAGGCACATTTTAGATGCCGGA